>NC_056741.1:867533087-867848087 GCF_019279795.1 Protopterus annectens | reverse complement strand
TCTTATCTCCTGTGCTTCTTCTAGTGTTGTCTGTCATTTCCTTTTTTCTTTTCTAAAAATTAATCAGGTTGTCATAAAATTCCTTCCAGTAACCTTGTAACTGTCTAACATATCTCTTCCTTTGCTGTTTATATTTCAATTTTTGGCATGCACATTTTGTATTATAGATATATTTATGAATTTTGCAGTAATGATTTACCTCAAAGCTTTTCTACTAGGGCCTGTGCTGAAAATAGGATCCTTGGATCCCAGTCAGACTTTCCTGGTAAACAAATGTCAAATAAATAAATTAAATGTGTTTGAGACATGGTTGCCAAGAAATTCACTCTTGAGGTGAATGTTGGCATCAATGTCAAGAGCACAATACCTGGTTAGGATCGGCGAGACCCAATCAGAGTTCTTTGTGGTGCATGGAGTTTTATCTACTCCATGTACTGCCAGTTACAGGGAAAAAAAAGCACAAAGTGTTTTCAGTAAAGTAGTTAGAGAGAGCTGTCACTTAGATAGCATGTATATATTTTATTTAAGAAATCTGAGGATAGAGGTTGAAAAGAAAAATGAGGGGTGTCAGGGACAGTTTTTAAATATTGCTCTAATATAAACTTACTTACAGCTTGACCTCACAGACCAAAATTTCAAAATAGAACAAAAATATGAGGCAAGATATTCAGGGACAGTTGAGAGTGAAGAAAAATCCCTTGCTGGAATGCTTAGTTCATAGGTTCATAGATTCATAGATTAGTACTAGGCTAACTGCCCTTACGAGCTATTTCAAACCTAGCCAATTATCCCTTGTGAGACTCGAACCCTGCACCTTGTGTTTGTAAGGCAAACACATTAACCATTAGGCCACCCTCCCAACCCCTTTTTAATATTAGTAAGGAATACTTCAAAAAACTAAAAGTGAGTTTTATTTGCATTTATTTATGTTTTATTGCCAATCCTTCATCAATTCCTAAATATTTATTCATTCCCTCCTACTCAAGTTCCTTTATATCACATTCCTGTCCCAGGTTGATATGTGCCTGGTACTGCAACTTTCCTGCTTTAAATGTTGCTTTTGCACATTTATTACAACCAAATGACATTTTTATTACCTGGGAAAGTCTTAACCACTTGCAGTTGTGTTTTCAACTATTCATCTGATGAACTATACAGATTTAAGTCATTCACAAAAAGATGAGAGATCTTTAAGCAAGGTTGTTTCCTGGTAGCCAAATTGTAACCATAATCTAATCTGTTAAGTAAACAACTTAATGTGTTAAGGACAAGGCAAAACAGCAGAGATGACAGAAATTCAACATGGAATATACCCCTTTGAATTTTTATCCTTAGTTTACTAATTTGCCTTTTGTCAAGGCTTAAACTACAAAGTGGTTTGCTACTGTTTCATGGTTACTGCAATGTAATTGTTCAATGTAGACTGCGTCTTACACTTCTATAAGCACTTCTTTATCCATGAATGTGGGATGCTGTTAAATGCTTTTTTGTAATCTAATCTCTATTAAGCAATAAATGATTATCTGTTCTATATGGTTTTATTACCCATTTCTTCTATTTCCATGATTGAGTTTTTTTTTCCTAAATGACTATACACTCTGCATCAATTCCAGTATACAGTTTGTAGATCATTGGAAAGCAAGTTACTGGTTTATAGTTTTTAGGATGGCTTACAGGTTCACTCTTAAGGAGGTAACAAATTTTCCGTCTAAAGTGCTAGATGTAAGGATAGTCTAAACAGACTCTTGTTGTTCTAGCCAATTCTATTCTTTCGAATCTTGTTCCTTCAATTGTTTACCTAACAGGGCAGCACTTCATTAAAGAAATATTATTGCCCATTCCAGCCAACGGCTATAGTAAGAAACCTTGATTTGGGTAGGCCATCTGGTAATTCTTAAAGGAATTCACTTTCAAGCAACTTCGCAATCAATAATCTCAAATTCTATGATGTAATAATCCATTACTTGTCCTAACAATTTAGACTGAAATATTTTCAAATATTAGTATTCCCCTATCCAATACACAACCCCTTTTGTGTATTCTAACACTATATTTCTTACTTGAAAGATCAAATTGTTCTATCAAATTAAATATATTCACTTTTAGAAATAAACTTTTAAACACCTATACTTATAAAACATTCCCTGTGATGGCGCTGAATATCTCTTAAATTATGGGTTTAACATTTTCAAAAAGTTAAATCACTTTAATTACAAATAATTTTATAATCCTGGAAAAATCAAGATAAAAAGCTTTAGTTACTGTTCGTTCCCACCTGTTTAAAAGGAAAATCATCATAATAAAGAAAATTAAAACCAAAGCATGAAATTTTTTCTGTCTCTCTCTTTAATTTGCTTCCTGGACTTGCTCTGACTCCCTTGATCGCTCTGATTGAAAAGCTTGGAATTTATGAGAAAACATATTCTGTCCATTTTTCTACTCTAGTGTTTAACCTAATATTTGGAGGTTATAGTGAAGCCTCACAACTATATTCTTTCTTCAATGCATTGATGTTTTATTCCAATCCCTATCAATTTATAATTTTGAAAATTTTGTTCAATTGCTCTTATATCCAAACTAAAATTGCTTGATCTTATGACTTGCTACTTATGTTTCAATTTTAAGCTGTATACTTACTGCATTTGTTACTGTAAGGTCATATTAAGCTAGATTAAGATAGATTAGTACTAGGCTAACTGCCCTTACGAGCCATTTCAAGCCTAGCCAATTATCCCTTGTGAGACTTGAACCTTGCACCTTGTGTTTGTAAGGCAAACACATTAACCATTAGCCTCCTGTACTGCGTCCATGTTTGTAGACTATTAAAGGAATATTACTAAAGGAGAACTGCACCCACAGACTGAAAAAAAAAAACATGTTTATTTCATAATGTCTTGATGTTTTCTACATTTTAGCACCACTTTTGGACTCTATATACTTTTTTTTATTTTTAAATGTAATTCCAGAGTCTGCCGACATGGGGACTGGCATCTTAATTTTTTGTCTACTCTTTAAAATATTATATCATAGCCCTTAAGCTCCTGTCAGTGCATTTCTCTTTACATGTTTCTATATGTATCCTGCTTTCTTTTAGTCATTCAGGTTTAATTACCAATTCTTGCTTTTCAATGACTATTCAAAAGACAAACAGGGATAATCACACATAACAGCATTCTCAGTGTCTGTTCCTTTTTTTTTCCTAAAGTGGCAAATTTTCATTCTTCTGTTATGGCTGAGTTGTAATCCTTAAATTCCTCTCCCTTCCACTTAAACACCTCCCCTTCATATCTCTCAAAATGGCAAAGGTAATTTGAGCTGTTTCCTGCTGTGATTGATAGCTCACAGCAGGAGACAAAGTTCATATACTGCTTCCTTGTACTATCCACCTACTTACAGTGGGACACTTATTTTGCTGCATCATAGCCTCTATCTGTCCTCAAATGTTAATCCTTACTACTTACTAATTGGTAACACATTGTATGGCAAACCTTCCAACTTCATTTTTCAGGGATTCCTGAGAAAGCAAAATTCTTAAATAATTATGTCACAAATGCTATAAAAATAAAACATTTTGTTTTTATATAGCACTGTGATGCACTTAAAATAAGAATTTTTGCATCAATGTGCATTTTCTAAACATAGTAATACAGGTGTAAACTATCACATTTTTGTAACTTGTTTTATGGCCTGATGAAGCTAATATAGTCAGTGAAAATGCTTATCTTTGCTTTTATTGTTTTTGAGAGTTATTAAACAGGTGGATTTTATCTGTGCCACATCACAGTGCTTTCATTCTTGTTCATTTTTGAAAAACTGACAAATAACTACTGGAATCGAATGCTGCAGTGACAGCATGTTCTGAATTCAGATTCTGATTATGTTATGTTCCATCAGAGCTATGATATATTTTGTTAAGTAATGGGACATCATCATCATCATATAAACTTAGATCTCATAGCCACTCAGGCCCTCTCTAGCAAACACCTAAAACTAGACTTCAGTGCTCTAACCACTCCCTTTCTATCCTTGGACCCAAACTCTGGAAGGAATCTTACCTCAAATCTTAAAGGATTCTAACTACTCCTTTTAGGCCCAACTTACAAGAACATTCCACTGCATAAGCTGCTTGTAAATGCTTCGCTTTAGGTCACATAAAATGGTCTCCCTACTGTCTGACACATACAACCTATCATTTTCACTGTATCATCTCTTCTCTAACATGTTGCTACTCTAACTGATGTAAATATTATACAAAATAGTTTCTGTTGATTACCATTTTTCTACTGTGTATTAACTATGCCATTGTTTTAGTGTGCTCTTTTATTGAGTAAATTATTTTCAGTTTTTATACTTGATGTGCGTTCACATTCTGGGCTGAGACTGAAGTTGGTCCAGTGGGATCAATGCTCTACCTCAGGTAACAGCTTGTGTAATAAATAAATATGATTTGGATATCTTGTACAGCATTACAGTTAACCACATTGCAATCAATGGACATGACTTGTCATTTAACTGAGGTAATATACCAATAACCCACGCCTGGGTGTGGGTAATGCTGGATTTACCCACAGTTGGTGTGGTTTGATCACGAGGGTGAAGCCCGAGTGGCCAAACAAAGACAACCGTGGGTAAATCCAGCATTACCCACACCCAGAAGTGGGTTATTGCTATTATACAATGACATTATTTAAGAAAAAAAATTACTTTTCTTAAATAATGGAATTGTATAATGCCTCCTTGCTGCCCTTCCTTGTCTGGTATTCTGCGGCAGTTCTGATGTAGGGTTACCACCTGTCCCACTTTGAGAGGGACAGTCCCTCTTTGGGCAGTTGTGTCCTGACAAAAAATATTAAAAAGGGCAAATGTCCTGAGATTGTAGGACATAATTATGTCCCATATTTTATGTAATAGTTGCATAAAATAGTTATTTCTGTATCTAAAATACCTAAATGTTACAAGAAACATAATAAGCAACTAAACTGCTACAAGAATAAGCTTTTATTTAGGAAAAAAAGTTAAGTTCTATCCTTTGTACTGACCGTGGGTATGTGTCAGCCTATAAAATCTGATGTGTGTCCCGAAAATGTCCCACTTTGGCCATTTGAAAAGGTGGCAACCCTAGTCTGATGTACTGCGCATGCGTATGCTTGCGCAGTACATCAGAGCTGTGGGCAAAAGCAACAGAAAAAGCAAGATCTCTGTTGCTTTTTACAAACTGTCTCACTATGTTAAAGGAGTTTAACATAGTGAGACAGCTTTAAAAAAGCAACGGAGAATCTACATTGCTTTTTTTAAAGCTGTCTCGCTATGTTAAACCCATTTAACATAGTGATACAGTTTTGAAAAAAGTAATGGAGAAAGCAAGATCTCCATTGCTTTTAACACACTGTCTCGCTATGCTATGTCTTGCGTTCTCTGTTGCTTTAAAAAAAGAGTTATACTAATGGAAAAAGTCCGGGCGACTGGACCTTTTTCCATTACTATAACTCTGATTTACAAAGTGCATGCTGACCAATCAGCATGCACGTTTTGGAATATTAATGGGCGGTCGTTGTATAATTGATATTATTCCTTTGACCAAAGAACTGTTTTATTACCACACAATCATCAGCATATGTAAGGAACTTGTGTTATTTGGTAACACATTACATTTTAATGCCTTTTTTAAATTATCAGTTAAGATAAAAGTATAAGCATGCATACATTATTAAAAAAGAAAACAAACCATAACATTTTTCATTTACTTGCATTATATATCACATATGCTCTCTTGCTTTCTTTCTTTATAATGACTGTCATTCACTCCAACATTGCATGAACTACTCACTTGGTGCATTCCCTGAAACGTCATTCTTCCTTTTGACTTGAACATTACTTAGCATGTATTGTTTCTAAAATTACACTTATTTCTATGTAGTCTGCTCTTCCCCTTTTCTGAAGATCATACTATGAGTTATTTTATCTCTTTTACATTATTCAGTACTTCAAGTACAGCTTGTTAGATTTCAATTTTCCCAGTAATTGCTTATTTGGTAGGCAATAGCATTGAGCTTAGTAAGGCCTTACTATGTCTAGGCAATACAGATGTCATGTCCTGGCTCAAAAGAATAATTTCCTTAGTTACAGCCATTTGCTTGCTCCCTTAACATTTCTGACAGAATACCCTTTAGGAACTTTTTAAAATCTGCCAACTTGTTACTCCCCTCCCCTCAAAATTTCCATTTATCCTTCTCTCTTTCCCATCACACTTCCAGCATTTGCTATATACCTGAGTGAGGAAAAAATCTTTCAAGTCTGCTTGCAATATATAAATATACATGAAAACACTTTCAAGCAAAAATCCTAAGACTTCTGGTCTTTGTTACATACTTAAGAGGCATACAGATCCCCCTTTGTTCCTTTATAATCGCCTTTCCAGTCTCTCTTTTTCAAATCTTTTCTAACCTCCTCTGACTGATTCTTTTAGTTACCATGCAATATATCCTAATAATTATCCCTTTTTTAACATCAACTTTTGTTCTAGACTTGACAAAAACCTCTACCAGAGCTGTACTTTCACTTTGCATTTCCTATCCCTTTCTGTTGTCTGTACTCTGATATCCATCCTCAGAAGGGAAAGCAGCTATTAACCTACAGTCAAAACTTCTGCTTGGCCTCATCCCATTCTTTTACGTTTCCCTTACTATTTTATTGCTCCCAATATCTTGGTCCTTGCCCAGTTTTCTCCAATAAATTTCAGCCCTTTCTTACCTATTTTCTATATCTTTACTTGCAGTCATCTCTATTAGCAAAGTCTGCTTTCTCCATTTCCGTATTGGCTTAGTTCTTAGAATATTTTCTGCTTTATGGCTATAATAGTCTGCATGGCTATCTTCATTCTCCTTTAGAATCTGCATCCAAAATCCTATTCTCATTATTTCTCAAACTTCCCTTTATTTTAGAATCATCTTTTTCCACTTTGATTTATAACTTTCTGTCTGTGTTATGTATATGAGCCTTAACTGCATAGTTCTAAAATATCCATTCAAATCTGGTAATCTTAAACCATCTTGCTCTGTTTAGAGGGTCAACCTATCACACTTAAGTTTTGCCCTCTTACCCTTTCAAACAAATTCCCTCAACTCTTTATTAATTATCACACTCAGTGTCTCCTCTGGTTAACAAAAATATACCTGACCTGTAAATAAAACTAAAAGTGACTAAAAATATTTTCACTTTTTTTTCTTACTATCATATCCATAATCAAGCTTGCAGTTTCCCAGTTTTTTTATTATCTTTAGTTTAGTATCTTCCATATATCCTTAGCTGCCATAAAATAATCTTTTTTAATCCATACACTTAAATACTTCATCTTATTGTGTCCCCATAAATATGGTTATTGCTGACTCAGTTCATGTGTTGGCACATAGTTTACTGCTATAGCCTTTGTTTTATCTTCATAATTTTATATCCTAAAAAGTCATAAACTGTCTCAAAATGTTGTACAACACTAACATGTCCATTTCTGGACTTATCAAGTGCAAAATAATAGTATCTGCAAACAAATCTAACTTTTCTTAACTACCTTACCAGTTATATACTTGAATAAGTGAGTCCCTTATTGAATGCTTTTCCTTCTGGATAATCATTGTTCTGTTAATCTTGTCAGATGTTTGCCTCCCTTTACACAAAACCACATTGATCCACAGCTATCTGTTTTGGCCACACCTTTGCAATAATCTTAGCTAGTATAGATATAACTACTTAAAGCTGAAATGGGTCTTTATGAAGCTGGGTCTGAAGGGTCTTTACCACCTTAGGGTAATACAGCCACCATAGCTTTTCTTTCCAAGACCTTGATGCTTCTGCTTCTTTTAAAATACTATTAAACAAAACCTTCTAGATCTTTATCACTTCCTTCATTCGTAATTTCCAAACATCCACAGGAATGCCATCTGTTCCTGGAGACATCAATGTTGATTGATTATACATCACCATTTTTATCTCATCTCCTCCTAATTTAACTCTGCAATTGGAGCTACTTGGGTTTCTGCTCTAATGTCCTAATTTCATCTGTCCCACAGTGTGCATCCTACCACCCATCTCAGACACTTCACCTCCATCATCTCTTGTTTCTCTTACTGCTTTGTCTTTACTGCCCAGGTTTCTGTACCATAAAGTAGTACTTAGTTGTACCACTGCTTTGTGCACCATATGTTTCTGGTTCTTAGGCATTCTTCTGTCATACATACCCCTGTCACTCTGTGCCATTTGGCTGCATTCCTTCTGGCTCTAGCTTTGGATTTCCTATTCAGACTTCCCTTCTCCACAACCACCTCTCCCAGATACTTGAAGATGTTAACTTGTTCCACTATTTCCTTTCTCTCTTCTCATTTCTCAACTTTTTCTGATTCCCCCATTTGCTGCCATTACAACTGTCTTATCTATACTCCATTTCATCCTGTGTGCCTTCAGTTTTGCATTACATTCCCCTATCCCTCACTGAAGTTCTTGTTCAGAGTGTGCCTGTAATGCCACATCATCTGCATATAACAACTTTGTTGATCTGTCCCATCTGACCTGTTTGGTAATGTAATCAAGCACCAAATATGAAAAGCAGTGTACTCAAAGATGAACCCTGATGTACACTCACTCTCACTTCCACTAGCAGCCCCTCTGTGTGTCAAAACACTGTTCTTACTTGTCCTGATCACAATGTTTCTGAGACTTCAAACCACTGGTGCCCCAAATTGATGGCTGCACCTCAGGCATTGACTAATCTAAAATAAAGGTTACCCATAGCAGATATGCTCTGGAGATGCTATCAGAAAAATAGTTGCTTGACAGCAACTTTTCTAAATTCATGCATATTATCTAAAAACTCCTTTATTTTCCTTTTTAGCATTCTGCAGTTATTCCTTTTCTTCTGTGAGATTCCCCTTATTCTACAATGCAATAAACCCTTGTCAGACTTTATAAATAATTCTTGTTGCTTTTTTCCCATATCTCTTTCTCTTTCATTTCTACACTATTTTAAACTAGCTATCACTTATAAAGAAATCTGTATCTTTCCTAATAAAATTTGAATAATTTCTACTACCCATGGTTTAAAATCCTCTATTTTTAACAGGTGAGGAGGAAAGCAACAATGTCTCATTTTTATTTCATTACAGTGAATTTGTATCTTCATTTTTATCTGTGCATATTTAAAATAGTTATTGGATGTATGTCAGAGCTTTTAATTGAATGCACATGTTCCTGTGAAATATAATTTCTAACCAGTCTATCCCAGTTTTTGTACCTTGGGGAATAATGTGTAAATTCTGTATTATGAGATTCTACTAATGAATTCACATATTTCATCTCCATTACTCTTATATATTTCTTCATAAATATACCTGATTTTATTTCCATTCTAGATCACCTTATATATCCTCACTATTGTAAATCAAGTTCCATTCCCCACCCATAAATAATACTCCTTGAATACAAATATTTCTCCCAACATTTCCTTACACTCCATAATAGCAGTTTTGGTGGAATGAGTTATGAGTCATAATCCTCCTCCTTTGCAAATTTCCCCTTACTGGCAAAAATCTACCATTCTTGTATTTTTTTACCCACTTCTGTCACTATTGGAGTTGGCTATAGCAGCTTCAGTCTCATACCTGCCTCTCAACATCCCTTCTAGCAATGAGTATTATTATCCCCCTTTTTCTTTCTCCCTGTTATTCTGCTGAAGATCCATCCTCAAATACTTTCCATACCAAATTCACACTCTCATTTCAAATTTGTCTCATGCAGCATTGCTTTTTGTATCTTACATTTATAAATCTAATTTAATATTATTTCAGCCAGATTCAATAATGCCCACATTATGTAAACATAATATGTATTCAAGAACATCCTTACCATATTTTATGTGTTTTCTAGTCACTCAGAAAGATTATACCAAATGTACGTGTAGTCTACAGTTTGTGGTAACCTTTATAAATCCCTGTCAATATTTAAAGCTGCAAAAAATCAGTAGTAAAACTAAAATTAGGAGGAAGAAGGTGTGAGTTATGCTTGTGTTGTCTGTTCCAATAGAGCAGTGTACACTTAGTGTAGGCTTTATTGAATGTCAGGGCTTGTCTTTTTGTCTAAACCCATAGGGCATTTACATTTCATGATAATATGAATGGAATAGCTATTATGATAGAAAGCTATTATTCCCAACTATTATATATGATAGATCTTCTGAATGTGTGTTTCTAACTTTTGGCTTACATGCACACATTGTTTGGCAGGCTGGTCTTTTACATAGTTGCTTCTTCTCATCTCCATTTGAATGTATGTCAGACAAAAACTAAATACATTTACACAACAACCCATCACCCTTTAACTTTGAACAAATGCATAAACTCCTGATAGGAGTAGTTGCCTGAACTGATGGCTATGCCCACTGTCATTAGTTAATCTAAAATTAAGGTTACACCTGCTAAAGCACATGTTACAGCCTGTGTTCCCACTTACACTGATTGTTGTTTGTTCTTTCTTTAGCTCTATTTCTCTCCCAGATGTGAAAAACAGCTTGCATGCTTTCAGTCAACATTAGCTTTTAGTCCAAAGAAAAAGTGCATTGGGTACCTTTAAATATGTTATGTTAAATTAATTAAAGTATTATGACTGTTGGGGAGACTACTACTACTAATTCAGTTTCCACAGTTTCAAATTTTATCTTTCACAAAACTGCTTGCCACTGTACCTTTAAATATTTCATTTTTCTCCACTGAGAATGTTCAGAACTCTCAAGATTAATTGTTTTCACCTGCAGACATCTTAACTCCAAGTGAAAGCAGTCAGCAATGGGAGGGAAAAAACAGCTAATAACTATGCAGATGCATGAAAGAGTCATTGTAAATTTCATTTAGAACACAATGTAGAAACTTCCCCTGACCAGCTGCATCTGCAGATGTCTTGTCTCCCACTGACAGCATTTGTTAATGGAAAACAAGACAAACTAATAACTTTGCAAATGTGGAGAACCTTCTTCTTCTTCTACTTCTTTTGGCTTTTCCCGGTTAGGGGTCACCACAGCGAATCACCTGTCCGCTCATGATTGGCAGTAGAGTTTTACAGCGTTGAGTTGCCAGCCCGGCGCCCAACCTTCCACAGAAGGCACACACATGCCTAGGGCCAATTTAGAGTGTCCAATTCACCTACAGCATGTCTTTAGGAAGTGGGAGGAAACCGGAGCACCCGGAGGAAACTCACACGATCACAGGGAGGACATGCAGACTCCACACAGAAGGCACCCCAGCCGAGGATCAAACCAGAGAACCTCTTGCTGTGAGGCGGCAATGCTAACCACTGCACCACCATGGTCGCCCCTACACGTTCCAATTTTTTCATCATTTTTGTTGTACTTTATAAAACCTGTTTGCATAACAGACATTGTCTACTGCTTAAGCCAAGGGCATTAATCTAGACATTCAATGATATAAAACAAACAAAAAAAAATCTTAAGTCTACATATAATGTGATGAAAACACTTTTACATCCCACATCCCATCCCACGAGTCCAGGATCAGAACATTATATTAACATTAATTTGCTCCTAGTCATCCTTTTTTATTTTGTTTCAGTGTAAAGCATGTATGTCTTACAAATAAGTAAGAAATGTTTGCTTTAATATATTTAGCATATTCAGCAGTCACTAATAAGATTACTCCTTCTCACATTTAAAATAGCCCTAATGGTACATTATACAAAGCTGTTTTGCAAAATAAAATGGAATTTACATCATGGATTTTTATACAAATAATAAAAACAAAAATAACAGTTTTACTTACAGTTACTTCTTCATTTCATTGGTGTCTTTCTAAACATTAATGAGATAAAGTGAGGTATATGATTTGCAGTAAACTCACAAGTGTAACAACGTCAACACAATTCCAGGCACATTCTCTTTTAAAACCATATTTTACATGTCTGTTTTTATATCCAATGGGACTGATTATTTATAATCTCCCATTTATTCACTAATTCCAGTGTTGTCAGTATTCTTCATAGTCATCTCCATCTCCCAACACCAGTCTCTTCTTCAAGTCCAAGGTAGTCCTGATTTTTTAGATAGTTCCTGTGCTTTTTTCTCTCTCTGAAGCATTTTTGTTTGGAATAGTGGAAAATGTATCACTGGTAAGGTCTCTATATGGTATTTGTTGTCAAAAGAATGAGAAGCAGAGTTCCCTTCTACTTGCTGGCTTGCTCTTTGTTGGATAGACTTTTTAATTCCTCCTTAGCTTATTCTGCTTCAAAAATGTATTTGATCCTCCAGGAAAAAAAAAATCTGAAGACAGATGGATATAGCAGCTTCAATCTCGCACATGCCTCCAAACAATTCATGATTGCTGGATGAATCTGCTCCTCTTCTACCTTGTATACAGTAAATAATCAGTTTCCCCAAACACTCTGTTATCTCCAATTTTTAATATTTTCCTTTCTGCCACAGTTTTGTCAGGAGTATCTCTTTATGCCGGTATGATTGCATCTTTACTAATATAGGTCTTGGCTGATTTCTCATGGCCAGGTTGGGAGTATACACATGATTTGCCCTTTCAGTTAATAAATCTTGTTGTTGAACACCAGTACAGTTGCTTAGACAGAACCCATAAAAGCTGGTGGGATGACCATTATCTGCAAGAATGCTTTAAACCTCATTAGATCTAATGTAAGCCCACTCCCTACTCTTCAGTGCCAAAATAATTATAATGTCCTTACAAATTAACCTTCACAAAAGCTTTTCGTATTATAGCAGCTTACTTTTCCCCAGGAAATAACATAGTTATTGATGAATAACTTCTCTCTTGGACATCAAGCAATATCTCATTCAAGACAGTCATTTTAGGAAATCTGAATATTGACTGGTAAACTATTGTCAATAACAGTCCTTCTAATGTCATTAAATCTATATAGTTTCACTCAGCTTATTTCAACTCCCACAAGGTACAACAAAAAAAATCTGGAAGAGCCTTTACATTAGATTGGATTCTCTCTCTCTCTCTAATGCCCCAAACAAAATTCCCTCAACAGGTTCTTTATCTGATACCTTAAGTAATCATTTACCCATCTTTGCAATATGGTATCCTAAACATAACCAAAAACAGCATTGGTATAACCTTGCTCATAACCTGTTCTCCCTTTGTAATTGACTGTAACACTAAAATCAGTCAACTAGTGGGCTGTTCAAACCCTTCTATTTGATGAACTTGTAGCTTTGCTCAACTCAATTTTCCTTATACTAAATAAACAAGCCCCATTAAGAACCTTAAGAAATAAATTGAATCTAGCATTCTGGCTCTCAGAAAGTACTAAATTGCTCCTGAAAGAGAGAGAGATAGAGAGAAAGAGAGAGAGAGAGAGAGAGAGAGAGGTATAGAGCGTAAAAATGGAAGCAAGTTAAAACCATAGCTGCCAACCAATACTATAAATGTCTCAGAAACTTGTCTAAAAATCAAATCAAAATAGATAACAAAAACTGCTATATTAATATGCAGTCAGAAAATTACTCCAAAACTTTTTGGACTACAATCAACCAACTGCTAGAATCTTGTACACAAAAACAATCTATCCCTGCTTCATCTAACCATGCTGACAGCATAGCTAGTGAATTCAATACCTACTTCAGTAACCTCTCTTAAATCCTTGTCATAGACAGACACAGGTTCTACTCCTCCCTTGTTGGACCCAAAACACTTGCAGTCAAACCCTTCTCAATTTCTGCAATCAAAAAACTATTACTATCCTTAAAACCACCCTTGCCCCTTATAACATACTATCTGAGTACTTAAAAATTGCTGCTGATGCCCTAACTTTTCCTTTGTCTTTCCTAATCAACTGCTCCATCACCAAAATCTGTATCACAATCCTATGGAAAAAGTGCTACATTCTTCTTCAACATAAAGGTGGTAACTCGTTTGAGATTGCAGAAATCAAGTCTATAGCCATACTGTCTCTAGTCTAGAATATTCTGGAGAAGTGTATCCAGTCTCAACTTTTCATCTTTCTCACTGATAAACTGCCTCCTTTCCCCTACACACATGGTTTCCGTTTATTTCCTAGTGCATGTGCAGATCTCTTTAGTTTTATAACATCTGTTAACCAATATCAAAACTTTGGGAACTTAGTCTCAGCACTTTTCTTAGATTTATCCAAAGCTTTCAACATGATATCCCACCAGAAATTGCTTCAAAAACTAGCTTGCCTAGGATTACATGAGTCTTCACTATCTTGCTTCTCCAGGTACATCTCAAACATGTGACAGACAGTAAAATGGCAACATGACATCTTTTTTCTTCCCATTACAGTGGGTGTCCCTCAAGGATCCATTTTAGGACTCTCTTTTGTTCAATATAGTCATGAATGATATTCACCTAGCTTTTTAGCAGGCCACTATCGTAGAGTACACAGATCACTCAATAATCATCTGTTCTGCTAAAAGAAAACAGAGGTAATCCAGAAGGCTCAAGGCAAGTCTGGCAAACTACTTGTGACCCAGAGGATGACAGGGCTAACAAGAAACAGAGTACAAAGGATTAGTCTAGATAAAATCACTTTAGCTGGCAGATCTATGAAACTCTCTCTCTGATACCCTTCCTATGGGAGGAATAAAGATGCCTTGTTGAAGTTTCAAGTAGTTTATTCACTTAAGTAGGTAGATGGATGAGTGTTTTTATCTTGTTATTTTCAGTTCTGATGAAAGCATAGATAAATTAAAGCAACTTACCAAAGAGTCTTTCTACACCATAAAGGCATTACTCTCTGATACACAGCTGCTCTATAACCCTAGGAAAACGAAATCGATCCTATCTATTCCCAAATTATTTAACTGAGTACAAAAATAATTTTAAAATAACACCACAAACATAGCACTAGTAAGTCAAACCAAGCTTCCAGGTGTCACTTTTAACAAAATCTTAACATTTGATCAACACATAAAACAAGCAGTTAAAAAACCCACCAAAAGCTAGGTGCACTATCTACAGTGTCAAACAATACCTTATAGATACTGTCAAAAAAAGTATTACTCAATCCTTTCTTATCCCTACACTACTTTATGCTCCCAACTTGATTAACTTACAATCCACTCAGCTCTCAATCTTGGAACAGTGCTGTAATAACATAAAAAGTTCTACCAGTCATCATTATAGGGCACATCACTGCCTGGCCCTAAAAATCTTCAGTGGTTGGAGCTAAGGCATTACCTTACACTTCCCAACTACTATCCAGACAAATGCCCTAGTTTGAAAAATATTCTTCAGAGTTATAACCCAAGTAGACAGCTGTCGCTTGCTGAGAAAATTTTATTAATTGCTACAAACCTAACAACTCAGCTGTTGAGTCTTTGTCCTCCCTTTTCCTGGTTAAAATTTGGAGCTCCCTTCCTCTCACTCTAAGAAACACAGTAAACACCCACTCTTTTAAAACACAAACAAGAGAGTACCCAAGAGATACCTGTCTCCGTACACGTACAACTCCTCGATGATAAATGTCATGCCTCCTACTTTCTCCTGTTCTTTCCAAGCACTATATCATCAGTTATTGTCTAAAATCTCCTCCTTGTCCTCTGCCTCCCCATTTTCTTCCATCTACCTATCCTGAAACATTCTCTCTCTTTCACCCCCTAAAACTAATCCTCCATTTCCCTCCTTCTATCATGTTCATTTCCAAATGTGTTTCATAGCTTTTCACATTATGCTGTTATTAATTAATGATACTCTGTTTAAATGTTGTATATTTGTTGATTACTTGTGTGCCACTGTTTACTATGCTCCTTATGTGATATTGTAATTTCTCCAGAGCTTGTCTCCCCAGCCCTCTGCCCAGCCAGACTATCCCGGTTAACAAATGCAATAAATAAATATTTGTACTTTGATGCAGTTAATACAGTCTGCTCCTTCCCATTTCTGTGGTACAGCAGAAAATCTTAGGTTTTCTCTGCACATTCTGTCATCTAACGTTACTATTTTTAGAAACAGCTCTTCTTGAGAAACTTCATACTCAGTTAGCCTTTTCTTCATTTTATCTTCTGATTGTTGCAGTTTTATCAATTCAATGAATAGTTACTTAAAGCTTCTTCTATTTTTCCAGTCATTTGCTAATTGTATTGCTATATTGCTTCAATGCTTTAACACCTCTAAGTGTATTTGATTTTTCCTCTAAATTACTGGAAGCCATCTCTTATAGCAAAGCTGAAACTTGAACTGCTTTTGCTGAACAGCTGCAAAAGTCTTCCCAGCCAGTTTTCTCTTCTCCTTTTATGCATGAGTTTCTCTCAGATTCTCTAAATTTCTTCTTTGCTTGCATCCAGGTAGTGTAATTAATATCCAATGACTGAATATTACCCAAACTGACAGTTTGACTGGGCCTTATTTTAGTTTCTGTTTTCACAGTGGGAGAGCTTAAATCAACCTGCTGAGCAGTGTGCAGCCAACTTGGAAGTTCTGGTAGCAGATTACTTTTTTCACATGTCTCAATCACTCCAACAAATTTATTCTTAAAATCATTGAGTTCAGGTAAATGCTGAAATTTCAAAAAAAGAAAAAAGAAAAGAGAAAAACTCTTTCCACAGGTTCAAGTCTAAGTATTAACATTTCACTATTTTGTAATCTTTTACGAACAGTGTTGCAGTAGCCCAAGCTACTTGGGTTATATCCTTCCCAAGATATGACCACCAGACAGCTTTTAAAGCTTCAGGGTACTTCCATGCACCCTCAAATCCAGAGGCTGAAGCAGAGCCACATAAAAGGCATTTTGTGTGCCAAAAGCTACAGAGCTTTCTTGCTGCTGAAGTGTGCTCCCTGGATCTGATGGTCAGATATAGATCATTCAAGGCTGGGCAGATATGTATCCTTCTAGGGAAAACCTTCTACTTTTTCATTTTCTGAAGAAAAACTGTACCTTTTCTGTGGAAAATATATTTTATGTCAGGAAAAGTGTTTTTATGGACTGTCACAAACTTGTAGGAGAGTTCTTCTCAGTATATGCTTGTTTGACAAAACTGTGTAAAATTGTTTTGTCACACAAGCTTTTGTGGACTGTTAGTAATTTACTTTTTTTTAACTTCAAAATCTTTAATTTTCTTTCATGAGGTTTAACAACTCTCACAGACTCTGCTACCCATCTTTCAAACTTCTTTTTTGTCTGAACCATGAAGTAGTTACTAGTCTTCTTGGTTCTTTCTTCTAGCCATGTAGAGATATTCTGTTTCTTAAGTTCATAATTTTATGGTTATTTTATGGTTGTTCTTATCTTAGTTAACTAACAGTATTTGATTTTGCGTCAGTTGAGAATCAAACTTCCCAAGAATTTTCTCTGGACCTACATGTTGCACACCCTGAATTAAGACAACCAGATACAATCCATATCTCGTTACTTCAGATTAGGGATACTCTGGTATTAGATTGGATTTGGACACTGTATAATTTTAATTTTTTCTTCCATTTTAACTACTGTTCAGGCCCTGGGGCACCTTGTCTTGCTTTCATGATTCATCACTATCATTTTCCAAATGCGGATTTCTATGAGCATGCCTGAGGTAGTTCAGTCTATTAACATAGTGATGATAAGCCCACCCAATAGCACAATCACAACTTGATAGTTTGTTCTCTGGCATTCACATAGAGTGCACTCCTATCACCGCATTTTCCCTTACCCTCTATTCCATACATATCTGCTCAATCATTCTATCCAACCAGACCAATATACATTTGCCCCCCACATAGGTTGTGCCCTTAACCAACCACAACACAGAATTTTGATTTCCAACCAATCCACTTTTTCACCAACCAGAGCACATTATTCTGTTTTCTAACCAATCTCCTTACACCCCATGCACACACTTACTACAAGACTTATGACCAATTAAATTTTAATACAGGTTATCCACCCATTTCAGTATCACTCTTCCCTCACTGGCTAATTCTTCCACCTATCAAGGCTCTTTATTTACTTATTCTGCCAATGGTCTTAAGCATTTATTGTAAACCAGCTAAAACATGTGTAAAAGATGCAAGAACTGACTATGATGAATGGATAAGTATAAATAAGCACAATTGTTCATGTTTTATTTAAGCACTCATCTGACCTGAGATCAATAAATGAAATTTGAGTTACGCTAAACGGAGACTTTTTTCCAGTATACCTTTACTTTTACTTCAAAAAATTTTAACAGTTTGAAAAGCTTTTAACCAGTTTTCCAGACCGACTGCTTGGGATTTGGTATTACTGGAGTTCATCTTTGTTTTTTAGTTCTGTCATGCCCAAAAGTGGCCATCCATGCTTCAGCATGCATTACTCGAAGGACCAAAAACAGGCTTAATTCTGCATACTTGTTTCTTCTGAACCCTTTCCACTAAAATTCAGTGTTCTTCTAATGAGCCAGAAAGCTTCTCCAAAGATACTGGAGGTGACCCCAACAGTGGTGATCCCCCCTTTTGAAATTAGGCAAGGGCAATTACCAAAACTTCCTCAAAGACTGGGTTTGCTGATGCAAGACAGAGGGTTGATTGATGCACCCCAACCTGGTAGCACTTCACTGATTCCTGGTTATTGAGTTTTGATTCTCTTTAAACACCTTTTTCTGAGGACATGCTGTAGGTACTAAAAGAGGTTAAAAAATATGCAGTTAGAAAATCTTACATGTGTAAGTAGAAAAATAATTCTTCTATGTACCATTCTAAGAGGCAGGACCCATTTAAGGCCAAGATGCTTCATTTTTTTTTTATTATATGTATCAGTTAGTATACTCTGGCCTTTCATATTCGTCTTTCAATATTCATCTTTCACACATTTCTGTTTGTCTGTCCTTAGACTCCCTTCCCTTTCCACCTGTCATCAAGCAGTTTTTGAAAGGGGTATTGCATATCTATCTACCAAGAAGACAGGCAGCTCCTCCTTAGGATCTTAACTTTGTGCTTGAAAAACACTTATTTGACTCAGCCCATCAGGTTGCTCTGAGGTTACTGACATAGAAGACCATGTCACTCACTGCAAGAAGAATATTTGAGTTATAGGCTCTTATGATGAGTCAGCCCTACCTAATGTTCCACAAGAACATGATTTCTTTGAGACCAAATCCTTTTATGCCTAAAATCTTTCAGAGTTTACCTTGAGTCAATTTGTTAATCTCTGTCTATTCTTTCCAGAATCTAAAAATGAAGGAGAAAGGCTCCTACATACTCTGGATGTCCATAGGTATCTCATACTACTTGGACAGAACTAAATCCTTCAGGATTTCTGCCTTTTATGATGCATCATAACTGATACCTTTAAAAGAACCAAGGGAGTGCAATTTCACAAGTATTCAGGAAAGGACAGCTGTATAAGTAAACTTACCATAACAGTAGATTTCTAATAGATCACTCCTGTGAATGTAAGACAAGGGAAAACCTCTGTTGAAGCAAACAGTTTCTAGATGGTTGCCTCATGCTATTTCTTTTTGCTATTCTCAGCATATATCAAGTGACTTCCAAGCAGGATTAAAGCCCAGTCTACAATGGATTTGGCTTCTTCTGTGGCTTTCTGGAAAGCGATGAACTCTAGATGTATTCTGTAAGTAGCAGTCTGGTCCTCTGTACATACTTTCACAAAGCATTAATAACTGGATTTCTTTTCGAGGCCACTGCAGGCTTTGCTAGGACAATTTTCTAGGGTCACTTAGATTCTTGAATTCTTTCCTCCTCCCTATATGTCCCTAAACTATGTAAGGCTGCCCACATAGCTTAGGCTACTGCAGCAGTATTGTAATGTTGAACATATTATAGTCATGTGAGTAAACTTACCATAACATCATCAACCCCCTTTTTTTCACATTTTCTACATGGGGTCAGAGTGTCGTGTTAACTGTTGTCATCTCTCTCAATTCAGTGCCACACTCCTGCCTTCTTTAACACTCATGCCTGACTGCTGCAGACCTTCTCTCAAACAATCCATCCACCTCTTTGCCAAACACCCTTGTTTCCTCTTACATTCTTCCTGTCTGTCCCAAATCCTCTTTACCAGATTGTCTTCTGCTATTTTGCACATGTGCTGGAATCACTGTAATCTGTCCTATTTGATCTTTTTTTGCAATTGGAGGTACTTTGGCTTCTGCTATGTCCTCATTTCTTTGTCTGTCCCACAGTGTGCATCCTACCACCTGTCTCATGCATTTAATTTCCACCAGCTCTAGCTTCCTCAACTACTCTGCCTTTACTGCCCAGATAAGGTAGCTCTGGTTGCATCACTGTTTTGTACACATTACATTTCAGCTTCTTTGGCATTCTTCTCTCATAGACTATACCTGGCACACTATGCCATTTAGCTGCAGCCCCTCTGATTCTAGCATTGGCCTCTTCATTCAGACTTCCCTTCTCCTCAACCATCCTTCCCAGATACCTGAAGTTGTTAACCTGTTCCACTATCTTCCCTCCTATCTCAGTTCTCAGCTTCTTCTGATTTCCCCCATTTGCTGCCATTGCAACTGTCTTATCTGTACTCAGTTTCATCCCATGTGCCTTCAGTTTTACATTCCATTCCCCTATCCTTTGTTGAAGTTCTCGCTCAGAATCTGCCTGTAATGCACATCGTTTGCATACAGCAATTTTGTTGATCTGTCCCCTCCGACCTGTTTGCTAATGCTGTCCATCACCAGTATGAACAGCAGTGGGCTCAGAGATGAACCCTGATGCACTCCCACTCCCATCGGGAACCCCTCTGTGAGACTAAATACTATTCATACTTGAGTCATTGGGTCCTTGTACATAGCTTGCACTAATTCTACCAGTGTTTCTGAGACTTAAACCACCACAAGACTGTCCAATTCAGCTTTGTTGGGACTTTGTCATATGCTTTCTCCAAGTCTAGGAATGCCAACTTGGACACATTCCTTATATCTAGCTTTTTCTCAGCTAGCTGTCTCACTGCAAACATTTGGTCAGTTGTGCTGCATCTTGATCTGAATTCAAACTACTCATCTAACATCTTACTTTCTATTACTCTGTGTATTCATTTATCAATCACCCTTTCCAGAACTTTCATGCAATATAACAGGACTTTGATACCTACGTACTGCTCACAGTTGTGGATGTCCCCTTTGTTCTTGTACACTGGCATGAGTATGCTTATTCTCCAATTAACTGGGATACACCTTTTTCTCCACACTGCTATGGGTACCCACAGGAACCATTTCTCTGCTATGTCACCCAGCATCTTTATCATATCTGCTGTGACCTCATTTGAGCCTGCCCCTTTTCCCCTGATTTCATTTTCTTTAGTGCTGTTCTTACTTCCTCTATGGTGGGTCCCTCTTCTTCAATCAACCCAAGGTACCACAAGACCAAGAATAAGCCGGAGTTCTTGTAAAATCCACTTTAATATAGGCACAAACACATGAACGCACACATTAAAAACCAACATTTTCATTTAAATCACTTCATCAGATGTGGGTCAGAGTACAAAATAATGGCTTTTATATTCCTCTAAGAAGTAAATTAACCAATAAATACCACCCAATTAAAAACATCATGAATGCTCATGAATATTCATGTTAAAACCATATATGCCATAAAAAAATTGCAAACTATTAAAGCCATTGTGTAAACTGATCATAAATGTATAGGAAGTCAATAAAATACATTTTACAAACTTGGTAAAATAAGTAAATGAATTTATAAAACCTTTACAATGCATGAATATATTAAATAAAATAATTTCTGTTAAAATGAATTTAAAATGATTTGTTAGCACTCTCTAGTGGTCAAAATCAAAATTACATCTCAATGTGAAAGAAAAAGGAAAAAAAAAAGAAAGTACAAATAACAACTGATATCTTGTTGTTCCCTCTTCTTCTTTCATCATAGGCTGTGCCTGGGGCAATACAGCTTATGTGGAGTTTTCTTCATTCAGAAGCTGCTGGAAGTATTCTTCCATTTGCCTTTGATGTCCTGTGGACTAGTGAGCAGGTTGTTGTTGTTGGCATCACTTACAAAGGGTGTCTGACTATCTTCTCTATCTTTCTGTCTTTACCTTGCAACCTGATACAGTTTCTTTGTGCCAGCTACTGAGTCACTTTCCAGAAGCTGGTAGAGTGCCTCTGATGCCCTGTTCTTTGCTATTGCAACCCCTTTCTTAGCCTCTTTGTTAGACAACCAGTATTCCTTCCTAACTCAGTCCAACATTTTCTATTTCACACCTTTTCCTGCACTCCTCCTTTCTTTTGATGATTTCCTGGACTTCTGCATTGCACCACCAGCTTTCCTTATGCACCTTATTTCCATGCCTGGCTCAACCACATATCTGTTCTGTAGTCCTCACACATGCTGTTTTGAGCCGCTGCCATTCTTCTTCAACTCTGCTTATTTCTTCCTCTTCTTGGGGTGCTAGAGCCCTAAGTAATTCCTTGAACTGTTGTGCTTTCTCTCCAGTCAACTTCCAGGTCTTTAGCCTGGTCTCTGTTGACCTTAGAGCCTTCTCTCACCACCGCTTGCAGTTGATTTTGGAAACGCAATTGCAGGACCTACTGGATAAAGCAGGACAGCATGAATTGTTGTTGATAATGGATGACCTGAATGCACATATTGGGACATACAGACAGACAGAACAGGGTATGAGGACTGCCTGGGTCCACATTGGTGGGTCAACAGGAATAAAGAAGGAGAGGCCATTCTAGACTTCTTTCTGGGAAATGGCTTAATAGTAGCCAACACATGGTTCAGAAAGAGCGACAGTCACAAGATCACATACAAGAGTGGCCAACATGCAACTCAAATAGACTTCCTCCTAGTAAGGAAAGGGCATTTGGGTAGAATCAGTGATTACAAAGTCATTCTTAGTGAAATG
This sequence comes from Protopterus annectens, assembly GCF_019279795.1. Lineage (NCBI taxonomy): Eukaryota > Metazoa > Chordata > Ceratodontiformes > Protopteridae > Protopterus > Protopterus annectens. The sequence continues at coordinate 867,825,248 of NC_056741.1, read as the reverse complement.
GTCAGCCCATAGCATAAACTTACCATAACAGTAGATGTTGTTATAGATCACTGTTGCAGTAGCAGTCCTGTCCCTCCATTCCCCCTTTTTTTAATGTATTGACAATGTATTGATGGAGAAATATAGAGAAGGTCAGAAGGAGTTGCACTGTGTCTTTGTGGACTTAGAGAAAGCATATGACAGGGTGCCTATAGATGAGTTGTGGTATTGCATGAGGAAGTCGGGAGTGGCAGAGAAATATGTAAGAGTGGCACAGGATATGAATGAAAGTGACAGTGGTGAGGTCTGCACTGGGAGTGACGGATGCATTTAAGGTGGAGGTGGGATTACATCAAGGATCAGCTCTGAGCCCTTTCTTATTTGCAATGGTGATGGACAGGTTGACAGATGAGATCAGACAGGAGGCCCCGTGGACTATGATGTTTGCAGATGACATTGTGATCTGTAGTGAGAGTAGGGACCAGGTTGAGGAGACCCTGGAGAGGTGGAGATATGCTCCAGAGAGGAGAGGAATGAAGGTCAGCAGGTCTAAGACAGAATATATGTGTATATGAATGAGAGGGAGGATAGAGGAATGGTGAGGATGCAGGGAGTAGAGTTGATGAAGGTGGATGAGTTTAAGTACTTGGGATCAACAGTTCGGAGTAATGGTGAGTGTGGAAGAGAGGTGAAGAAGAGTGTCAAGAGTGATATGTGACAGACGGGTACCAGTAAGAGTGAAAGGGAAGGTCTACAAGAGGGTAGTGAGACTAGCTATGTTATATGGGTTGGAGACAGTGGCATTGACAAAAAGGCAGGAGTCATAGCTGGACGTGGCAGAATTAAAGATGTTAAGATTTGCACTGGGTGTGACGAGGGTGGACAGGATTAGGAATCAGTATATTAAAGGGTCAGCTCAGGTTGGACGGTTTGGAGAGAAAGCTAGAGAGGTGAGATTGCGTTGGTTTGGACATGTGCTGAGGAGGGATGCTAGGTATATTAGGAAAAGGATGCTAAGGATGGAGCTGCCAGGTAAGAGGAAAAGAGGAAGGCCTAAGATAAGGTTTATGGATGTGGTGAGAGAGGACATGCAGGTGGTTGGTGTGACAGAGCAAGAGGCAAAGGACAGGAAGAAATAGAAACAGATGATCTGCTGTGGTGACCCCTAACGGGAACAGCCGAAAGCGAAGAAGAATGTATTGACAATGTATGAATGCATGTATTTTTGTATATAGTTACATATGTTTTACTATTGCTTTTTTTTTTCCTAACATTTTCCTCTCAGAGCCATAGCCTCCATTCTTGAGGCAAGAAAGCTCTGAAGCTTTAGTTACCCAAGTTGCCTTTTTATGTGGCTCTGCTTGAGCCCCTAGCAGTTAGGGTGCATGGAATGTACCCTGAGGCTTTGATAGCTGCCTGATGGTGATATTCTGGGCAGGATTTAACTCAAGTAACATAGGCTACTGCAACAATGATATATTAGCGCATCTACTTTTATGGTAAGTTTACTTACACAATTGTACTTTCCCAAATGCTTGTCAAATTATACTCCTGTGGTTCTTTTAAAGGTGTCGGTTATAATGCATCATAAAAGGCAGCATCAGAATACATAATCTTTATAGAATATGATTAACCTCTTAATTTGAATAGGGAATGTCATTGCTAGTATAGCTTTCTGTAGGAGGCTAATGACTCTTCTAGGTAAAAAAGTAGCTTTATGCATTCAGCCTAATGATTAACAGAGTTCATCCACCATTTTATCTAAATGTGAATCATGCTATTAGATGATACACTTGCATATATATTACACACACTATCCAAAATGGATTTTGATTAGATATAAGTAGTGCATATGTAGTTGAGTGTATATGTTTGCATGTGCATATTACTAGCCAAGGATTGCTGTAAAATGCTGGAATACCAGATGATAATCCATAAGAACCTGAAAAAGTGAAGGCACTCCCACCTGGCTGCAATTCAGAATAAAAATGAGTGTTGGTGCCTGAAAGGCTGTAAGACAAGAAACGTCATAGAGGAACTCACAGTAATGTAGGAGCCATATAAATAACCAAAATAAAATAAAATCACCTCCTAAAAAATAAGTAAAACTTCATCAGAATGCATACAAAATTCTTCCTTTTGACTTTACCAGGTAGCAACACATTTTATGGAAGTTGTTATAAGGTATAAAAGAGCTATAATTCAATTATGCATTCATTCATACAAATGTAATGTCTACAGACATTATGTATGTATGTACCTATCTGTCTATCTGTCTGTTAATCTGTGCTTGTTTACTGGATTGTGCAATGTGTAGAGTCCATTTATAGTGAAGTTCTGGTAAGAAAAGGCCAAGAAATGCAAAAATTACTAACAAGTTTACAGTATAAATATTATTCTCCACAAACACATAAGTGAGTATAAACATAGGGCTATAGAATGAGTTCCATGATAGTGAGGAAGTCATTTACATTTGTCAACAATAATTAATGAATATTTGAAAAAATACATATATACATTATTTTTGTATTGTCAGTTGTGCTTTGAAATCCTGATACTCCATTAATCATACATGAGCTAAGCAAAAGCAAGTGTAGTAGTTTAATATGCATATTATTACACTTGTTATATTGAAAACATGCATGAATTCATGACTTACATACAATGAACAGATGCCATCACAACAATACATATGGTGTTCAGCTGAGTGAATGTAAGAAAATGTAAATATGCAAATCATACCCAATAGCAGTGGGCCAAGTATATGATGATATATATTTGACTATCGGGTAACAATTTTAAATATGGTATTGCTTATTGCAAGAGGAGATATGATGTATAGAAAGCAAGATAGAAAACAAATGTGGGTCAGTTTAGAATTGAATAGATTGTATAAAGGACAGGAAAAAGGAGTATAAGGAAGGAGGTAGAGGGTATGAGTTTGAGGGCTTAAAAGGTGGGGAGAGTAGGACTTAAGAATTACAAGGATTGTGATAATGTCAAAAGTAGGGATGGTGAGAATCAGAAGGAAAGGAGTGGATATAAAAGAAGTCTGAAGGTAATGAATGAGAGGGTAAGGGAGAAAAGAGTTGGAAGCTTTGATAGCAGAAGGTTTGCATGTTTAAAGAAAAGATGTATGTATATAGCAGAAAAATGGAGCTTGTGACTATATAGCTAGGTCAAGAAGTCCTACACTTACTGTACCTGTTCCTGGCTAGGTGACTGTAGATGATCTAAATGAAGTCATGTTTGGAGGCAAGTTTCCATACTTTAATATTTGGCTGTATACACACTGTAGGTCAAATCCTCTTGTCTACTGGCAGGTGGTTTGACATGTATTAATGAGATGTCTGTTAAGTAAAGTGACCTTGTGGATATCAGGTTAGTGTCTTAGATAAATTGCATATAATGTATAAAGAGTATATAAAAATATCAGAGCATGCAGTCTTGTTATAGACAAGGCAAAGTTTTTGTGTTGTGGTTCTAAAAGACTAGTTTAGTACACATGAAGCATACAGGAGGCTGGGCAGCACTGGCACAAGCTGTAATTCTTCTGGTGTACCCGGTCATAAAAGTCTTGCAATGTATAATATGCTACTTCTATTTTTGTTATGACTGCCTGGATGTGGAAGTCAGACTTGAGCTAATTGTCCAAAATTACCCTGAGAAGCTTTGCAAATGTCACAGGTTCATTGCATAAAGTATCCACATAATTTATAAGCAAATTTGGAAATAGTGGAGAAGATGACAGTACCTACCAACCATGAACTTTTGTTTTGAAGGCATTTAGATTCAAACCCAAGTTAGACAGCCATGCCCAAAGACAGTATACAGCTGTCTTAGTAGAAGATAGCAAAAACAGAGCAGAGTCTTCATTGTATTGGGTTAACATGACAATACAGCAGAGTTTACACATTATCTACAAGGTTGAAAAATAAAAGTGGGGCCAAACACAGTATTTTGTGGAACAATTACTGGAATCAGAAGATGGGTAAAGGTGGTCATTTTCAATCTCTCAGACAATGGCATATGTCTTCAAGGTGGCTGCTGAACAACTGTGCAGAGTCTGCAGGTCCAGTGGCAATGATACTGCTTAGATGATGTTGCTGACTGACAGTATTCACTGCCTTTGATGAACCAGTAGCATTGCCATGAATAAATTCAAAAAGTACATATTTTATTATGTTAAAGAGGGCTCTGTTGTTTCCATGACCAGAATGAAATCTGTTTTGAGTCAGGTAATAAGTGGTGAGTGGTGATAAGCCTAGGAGGCTGCACATTTGTCCAATATTTTTAGAAAGATGGCCATTATTAAAATCATCAGTAGTTTCTGAACATATAACTCAAATCTGCAGTGTTTTATCAGTCAGAGGAGTGACACTGAAGGAGATAATTGACAGAGCACAATATTTAAGAAATGGAGTAGTGGGAAACAGCAGCTAGCAAGCATGGTTTAAGTTACAACAATCATTTATTGATAAGGCTAACTTGGAGAGTTTGGAAAGAGATGACGATAAATAAGTTGTGTAGAAATTAATAGATGTGTTGGACATGGTGAGTCTGATGTTAGATATAACATTAAAAAGGACACACATCTGTACTTATTTCTGGAGAATTCATTTAAGGAAAGTGATCCGGTTACTCTGATCTGCCAGGATATAGTAGGTCCAGTAATCCTAACCAAACTGAATTTGGATTCTTTCTATTCTTGCTTTGATAGTAAGTTATTATTTTCTGCTGCTTTTCACAAGAGTCTTTGCATGATTCGTGGCTTCTCTAATGAGGTGAAAAGATGCATTAGTTCTGTTTTTGTGTTATTGATGCCTCAGTTTGTCTGTAAGGAACATCAACACCTTAATCTATGCTGTGATCTGAGTAAGGACCTAAATTTCCCTTAACTTTGCCTTGTAGGTACCAAGTTGTTGAAGACTGGCAGACAGGCAGAGCTGAATTATTCAGTTGTGGAAGGAAGGGTTAGCAGACAAGTACCAACCATACTAATACATATGAGAGTAAATACATCGGCTAACAATCTCCTGAGGTTTCCAGAGAGGGAATTATAATGTGCTGTCTACACCTTACTCTGACAGTATAAATATAGGTAAGTGGTCACTGATGATGTCTAATATAATGTCAACTGCTGCAATATTAGCAATTGCAAATACATGAATCTAGTAAGTATGCTTTCTCTGCCAGACATTTTGCCTTTTCTGGAAGGTAGTATATCACTGACTGTGCCAATCCAGGTAACAGTGTGATGGAATATGAAAACTGTATGAGAGGAGCTTCTAGTGTTGAAATCTCTTAACAGTCAGCATTTCTTTTTAATGTTGGCTGTAACCCACTAAAAAATAGTATTTAACATTATCTTTAAGGAAGTATAGCAGAACATAAAGACAAGCAAAGTTAATTGTTTTTGATATCTTCATACGTACTAAGAGGAGGAAAGACTCCCAGTGTCTTGACAAAAGAAGTGGGACTGGCGGGTGTAACTTTGTGTAGCCTTTATGAATGATACCCTCACTACGTGTTCTTTTTTGTAACTTTCAATGTCTAAATGGTTTAAATGCTGGGGCAACATTTCCAGTGGTAGGTATTGAGGATAAGCTCTCTTCTTTGCAGATAATGTTTGAAATACTTATCAGCCTAGACAAACCTCAAGTGCTGAACGCTTTCTGATCAATCTATGCATGGTTCTTTTCAGCTGTGTTTAGAAATTATGATGAAAAACCACTGGCCATATGCTGCTATCCTACGTGACATGTGACATCACTGTGTCAGTACTGCTTGGTGAAGTGTTACAGACTACCTTAACTGACAGCACAATGTACAATGTGACACCTTTTTTCCCCCAGAAAACTCACTCACACTATGTTATCCTGCAGTTTCTTGTCTATAATCACATGTTCAGTGGATGGAACGCCATGGCTAAGAATAAGATTGTTAGGAACCTGCTATCATAACGGAGGAAATCTAGAAAGGAACTCAGTTGTGACTTATCTTTTGGTCTGAGGACATCTTTTAATGCTTGCATCTTTTCTATATATTTATGTAGGCCTTGGGGATCACTAGTATGACCGTAATATATGATGGTTTATTTGAAGACCTCACACTTATCATACACAGATGCCATGGTCTATTAATATCTCTAAAGCAGCCCTACCATTTTTCATGTACATTTCATCATTTTCCCACCACAGTGATGTCATTTGGAACACCCTCCCACCTGAACTCAGGCTACAGTCACACAAGCACCTTCAAAGGCCTTCTTAGTTCACACCTCTATGCTAACCCTCTCTGCAACTGCAAAGACCCCCCCCTTTGAAGACTCACTACTCCATACAAGTGACCCACTGTATGCCTCCATTGCATACACTATATTCTCACCTGATATATTCACCTGATATGTACTTTTTTTGTAAATATTGCAAATAGGGGTTCTACTCCTGAGTATCTTATTGTTTGAGTATCTTATTGTTTTGCAGAATTGTTCTTGTACTTCTTTGTTTCTCTTACCTTCTATACCATTTTTTTTATTGTTATCTAAACCATGTATGTTCTCTGTTAACTTCCTTGGAGCTTTTCTCCCCAGGACCCCACTGAAAATGGACACTTTGAGTCCAGCTGGATTTATCCTGGTAAAATAATGTTGAAATAAATAATAAATAAATAATTTAGGTAACACTGTGTACCACGTCACTCCTGTAGCACTTGATCTGCTACTCTTTGCCAAAGAGCTTGCAGTGACACTATGTCAAAAACAAGTTTATTGTACTGTGGGTGTATCCCTAATAAAAAGTGTATGAAGCTTTTATTAAGAAGCTTTCACATATATTGGAATGATGGAGGAAATGCATTGTAATGATTAAGCCATCATATGCTATGGCAAGCTGTGTCTGAACGGTACACGTATACTTTAAGAATACATCTGCCTAAACTTGTGCAGCATAATTATTTCATGATATACAACTCAAAACCAAAAAATAGATAAAAAACACAAACCAGTGACCCAATAAAAGACAAAATAAGCTTTCTTCACTCTCTGACGTCTTGGCTGCAATGCCTTCAAGGAGAATGCATACCAAATGAAACACGCAGTATAAATACTGCATCCAGTTACTCAATACAAATTCCAATTTAAAAAAATCACATTATAGTTAAAGGAGAAATCTCCAGTTAAGTTCAGAATTCATACCCTTTGGTATTAAAGTATCAAATTTAAGAATGTAAATAGCTTCTTTATATAAACGTCTGTCCCTTAAACAAATATCAGTAAAAACATGTTCAATTTTCTCAACTTTTTCTAAAATAGTCCCTTGTAAACCCACAGATGAGACCTGATGTACTTGGTGAAAATGAACTGCCACAGAACCTGTTTCTTTAAAATTCTCTGTATCTCTTATATGTTCTAAAAATCTGATTTTAAAGCCCCTTTTAGACTGGCCAATATAGAACTTATTACATGGACATTTAAGGGCATAAATTATATCAACAGTATCACAGCTAAATAAGCCCTTAACTGTAAATCTTCGTCCATTAATATTTCCAAAACTGCTAACAATATGTTTACATGCCTTACACTTATCACAAACATAAGTACCAGGGTTCAACCTCATATTATATAAACTGACAGGAGGCATAACAAACTTCCCTTTAACTAAGACATTTTTTAAACTTTTTCCTACCTTAAAAGAAAATTTTAACCTCAAAGGTAACCATGACTGAGAATCTCTACTAGATTGCATGTACTGCCAGTAATATTTCACCAAACCGATTAAAATCTCACTAAAACAACTGTAAATAGTAACAAAATAAATATCAGTCTGAGTCCCATTCAGTATGGGGCCAACCCCATTAAAACTTGGATAACATTCCCTCTCTCTGTTTTGAACCCTAGTAATAATAGACCTGCTATAACCCCTCCATTCAAACATAGAACAAGTTCTAGAAATCTCATCTTGAAGTTCTGTAGAATCATTACATAACCTACTAATCCGCACCATTTCCCCATAAGGCAAGGCTTCAATAGTGTGTGTGTGAGTTGGGGGGGGGGGGGGCAGCTTGAAGCTTTCAGATATTGGATACTCCCATTGAACTTCCTATGTACTTTGGTATGGAATCCATTCAGTCCACAGATATCTAATTCTACATCCAAAAAGGAAACCATTTTACCTTTTTGTATGCCATTAAATGTCAAGTTGAATCTATTAGACTGTATAGTCTCTATAAATTCATCCACCCTATCTTCTCCCATATTACACAAGAAAAATAAGTCATCAATAAAACGAGCGTAATACTTAACATATAATGAATAAAGAGGACCAGTGGAGTGAATGCTCAACGGAACAACAAGCTCAAAGATAAATAGTTAAAAACAAACACCGCTGAGCAAAACAATGGAGGATTGCAGTCTCATTTAAATCACAAGTAGCTCCTAAATCCAATAGCCAATGATGTAGATAATCCAAGTGCAGGCGAGGTATGTAAAAAGCAGGTTTATTAATAAAAAGAGGTGATGAGCTTCTTCAGACCTATACAACTAAACTGTCTGTAAACATCAGTTTAAAAAGCCAAAATGGCGCCAAAATCCTGTCCATTATTTAAAGGTACATGGCTCATTAAAAATATCATGTAAAAAAGTCATATATAAAAAGTCATATATAAAATTCCTATACACCATCATAAAACAGTACGGCATTTCAAAACAAAGCCATTCATATTCATATCCATTATTGGAATAAATAAATCAAAAGTATGTGTGACAGATGGGGGGGGGGGGAATCTTAGTAACATAACTATCAAAACATTGACAGAGCATCTATGCATATAAAGGTTCAAAAAGACCCTACTGGCCACAAAGTAAAAAACTCTTCATAGCCTGTTAACATCTTTTGGACAATAACCTTCTTGATTTCAGCAAAGGTCCTTCCATTGAGACCTGGGGTGATATCTGCCCTAAACTTAATAATCCAATGGATTTCCCTGGTCTCTGTATAATTGTTAATGTCCCCTCTCCTGTATGTCCTTGAGATCTGTTCCAAGATCCTGAACTGAAAACGATGCTCTTGACCTTTGTCATTAGTGTGTTTGGATAGTGCATTATGTGTAGTACCTCTCCTTGTGTGGTATACATGATCCTATCCCTCAGTGTCCTATTGGTCTTGCCTACATAGTAGGCTGGACAGACTGTGCAGCAGGCTAGGTAAACTACATCTCTGGACATACAATTGCCCCTCGTCCTGATGTAGTAAATAACCATATGGATATCGGAAGACAGGGTCGGTTTCTATATATGAACAAAAATTGCATTTGTCGCATGTGGTCATGTAGGGACCCAACAAAGCAGGTGGATCATTATGGACCCTTGAGCAAACTCTTTAAGTTCTTTTTATTCTGTAAGGCTCTTAATAGTTGGGTCAACTGATAAAACATGCCAATGCTTAGAGAAAATATCTTTAAGTGTACCTACATCCCTGGTGTAAAATGGGAAATGCAATTCCATTGTCCATATTTGAACCGCCTCTTGGCTATCCAAGCCATCACTGGCCTCTTTCAACAGCACCATCTGAGAAATATGGTTTCCTGTCTATCCTCAGATCTGCAATGCCCGCCATCCCTCTGGAGATATCTACCTCAATTTGCTGCTAAGGTCTCCTAATTCACTTGCCAGATGACTGTCTAGGGGTGTATATCTAGACATCCGCATTGATTGTCCCTTCACTATGTTCTTGTATACATAGCCAGGATGCATGCTCGAACGATGCAGCAGTGTATTGTTGACTATCCCACAGGGTAATTTATCAACAAAGACATCTAAAAGGAATAGTGGTCTTCACCAATCCATAGTAAACTTCAGAAAGGTGACAGACATGTTGATCTGTGTAAAAAAGGACTCTAATTGTATTGTAGAGCCACTCCACACAAGGAAGAGATCATCCACAAAACGCCTATAGAATGGTACTGACTCCTGAAACAAACTATTCTGAAACAAGAAGCTATGTTCCCACTAAAATCTTGTCATGGAAACAAAAAAGATTGGATTCTAAAATAATAGCCAACAACATAAGAATCAAATCAACATCATACTTCAGAGGGAGGTCGGTTCTCCTCAGATATGCACCTACCATTGCTCTACCTTCCTCATTGGGTATAACCATAAATAAGGACTGAACGTCCATGGTGACCCATATGAGGTCTTCAATTCCAGAACAAGTGTTGATATATTGGTAGAAATCCAACAAAAACTGTCTGGTATCCTTAAGAATTAACCTATTGGCATCAACCAATGGTCTGAGTTGTGCCTCAACAAAAAGTGACAGGGGTTCAGTTGACCACCCTCTCCCTGCAACTATGGGTCTAAGAGGTGGACGTAGTGAATCCTTATGGATCTTTGGGAGACCCTGAATGGTAGGTAATAGGGGATGAACCACATTGAAAAATTCATATAGAGAAGTATCAATAACACCATTATCAAAAGACCAAATAATATGGCTCAATGATGCTGTCCACCCTATCATTGGTAATAGGAACATAAAACTTGTCATCAGCCAACATTAGTAGCATATCATTATTATACCTGTCCATGTCAAAACTACAATCCCACCTCCTTTGGATAATAATCTGCTGAGGTTATATTTCCTTATATCTCATCTTCTACCAGTTTGCTATATGCCGCAACCAGAGGGTGTATCGGAGGGAGGAATGTACTAGGTGTCCTAAACACAGTGGTATTAGCCTTCATCTCTGTGCTGTTGAAGAAAACCTTCAGGGACAAATTCCTGACAAAAAGCTTAAAGTCTCTTAAAGTCTCTTCATATCTACTATCTGAGGTTGGAATAAAAGTGAGACCCTTAGAGAGGACTTGTGACTCATGTTCAGTCAAAACATGACTAGACAAATTGAACAGACAGTTGGTTCAGCCCTGCTGACTAAAGATTCAGCCCTTCTTACTGAATCAGCATTGGCATCCAAGTCGGTGGTAGCTGTCGGCTCCAGTACAGAGTCTGTTCCGATGGGTACAGCGCTAAAACGGGTAGGGATGGCTGGGCCAATGTTGCTGTTGGAGCCAGTGTGATCATTGTCCAGGCATGAGCCAGGAAGTTCAACTGCCCAAACGGAAACTGCTGAGTCCCGCTGCAACTTGGCCTTTCTGATTCAGAAATAAACCAAACATTGTCCAACAAAACAGATAAGGTATGGGAAACACATTGAGTATCTCATTCTTCTTCAATACCCTTAGTCCTCTTTTGAACAAATCCTGCTCCAACCGCTCCACTGCCTCGATTTTATTCCTTCAATCATAATCCAAGGTACTGAACAACAAGCTCAAAGATAAATGTTAACAAACACGCTGAAGAAATGAAATCGACAGAATCCATTTAATCACGTAGTGGCCAGTAAGCTAGTAATGATAAATGCCATATTGCAGGTAGCAGGTGCAAACAAGAGGTGAGAGCAAAAAGCCAGCTATTAGTTTTTCTGGTTCATTAAATGTCAAAAAGTAAACATCACATATACATCGTTAAATCATTATGACATTTACACATAAATTATTAATGGTAGAAAATATAAAATAAATGTAAAAGTCATTCATAAAATTAAAATATCGCATCAAACATTAGACACCATTAAACATTTCAGTATAACATAAAAGAAATGACATCAAAACATGACAATATTCATATTCATATCCATTTAATTATCGGTTCATAAAATCTGCAAAATTTCATAAAAGGATCTATCTTTTGACCTATAATATGTGATTTCTGATATTCACCTCCATCTATCTATCCACTGAATCCTGAAAGCATCTCACTGTTAAAAGTTTCGTCTCCGACATTGCCTCTTAACAGCCTTGACCTGTCTTCTTCTTCTTTACTTAAGGCTTCTCGAACTTGTCTTATGTTTGTTCCTTCGTCACAGTTTGCTAAGATTAGTGTATTGCTTCTCCTCTGTACTCTAAAGAATTATTGTCGATGAGTTGTTATGCTCACAGATAGTATGTCAAGATCCTGAACTTAATCATTTATTAACCTTCGCTGATGTAGTATTCGGTTGGAGGAGATTGTGCCTCTACATGTGCTTCTAAGTGTCCGGAAAAATTGCACCATGTCCTGACGTCATGCAGCAGGTCAAATAAAAGCAGGTGGATGGACGAAGAGCAAATGCTGCACAGTTCGTCCAGCCTACTATGTAGGGGCAGACCAATACTGACACTGAGGGATAGGATTCGAGCATGTATACCACACAAGGAGAGGTACTACACATAATGCACTATCCAAACACACTAATGACAAAGGTCAAGAGCATCGCTTTAAGTTCAGGATCTTGAACAGATCTCAAGGACATACAGGAGAGAAATCCATTCAGGTCTCAATGGAAGGGTTCCCACACCACTTTTGAAAAATCAAAGGTTATTGTCCAAAAGATGTTAAGAGGCTATGAAGAGTTTTTACTTTGTTTTGAACCTTTATATGCATAGATGCTCTGTCAATGTTTTGATAGTTATGTTACTAAGATTCCCCATCTGTCACACATACTTATTCCAATAATGGATATGAATATGAATGGCTTTGTTTTGAAATGCCGCATTATGATGGTGTATAGGAATTTTATATATGACTTTTACATGATATTTTAATGAGCCATGTACCTTAAATAATGGACAGTATTTTTTTAAACTGATGTTTACAGACAGTTTAGTTGTATAGGTCTGAAGAAGCTCATGTGAAAGCTAGCCCTTTTTATTAATAAACCTGCTTTTTACATACCTCGCCTGCACTTGGATTATCTACATCATTGGCTATTGGATTTAGGAGCTACTTGTGATTTAAATGAGACTGCAATCCTCCATTGTTTTTAACTAGTAATACTTAACATGTTGAATATAAAATAAAGACCTATAGATATATTCATGTTCAAACACAGCCTCACCTCAAGCTTTGTCCCTACCGAATGGCGCAATGCTACACTCATCCCTCTCCACAGAGAAGGAGCAACTACAGACCCTGGGAACTATCTCCCCACTAGCCTGATGAGTCTGATATGCAAAGCTATGGAACGCATCATCATGGACCTAATAAACATGGATATAGGGAATCTCCAAACTCTGGATCCCACACAGTTTGGTTTTGTGAAGGGTAGATCATGCCTGCTCAACCTGGTTGACTTCTTTGAGTCAGTCACCAGAGCTGTGGATGAAGGCAAGGTGGTTCGTACAACCTACTTTGATCTGGCCAAGGCCTTTGATACCATTCTCCACTCAGGAATCATATAAAAATATCACTAAGCTAGGCCTCAAACCCTATATCACTAGGTGGGTTGCAAACTGGCTCACAGATGGAACCCACAGTGTGAAAGTAGCTGACTTCAAGTCAGACTGCTGACCAGTCATGAGTGGAGTCCCACAGGGTTCGGTCCTGGTTCCTCTCCTTTTTGGTATCTACTTCTCTGAAGTCCAGGCCAACACGAAGGGACTCTGGTGGACAAAGTTCACAGAAGATTGCAAGTTGGGAGCTACTATTAACTCCCCAAGTGATGTTGACATTCTGCAGAAAGGCCTCACTGAGACCAACGACTGGTGTCAGAACCAATGCCAAAAAATGTGTTGTCATCCCCTTTGGGAAAAACTCGGTTCCCATGAATTACCACTCTGATGGTAGTCCACTGAACACAGAAGGCATTATAAGAGATCTGGTAACACAGGTTGACAGCAACCTCTTTTGACCACCACATTGCCACTATGGTCAGAAAGTCCTTCTATGTGGCACATTTCATTACTGAGGGTTTTGCATCCAGGAAGAAAGAGGCCATCGTCGCCATCTACTCTTCCCTCATTAGGCTAATTATTGAGTACGATGCCCCATTTGGCATGTACCTCACTAGACACCTGCAACAACTGGAGAGGCCGCAAAATTACCTCACAAAGATGATCCTAGGCCTTAATCAGTTGTCCTATATGGACAGACTCAAACTCCAACTATTCTCTGTCTCATATCACCTACTTAGAAGCGATCTCTGCTTGACTTACAAAGCCATGTCTGATCCAGGTCTGTTAGAAATGCTACATCTACAGAAATCCCAATCCCTCTGCACCACATGCTCCAGAGACCTCAACTTCATTACCACAATCAACAGGACATGCTCGAGGGACAGGTTCATTACCCAGAGACTGCCCATGCTATGGAATAGACTTCCCATACATGTCAAGCAGAGCACCTCACTGGGCCTCTTCAAGAGAAATCTTGATGAGTGGGTGGGAAATAGAGAATTCACCACGAGATCACTCCAGTGGTTTTTCTTGACAGAGGCACTGGAAACTAATGGCGGGTGGCATGATGCCAGGGTAATCCTATGAGCTAGGCTTGTAAAGGCTCCAGGGCCATTAGCCTAGTACACACCTATGAACCTATGAACCCCATACTGAGGTTGGCATATGAGGGAGCAAATGCGGCCCCCATAGCCGTACCTCGTCTCTGTTGGGTACATTTCACCATTAAACTCATAAGAATTGTTACCAAGACAAAAAGACAACAATTCTACAATATATTCTGTGGCAGGAGATTCATCCAGAACAAAACCTAATGTTTTCAATACCAAAAGCATGGGTAATATTAGTATAAAGGCTCTTAACATCCAAAGTAATAAAATACATATTCATGTTGAGCTTTACATTTTTAATTTTATTAAGAAAATCTAAAACATTTTTGATGTATGCGGGTAACAACATAACCCTTGCTAATAAAAGTTGATGCAATAAACATCCAATGTTATAAGAAAAATATTTTCTACCAGATACTATGGGGCATCCAGGTGGAGTAAATAAACTTTGTGTATTTTAGCTAAGCAATTTTGTCTGGAAATACTGATTAGCTATCTCAGTATACACTGACCAGTCATTGGTTGCAATGCTAAAAACATCAATCTTTATAGCTGTCCATTCTCTTAGTGGTTTATCTTTCTTTTCCACTCTAATACCCCCCCCCCCCATTTCTGGAACACTATAAACAGCAGGTACTAGCATAAAGCAATGAGTAATGTTCATTTAGCTAAGTGCTGTACTCAACTGACAACACGCAGGGAAAAGCACGCTTGAAAAAGTCAGGCAGCCAGAAGATAACATTAAGCAAGAGCATAACTACTGACATAGCAAGCAGTGCATCTCCCATGGAGATCAGCCCAAAAGGACAGGTTCCACAACTTTAGAAGGGAACTGTACAAAACTACACTGGTGGCTGCTTTGCCATGGATGGACTTCAACTTAAGAGAGGCTGAGCATCTCCAAATAAGGTGCCAATGTCAAAATAGAAAATGTTTTTCCTTATAATCCACCTAAATACTCCATATCATCATGTTCCCATTAAGTATGGCTATTTCTGAACCATTTCTTGTAAAGATTTTATTTATTTATTAGTTGTTGACTGGGTTAGTTAAACTAGGCTAGTGATCTCTTTTCAGGGGAGACTCAAGGGGGTATTTATACTACTAGGGAAAATTTGACCATGACATCAAGGTACTTCCCCTACTCATCATTGTTGTGAATGGGACCCATTTTGCAGGAGCACTTGCTGTTTCTGTTCCAGGTACAGAGGTGTCCCAAAGAAATAGGGAGGTAGATGGAGAGAAAAAGAGATGATGGAGTGGTGAGAGAAATGGAGGAGATAGCAATTATCATGAATGGAGAATGTGTGCTGGTTCGCTGAACTAATAAAATTAACCAGAGCTGTTGTTGTGCTATGTTTTGGAAAACCATGTTGGGATGTTGATAAGAGGTTGTTGGTTAGGAGATGGTCAAGTAGTTACATATGTATGCATTTTTCAAGAATCTTAGTGGGAGAATAGCAATTGCCTGTAATTTGAGAACTTGTTGGAGGTGCCCACTTTGTGCAAATGGATGATATAAGAGACTTTCCACAGTTTGGGGATGTATTGTTCTGTTATGGTCCAGTTAATTAGGATGGATATAAGGTAGGAGATGACATCTGCAGCTGTTTTAAGGAATTTGTTTGGGAGTTGGTCAGCAGCAAGGGAAGAGGGTTTAAGTTTGGATAAGAGTTTTTTTTAAATGGTACAAGTTTGTATTGGATTTATAGAGAAGGATCTGATGTTGGTTTCCAATTCAGCTGGGGCAGATAGTGGGGTATTGGTATAATTTTTAACTAGAGATAGTATGGAGTTGATAAAGTGTTTGTTAAATTGTGACACTATGCTTTCAGTGGAGTTAGTTGTGGTTGGAGCTGGGGTTGTGGCATGACCAGGTTTTAGCAATAGATTGATGGCTCCCCAGAATTTCTGGAGATTATTTTTGGTGCTTTTGTTATACTGCTGTATAGTATTGCTTTTTGCCAACTTTAATTTGCTTTTTGGCTTGGTTCCATGTTTGATGGCATGTGTAAAGGGAGGTTTGGTTTTTGGTCTTTTGATAATGATACCATGCTCTGTCTCTTATATAACTTGACAAGACAATAAACTTTAGAACTCAAATGGAAAGTCAGAGCGAGTATTCCCAGCCAAATAATAAAACACTTGAAAATTACGCGTTTCGTCCACCTTTAATCTCTGTGAACTTAATCAGAAAACAAAAATCACATGAAACATTCATTTTAAATACTGTTAAAACAGCAACCACATGATCATTTACACCAATAAAAATACTAATGTAATTAACAGTTGTCTTATACAACAATCAACTTGTTAAAAATGTGTACCCAATAAAGTTCACTATTTACATAAAACTACATACATAATAATGTAAAAAATAGTTAATAACCACACTTTACTTGTGTTGACAATACTACTAAAACACTAACATGAATGTAAAATGTGTAGCTAATGTAAAGCTTTAAAACCTTTGTGCTTGCAAAAAACATTTAATGTTTATAGATTCATTTAATCCAGGCATAGCATCTGCTCTAAGCATAATCTGCCAGAAGGCTTCTCTACATTCCAATAAAACCTTATAATTACCAGTGAACAGTTCATCTTTAACCTTTTCTAACACTGAAAAAGTAAACTTTTTGAATAATGGACAGTTTTGGGCATGTTTAGCAAGTGCGTTGTTAAAATCCTTATTTTTTATAGCTAACAGGTGTTCATAAATTCTCTTATTCAATGTCCTTATAGTTTTTCCTATATAGAAATGTTCACATGAATTACACTGTGCAACATAAACTACATTTTTTGTCTTGCATGTGTAATGATCTTTACTGTGAAATTCTTTCTTTATATGTCTAAAGAAAACAGAACTAGTCCCAGAAACATACCTACACTGTTTGCAACTTTTGCATGGAAATGTACCTGAAACTAGTCTACTGTCTATGTTTGTACACCTGTGGCTATATTCTAGAATACTTTTTAAATTGACAGTTTTTTTATAAGTAAAGATAGGAAATCTACCTAATATATCACTTAGATCTTGATTCCCCAGAATAATTTTCCAATTTTCTGTCATAATATTTCTGATAGAATCCATTTCATTACTTATGGGAATAGGAAAGGCTAATCTGTAAGTTTTATTGCTTTCAACCTTAGCCTCAAAAATACTTATGGTACTAGACTTGTGTAATATAGGAATGGCTTTGGTTTCTCTTAACAAACAGACTTCTTTAATTATATTTTCTAGCCATAATTTCTTATATCCCCTATCAATAAAAAAAACAGTCAATTTATTAACCTCTTGTAAAAACGTCTCATTCTGAGTAGTTAGACGACTTAACCTAATAAACTGCCCTTTGACTACTCCACGTTTCATAAATTGTGGATGTAAACTGTCAAAATGAAGATACTGATTGGTGAAACTAGACTTTCTAAAAATTTGACTCTCAAAATGTCCTTGCTCTTTGTTATAACTTAGATGTATATCTAAAAAATCTAATGTTTCACCATACTGTCCAATAGTGAATTTCAAAAAGTCTGCTGACTTATTTAAGTCATTTACAAAAATGACAAATGACTCTTGATCACCAGTCCATAAAATAAACAAATCATCAATATATCTTCTGTAAAATAACAAATGTTTAGATAGAAAATGAGTTTGTAAAACATTTAACTCCCAAGTTGCCATGACCAGATTTGCAAAACCTTGTATTTGTTACCTTCAAACATGAAAAAATTATTATCTAATATTAGCTCTATTAAAACACAAATAGTATTAATTAATGTACTACCCATGTCTGTATAATTACTCAAATATTCTCTAGTCATCTCCACACCTTTAAAGTGATCTATACATGTATAAAGTGATACTACATCTAATGATGCAAAGTGAAAATTTAAATTTAAAATGTGATCCAATCAAAGAGATATAGGTTCTGTGTATACCAAACATGCAAGCTAGTTTTGGAAACTCAACAAACAAAAAGTCATAATCTGTATAGGTAATGTTACCTTGACTTAATAAATCGAATAGAATAGTATCTAATTTTGTGAAACTTCTTATGATGTCCAAATTAGTAACTTGTCAACATACTTTTCATGGCTACAACATAATCTTTAGTGTCCATAATTACTAAAGTGCCACCTTTGTCAGACCGCATAACCCTTAAATCTTTATTCTGACTTAAAAATTAAACAGACAAATTTAAATTAGGATGATGAAAAGATGTCAACTTCCTAAATTCTTGTTCACAAATCTTACTATAAACTTGTAAAGTAGTGTTGAGTAAAGGATTAAATGTACTTTTTTTACAACATACTGATTTGTCATTCATACCATCAAAAATAAACTTCAAGTTTAACTTACGCAGATACAACTTAAAATCTATAATTAAATTAGAAATGTTAACTTTGTTGGATGGAATGAAGGAAAGTCCTTTCTTTAACAAAGGAATGACATCAACAGGCAAAGTACTTTCTGTTAAATTACAAATACTAATGCCAAAATTTAGTTCCGTTTCTTGTTCCTGCCAAAAGGACTTGCCTTATCATTAGAAGACAAAACATGAGCATAAGAAGTACTGCTTTGTGCATTAGAGTCTGAATTACTGTTAGAACTAGTGTCACAATTTCTAACACTCTCACAAGAACCATTTTTAACTCACTACAACAGTATTATTCACACTCTGCACCACTTTATTTTGATTTTTAAGTTGTTTAACAATGTAAGCAGCATTAGATTTATATGCTGCCAAGTCCCTTGTTAACTTCTTACGCTTTCCGATGCTGAAATACATAGTTGAAAAGTCTTTAAAAATACTGGATGCTCTTACTTTAGCATCTAAAGCTTCTGCTTGTAACTTTAAACTAGCCAGTTCAGTTTGATAATGTTCTAACAACGCCCTCATGTGTGCCAAACCAGCATTGTTAAATATTTCAACTAATTTTGTGTAGATTAATGTTTTCTTGTAAATAAAGAATTTCCAACTGTAATGAAACACACTTAAAACAAACTTTCTCCAACACAAACTAAATTGTCTGTAACAGTATCACTTACTTGTGCTTCATTATTCTCAACAGAGAACCGGGAAAATGTATTTTCCATGACCTTAAAAGTCTGTTCAGTGACTTTTTCATTGTTAATAGTCAAAACGCTGTTACTTGAAACAAAATCCGATCCACTGTTGACTACTGATTTCAAACCCTTCCCAGTGCTTTCAGCTTGATTAACTCCGCCATTGGTTGGAAGACCACAGTTAACATTTCCTGGATTTAAACAGCAAGCACTCAAGGTATTCTCTCCCTTCTGCCATAGTTTTCAATATGAAATCATTTAAACACGACCCTGACTCGGGAACAGGATACACACTCATATTCAACAAAGTGTCTTGACTGGAATCTTCGCCTGCCATATCAAACGAACAACACTTATATAACTTGACAAGACAATAAACTTTAGAACTCAAATGCCAAATAATAAAACACTTGAAAATTACGCAATCTCTGTGAACTTCATCAGAAAACAAAAATCACATGAAACATTCATTTTAAATACTGTTAAAACAGCAACCACATGATCTTTTACACCAATAAAAATACTAATGTAATTAACAGTTGTCTTATACAACAATCAACTTGTTAAAAATGTGTACCCAATAAATTTCACTATTTACATAAAACTACATACATAATAATGTAAAAAATAGTTAATAACCACACTTTACTTGTGTTGACAATACTACTAAAACACTAACATGAATGTAAAAATGTGTAGCTAATGTAAAGCTTTAAAACCTTTGTGCTTGCAAAAAACATTTAATGTTTATAGATTCATTTAATCCAGGCATAGCATCTGCTCTAAGCATAATCTGCCAGAAGGCTTCTCTACATTCCAATAAAACCTTATAATTACCAGTGAACAGTTCATCTTTAACCTTTTCTAACACTTTTTGAATAATGGACAGTATTGGGCATGTTTAGCAAGTGCATTGTTCAAATCCTTATTTTTTATAGCTAACAGGTGTTCATAAATTCTCTTATTCAATGTCCTTATAGTTTTTCCTATATAGTGAATTACACTGTGCAACATAAACTACATTTTTTGTCTTGCATGTGTAATGATCTTTACTGTGAAATTCTTTCTTTATATGTCTAAAGAAAACAGAACTAGTCCCAGAAACATACCTACACTGTTTGCAACTATTGCATGGAAATGTACCTGAAACTAGTCTACTGTCTTTTAAATTGACAGTTTTTTTATAAGTAAAGATAGGAAATCTACCTAATATATCACTTAGATCTTGATTCCCCAGAATAATTTTCCAATTTTCTGTCATAATATTTCTGATAGAATCCATTTCATTACTTATGGGAATAGGAAAGGCTAATCTGTGAGTTTTATTGCTTTCAACCTTAGCCTCAAAAATACTTATGGTACTAGACTTGTGTAATATAAACAAACAGACTTCTTTAATTATATTTTCTAGCCATAATTTCTTATATCCCCTATCAATAAAAAAACAGTCAATTTATTAACCTCTTGTATAAATTGTGGATGTAAACTGTCAAAATGAAGATATTGATTGGTGAAACTAGACTTTCTAAAAATTTGACTCTCAAAATGTCCTTGCTCTTTGTTATAACTTAGATGCATATCTAAAAAATCTAATGTTTCACCATACTGTCCAATAGTGAATTTCAAAAAGTCTGTTGACTTATTTAAGTCATTTACAAAAATGACAAATGACTCTTGATCACCAGTCCATAAAATATGTATGTAATTTTATGTAAATAGTGAAATTTACTGGGTACACATTTTTAACAAGTTGATTGTTGTATAAGACAACTGTTAATTACATTATTTAACAGTATTTAAAATGAATGTTTCATGTTATTTTTGTTTTCTGATGAAGTTCACAGAGATTAAAGGTGGACGAAACGTGTAATTTTCAAGTGTTTTATTATTTGGCTGGGAATACTCGCTCTGACTTTCCATGCTCTGTCTCTCTTTGAGGAATTTTTTTGTGTAATTGGTGAACTATGGAATGGGCTTTGATTTTATGTGTATCTTTTTAAGGGGAGCTAGGCTGTTTAGAATAGTGGCAATTTTTTTTGAAATATTGAACAGTTAAGTCTAGGTGGAGGTGTTTTAATGGGAACCAGTCATGTTGATGTAAGAGAGTTTTAAAGGTGTCAGGTGATAACTTTTTTTTGTTGTGAACATGTTTGTAAAGGGTGTATTTTGGTGGACATGTGCGGTGTCTTAGTATTTAGGTGGGTAGGTGATCACTTAGGCTGTCTGGGAGACATCCTGATTGGTAACAGAGGGTGGCTTTGTTTGTTAGGGTCTAGTCTAGGATTGATTGCTTTTTGCTGTGCTTGTCAAACCTGGTAGGAGTTTGTATTAATTGACTGAAACTGTGGAGGGTTATTAAGTTTGAGGGATTTTCAGAGGAGTATGTGGACCAATCTGTATTGAAATCCCCCATTAAAATGGTTTCCTGACTAAAAGTTGATGCACATCAGCAAAGGAAGTGTTTGATAATAGCTAGATTGTTAACTGGGGAATGTAAGTAGCAATTAACAACAGAGTGACTATAATATAATAAACCACTCAGAAATTAAACCAAAAATATCGTACTGGCTGGAAAGGACTCAGAACAGCAAAAATAGAAAAATAGAATTAGAATTTATTAAATAAACCACAAAATAGTATTGAGCGCTTTTGTCCCATCAAACTTAGGACTTCATCAGAATACATTTTCATGTAAGCTTACATTGTTTAAATAGTGATGAGCAAATCCTCCTAATTACAACTAATTAATTGTTTTAAAGAGACAGTACGTACACAGAAAGTTTTAAAGTGAACCTTTCCCCATACAAATACCTATAAAACAGTATAATAAAAACATAATAATAAAAAGCTAAACACCATTATAAAAGGCTTTAGAACACCAATACATTAAAAATGAGGTAAAATATGAGTTACTCATAACACTTGTAAAAACATCTTTATTAAAAAAGATTGAAGGGAAATTTTTTCATTCATACCAGGAGGGCTTTATGTATTTAACTTAATCTGCCAAATGGCTTCCCTTTCTTCCAAACTATTCTTTAAATCCCCCCCTCTTGGGTCTACCTGGACTTGTTCTAAAATGGCAAAACTAAAACTCTTAAACTTAGAACAATTCAAGGAATGTCTATAAAGGGCATTGTTGTCATTATGAACTCTTATGCTGTACAGGTATTCATAAATTATTTCCCTAAAACACCTTTCAGTTTTTCTAACATAAAATGCCAGATAGCTGTCACATAAGGCCATATAAACCACATTCTTTGTTTGACAGTTACCCGTAATAAATTGAATAACTGAATTAATTTCATTCCTTAATGTTACAGCCTCGGTTTCTAAAATATATGTACATTGCGGACATCTACGTGTACCTGTTAGGTTGGTGATGCCTTTTTTGTACCTGTCACCTACTTCGAACCTTGCATTCAGGTTGAGACCTCTCTTAAACACAAAAGATGGACTACTGCTGACAAGTTCTTAAAGTTGCGGGTTCCCCTAATAATATTCCAGTTCATGTTAACCAGGTCTTTGATAATCCTAGAATGTGGGCCATATTGAATTACCAAGGCATTTTTATAATTGTCCCTAATATGTTCCTTAGTCATAGTTGGGAGGCCTACTCCAAAAAGGAGTTTGTATCTCAACCCCCATTGTTCCCTAACATAACTACATGTATCCTGAACCAATTCCGGTGGGTAACCATTATCTGAAAACATACATCCAATAAAAGAAAGTTCAGTACATACATCATCAAAATTGGATGTCATCCTTCCTGTCCTTATACATTGTCCTTTTAATATACTTTTTTTTTTACTAAAAGGATGGCAACTGGAGAAATTCAAGTAACTATTACTAAAAGTGGGTTTCCTATATACCCTAGACCTGAAACCTGTAACACTGTGTTCAATAAAAATGTCCAAGTAGTTAATTCCAATCATGTTATAATTATAGGTAAACTTTAGAAAAGTGGAAGACTGGTTCAGATAATCTACAAAGTTCTTAATCATTACTTCAGGCCTCTTCCATAACAGAAACATCATCCAGGAATCTTCCATATAACTTAATATATTGAAAAAATGTACTATTAAATACAAAATTGGCTTCCCAATCAGCTAGCACCAGGCTGACGTATATTGGAGCACAGGAAGCCCCCATCGCTACTCATTTGGATTGCCTATAAAATTACCCTTCAAAATAAATAAAGTTAAAATCTAAAACAATTGACATTAACTCTACCAACACATTTATTTTGTTATTTGAAAAATTAGTGAATTTAAACAAACTATTACTAAATTGCTCTAAATCTTCGTTCTTAGAAATAGATGAAAACAAATCCAACACATCTATGGTGACAAATGTCAAATCTGGAGACCATAATTCTTTTAATCTGCCTAAAAACTCCCTAGAATCTTTAATGATGTGATGAATTTTATTTGTTATAGAATTCAGACATCTATCAGTATAAATGCCAGTAGAATAAGTTTTAGAACCCCTGCCTGAAACTATTGGTCTAAATGGGGGTTTCAAGACATCTCTATGGATCTTAGGGATCCCCAAAACTTTGGCAGTCATGGGACTTTTAATTTTTAAAAATTGTAAGTGTCCACAGAGATTCTCCATTCCAATAAATATTCCTCTAAATAAGAATCAATTCTTTGATGCCCCATATTAATCTGATTAATGGAGGAAACAATGTATATTTTGTTACTGTTTAATAAGTCATACATAGCCTGAATGTAATCAAAAGTGTTAAAAAGGACTATTCCCCCCATCCTTATCTGGTTTCATAATTCTGACTGAACTCTCTCTTGTAATATTATCCAGTACTTCCCATTCCTTTTTACTTAGATTAAAATAGGCTGAATGACTCTTTTTAGAACTACCTTCAAGTTTGTACAAATCATCAATAAGTACTTTCTCAAAGGTACTAAGGGTGGGGTGTAGTGGAGGGTTCCATGTACTTTTCCATTTAATCACTAACTTTGGGGTGGTTTCACTCTCAGTTTGGTTCATTTCATTCAAAATGGTTACCAAGTTTAACTTCCTGACAAACAACTTAACCTCCAATACAGAGTCAACCAAGTCAAACTTCTTAGAAGGGACAAATTTCAGTCCCTTTAAAAATAAAGAAAAATGTTCAACTGAAATTTTGATACCTGTCTAGTTATAAATAGAAAAACCTTTGTAAAAATAAACAGTGCTATTTGTGGCTATTATCTGGGAATCCACCTTTTCCCCCTCATCAACTTGTCCTTGTAAGGGTAATTCGACCCTTCTTTGTCCTGAGTCATGAGGATACCACTCCCGTTTGTTGCCTTTCCAGTTGCTATTCTGAAAAAAAATATTGTTCCACTTTTTATTTTATGTGGCATCTTTGGACTTGTTCCCATCATTAAAATTCCTCTTTTTTGTGTTGTGAGCCCTACCCTCCTTTACCTGAGGGTCTTGTTTATTAGACTCGTTCTTAATCCTAAAAACAACATTATCGGGGTATGCTTTATTATCGGCGTACTGCCTCAAATCTCTAACAATCTTCCTCTGTTTCCTATGGAAAATCTCACTACATTTGTAATCAACAGCCCCCAACCTTTTGTTATAAAGTTGTTCCCACTGAGCAAAAATCAAATCATTCATAATTTTTTTATTCAAAATTCAGCATCACTTTTTAAACTACAAATAGTCATATAATTAAATTTAATTATTTTATGCATTAACTCAGACCCATGCTGGTCGAACATAGTAACAAATTCCTGATGCATAGTTTCTGTATAAATTAAACCAAATGGAAATTTAAAGATTCAAAGCCCCTCAGGGACTATTTTCAAATCTAAACATTTGGCTAAATAGTTATTATCAATCTGTAATACTTTAATTCTTTAAAGCTTCTTCTCCAGCTTATAAATGAAGTCTTTTAAACAGCCATCGCTGTTATCACCTGAATTTGTCTTTACCCCGGCAGTATGCATCACTTCATTAAAATTAAAAGCTGTGCTTAGCACTTGTCCAAAACCTTTTATTTGTCTAACTTTATTTTTACTTGCAAGCTCTTGAAAGTGAGTAGTTACTGAACTGAAACAGCAAGCGTTTACTCTGTTTTTGTCAAAACTTAACAAGGAACCCACACCCGCTGCAGTGTAGGTTCTCTTAGGAATGGTACCTGTTTGTTTTGCCGTAACATCATTGATTTTCTCACTGGCCATACTGCAGATAACAGCATCTGCTCTGTCCACATTAACCGTCCGGTCATCTGAGGGATTGAATCCACCAACAGCACTGGCTCCAACTCCTGGAAGTATAATACTGTGTTCACCATAGTGGCAGGCTTCTTCACCATTACGTTGCTGTCATCCACTACACCTATTACTTCCATTTTTGCGTGATGAGCTCTAGTAGATATGTTAACTCCCCCTTTACAATGGCAAGCTATTATAATAATGTATTTATTGGGGTTTATTTGTAGGCAGGACATCAAAATTTCAGAGTTCAATAGGTTAGGGTTTTTTTTATCAAGTCATTCAAGTTTAGGTTCATAGGTTGGTATTAGGCTATCGGCCCTAGGGCCTATACAAGCCGAGCCATAACAATTCCCTGGATATTTCTTCCCACAGTATTTACTTCCGTGGACCCCTGTCTAGCAGGGCAACTGACATGATCCTGGGGGTGAATTTCCTATCTCCCATCCAATCATCAAGGTTCCTTTTGAAGAGAGTGCCAAGGAGGTGCTCTGCTTGGCATGTATGTCCAGTCTATTCCAGAGTATGGGGAGTCTCTGGGTCAGGAACCTATCCCTCCAGCATGTTTTGTTCATTGTGATGACAAGGTTTAGATCCGTGGAGCGTGTGGCTCTGAGGGATTGGGATTTCTTTAAGTGCAGCATGTCCAACAGCTCAGGGTTTGACATGGCCTTGTATGTTAAGCAAAGATCGCCTCTGAGTAGACGATATGCCACAGAGTATTGCTGGAGTTTTTTTAGATGGTCAGCATGAGGCATCTGCTTTAGGCCTGTGATTCTTTTAGTGAGGTATTTCTGTGGCCTTTCCAGCTGTTGCAGATGTCTTGTGAGGTACATACCAAATGGGGCATTGTACTCTATAATGGGTCCAATGAGGGATGAGTACAGTGAGACAATGACCTCCTTTTTTCTGGATGAAAAGCCCTTAGTGATGAGGTGTGCCACATAGAAGGATTTTCTGACTGTTGTGGCGATGTGGTTATCAAAGGTGAGACCACTGTCTACCTGTGCCCCTAAGTCTCTCATCACACCTTCAGTGTTTACTGTACTGCCACCTATGTGGTAATTCATGGGTACATGTTTTTTCCCAAAGGGGATAACTATACATTTCTTGTCTTTGTATAATATTGCTATACCACCACCACATTTATAGATCCTATCATGTCTGTTGATATTATAACCATGGGTTAGGATTTTGGTATCGTGAATGTGGGGTTTTACCTAGGTTTCTGTTAGTATTGATATATCTGGAGAATATTGGTTGAAGGTTGCATGAAATTCATGAATTTTGTTTAGTACGCTTCTTAGGTTCACGTTTAAAATGAGTAGGTCAGAGATACCATGTCAGAGACTATTAATGCTAGGAGAGAGTAGTGTGTTGGGAGGGGAGGGTATATGCATTGAGGATTGAGGGCCTGGATTGTGATGTATGTTTCAGTTTAATTTAATTTGAATTGTATTGACTAGGAATATGTGTGAGAGTTTATTAAGTAATTTGGCATATTTGTGGAGTAGGTTTGGATTGGCTTGCGAGTGTGCATGTTTAAATGTGAAAAGTTTGGTATTAGAGCGGTGAAATAGTTGTGGTGATATGATAATATGATGTAAAGGGTTATAGTGTTGGGTGATGAGTGGGCTTGCGGGGGAGTGGATTACAGTGATATGTTGATAGGATGTAGCAAGGTAGGTTATAATAAGTAGAGTAATTAATAATAAGAGTTGGAGTAGCATAGTGTTACTATTTAATCTAATGTTTTAGAGATAGTGTTGAGGTGGTTTTAAGAAGGGTTTGTGTAGTTAAAGGAGGAGTTGAAGCTATGATTAGATTAGTGGGATTGACTGACGTTATATGGCTAATGAGCTACTGTTGGCTTGGAATCTTGTGATTGGCTGTAATTTAAAGTAGGTGGGTACCTAGGTACGTGTAAAGGTAGGGATAGTGGAGGTGGGTGAGATTTGGGGGTACAGTAGGGGAGCGGACTGAGCCTGAGCATAGCAAGGGCGAATGGAGCTAGTTGAACCAGTTGGAGGCATACACAACGCCAGAAGTTATCAGTAAGGTTACTTTTAACTTTCTTTTACACTATTCAATGTTTAGTTTTGGCCAATTCAATAAGGGTGTTGAAAATTTCTGGATAGTTGAATAGCAGAAACTTTAGGGGTTTTTAGAGCCGCTAAGTTACAGTAATGCAGTTTGTGGTTAGGGCTATGCATAGTTAACATAAGTAGGCCTTTAAACAGGTCTACTTTAATTAACTGAAAGCTGATTCCAGCGAATGCAAATCCATCGACACATATACATCGAACTGCAAAATAAGCAAACTCACAAAACCGTGAAACTCAAAATACCGAATTGTCATACTCAGCCAACCCCACTGCCCAAAACACACTACCCACCCAAACAAAATAAATAAACCACAAACATACACCAACCAAAACCCTACTTCTAACCCTACACTAAACCCCACATACACCACTATCTATGCACTCTCCTTAACCCCTCCCTAACCCTAAGGTCCTAACTACCACACACTTACCCTACGGAGCTATACCCAAACAAAATAAATAAACCACACACATACACTAACCAAACCCCTACCTCAAACCCTACACTAAACGTTAAATACATTACCCATATTACATTGCCTAGCTATGTGCTTACCTTAACCCGTACCCTAATCCTAACCCTAATATCCGTAACTATCGCACACTTACCTTACGGCTCTGTAGCTCAGACGGGCCAACCAAAACACTTCCACATTTTGAATTTCGCAGTAATTTTGTGGTTTTGTGAGTTTGATTATTTCACAGTTCGATGTATATGTGTCGATGGATTTGCATTTGCTGGAATCAGCTTTCGGTTAATTAAAGTAGACCCCTTTAAATGGGGTGAGGGGAAGTATTCCTTGGTGCCAACCCAGATAGAGTACTTTACAGGAAAAATACAAGCAAGAATGTTTGTTTCCTTAGATAAAGCATTAAATTTATAAATACCAGGTTGATTGGCTGATGGGCAGATGAGGAAGGTGGATTTTTTTGATTTATGATTTGCTTATGACTAAACTGATAATGAAGGAGTTATATGATTATATTACTGTTGAGTCCCCATTGATCCCTATCCTATATGGATTACCGAAGGTGCACAAAGATGTTGTAGATCCTCAGATGCGTCCTATAGTATCCAGCTGAGGCTGGATAACAGAATCACTTTCCATATATGTTGAGAAGTCCTTACTTCCTGTACTTGAAGTTCCCAGCAGTCTTAAGGACACCAATGCATTTTTACATGATTTGATTTAGTGGCATAAGATGATACCAAAGAGACAAGGTTTGATTTTTGTGACCTTAGACATAAACTAATTTACAGTTATACCGAATGACGTTGGGATTATGAATGTGTTCGACTTCTTCTTACTAGTCTGAGTGGTTTGTCTAATAGTAAGGTCACATTGGTTTGTATGCTATTGGAGATCATCTTAGGGAATAATGTTTTTGTTTTTGAAGATTTATATTATTTACAATGCGTTGGAGTGGCAATGGGAACTGTTTGTGTGAACTCATATGCTAATGTTGTATTAGCTCAATGGGAGTATGAGTTTGTACATAACCACAATCTGTATGTTGACTGTTTTTTATAAACATTTTGTCGACAATATATTTTTAATCTGGAAGGGTTCTGAGGGTAACTTGAATAGGTTTATAGGATATTTGCATCAAACTACTACATTTTTGAGATTCAGCCGTAAGTTTTCTGATACTGAGATTGAATTTTTGGATGTTTCGCTGAACATGAATAGTGCTGGTGAGAATGAAATGATGATTGATTGAAAACCATACAAATGTAACAACGTCTTACACAGGACTAGTATGCACCCTAGGCATTTCACTAGGAATGTGGCACTTGGCTGTAGTTTCTAGGCAATTTGTGTGGCGAGGATATCCACAAGGTGATGTGCATGACATTGCTGAAGTGGTACATACACTTAGTAGTACGACAGCAAGACTTTGTTTTCTGAAAATAGGCAAGAGGACTTTCCTCTTGGCAGATAGCATTGTCCCTGCATTGTTTTGACTTACTCTAGTGACATCAGTGTGTTTTTGGTGTAATTAAGAGGAACTGGCCAGTGTTGGTTGGCGATAATTAGATTAAGGATTTGTTAGGCTTATCACCTAGATTTTCATTTAAGAATAATAGATCCCTCAAACGTGAACTCTGCTATAAACACACTGTGAATATTTATAATGATCAACCTGATCTTAAGGGTACTTTTCCCTGTTGATCTTGTAGTGAGTGTGATTACATCTTGACCACAACTTTTATTTTGCATCTGATGTCAGGTTTTAAAATTGAATTTGACTTCTATGCCGATTGCAAGTTTATTAATGTTGTGTATTATGCAGAGTGTGTGATATATAAATGTTTCTATGTTGGTAAGACAAACTGCACATTCAAAGACAGAATTTTAGAACATGTTAATGATATAAGGAACAAGAGGCTGACCAATGCATTAGTGAAACATTTGGACAATGGCTGTACACATAGGTTCAAGTTTAGTGTTTTAGAGATTGTATCAGCTAGCATCCGTGGTTATGACATTAGTAATATAACCAGAGTGAATTAAGATGGATCTTGACTCTGAGAGCTTTTACGAGCCCAGGTTTAAATGGGCATGTTTCTTTAAAACTGGTGCTGAAAACCAATGGTTTGTTTCATTGAGGCTCTGCTTGTTAGTTTATCAGTGATGTAGTGTACATCATAGTGGGTGGAGTGATTGTATCATATGTTTTGATTTTTGATGCTGATTGGCTTTTCACTGTTTTTTATGAATGGAGTGTTGTAGATTCTTTGTATGATCTGAAGAAGCAGCTTGTAGCAGTGAAAGCGCTAACCTTCCTTTATAATTTATTTTATTTGGTGTTATTAAAGTTTAGTCTTTTCCTCAGCTGTGTTGGTTGGATATCTGTTACGCTTTAGATTTTGGATACTTTTGATTTTCTAACCTTTGTCCCCATGGACTATTGTTTGGATTAACCTTTTGCATCCACCTGAGCTAACACCAACTCAAGTTAATGGGGCCATAGCTTAACTTTTCATCTGAAGGATAACACACTCAGGAATGCAGCACCCCCCTTCTACTGCACTGCAGTGCTGACAATACATATACCTGGTGGGGGAATCAAAACCGGAACCTTCTGCACCAAAGGTGAGTGTGCTACTTGATGCACCACTGGCACTGCTTCATGGTTTTCTGCTGTAGCCTTTGTTTTATTTTCTTGTATTTTATATCCTGAAGTGAAATGAAACTTCCTCATATGATTTACAACAGTAAAATGCCTATTTCTGGATTTTTCAAGTACAAAATAATATCAACTATAAATAAAGCTAGCATTCATTTATTACAATATAAGTTATATCCTTGAATTTGTTAATCATGCTACTATTGTCTGACTCCCAAAATTCCAGCTGATTGTACTAAATGCTTTCTCTTCTTTGAGACTCACCAGTTGTATCATCCTACAGTCAACTTCCATCTGAATCTTCATAGTTCCAGTGACATTGTCAAATGTTTGCTTCCTCTGTACAAAATGACATTGAACCATATCTGTTAATTTTGACAACATCATTGTAATTTTCTTAGCTAATATAGGCATAACCACTTTATAATCAGCATTTAAAACTGAAATGGGTCTATATGAAACCAGACCTGAAGCCACAGCCTCCTCAAATTTCTTCCAATATGCTGGTATCCCCTTTTAAAATATTGTTAAACAAAGCCTTCCAGATCTATATCATTTTCTTCCCTTCTGACTTCTCAATTTCAACAGGAATAAAATATATTCCCGGAGATTACCCTGTTGATTGATTATACATCACTGTTTTTATTTCCTTTCTTCCTATCTTGTCTATAATTTGTTGAACCCTAGCTTCCTCTAAGCTTGGCATAGCTGTGCCTTCTATAAGTATTTGCATTTGTGCTTTTCCCTGGTTTTTCCATTCCTCTGCTTTATACAAATTGGCATAATATTTCTAAAATATATGATCTCTGTTTTTTTTTTTTGCCATAGACTCTGTAACCTTGGCTACAACTATTTCAGTTTTCTATCCCTTTATGTCATTGTATTTAAAGTTTTTCAACTTTAGAGTCTGTTATCATAAACAGTGACTTAATAGCAACTTCTCTAAACGTATACACTTTGTCCAAGTACTCCTTTATTTTCCCTTAAGCGATCTGCAGCTGTACCTCTTCTTGTACTGTGAGATTCCCCTTCATTTAAAATACTTTAGCCTTTGTCAAACCTCAGAATGATTTCTATTAATATTTTCTCACATATATTTCCCTTTATTTCTACTATTCTTTAAAACTTCATTTTCATTTTATCCCACTAACTATCCCTTTTTGAGTAATTTGTATCTTTTCTAATAACTCTTGAATCATTTCCATTATTCATTACTTAAATTCCTTTCTTTAATATGTAAGTAAAAAGCAACACTGTCTTGTTTTTACATCCTTAGCCTGCTAGTTTTTATTAGAGCATGATCTGATATAGTTGTTGGATGGGTTTCAAAGCTTTCAGTAATTAAAACATATAATACCACGAAAATATAATTTATATCCAGTTTAACCGAGTTATTGTATTGTGGAAGAATTTATAAATTCTGGTAGAGTTCATGTTACTGAATTCACATCTTTCATACCAAATAGTTTCATATACATTTACAGATATGTACCCTCATTTCTTGTATTTTCCTTTCTAGGTCCTCTGATACATTATAACTATTGCAAGTCAGGTTCTAGTCTCTACCCTTAAATAATACTATTTGCTGAAAGCTTATTATTTCTTCTAAAATTCTCATATGTTCTATAACAGTTGTCTTTGCTAGAATATAATTGCATACCACTGTGATCCTCCTGCCCTGGAAAACCCCTTACAACCCCAAATCTATCATTATTGTCTATTTTTCTTCTTCTCAGTGTTGACGTCTCTCTTATGATTATTACCTCTCTTTTCCTTTGTCTCTGATATTCTGCTGAATGTCTACTCTGATATCCTTTCTATGTCCATTTCACATACTTATTTCTATCCAAGTTTGTATCCTGTAACATTGCTATTTGTGCCCTACACTTCTTAATATGATTCAATATTCTTTGTTTTGTCTATATTTGTAAAGCCATTTATACTCCATGTTAATACTGGCAAAGCAATCCTTCTGATAAAAAGCTATTACTCTTAGATACTTTACAAGTCAGTTCATTTAAATATATGCTTCCATCTCGCAGCTTACATGTACACATTAATGATTGGTAAGCTGATCCTGTATGTAGTTGTTTTTTATCTTTTCTACTTAAATACATAAATACATGTCATATTTTGCCAGACTTATTGCTTCTATAAAAACATTCAAGAAACAAAACAGCAAGAAAAAAAAAAACATGCCTTTTTAACTCACGGCAAACATGCAAAGCTACATACATTTTCCAGAAAAAACTCTCTCTCCAAATAGGAGAAATTGCCCATATTGATGATTGTACCCCCAGACATTACCTATTCTTAAGTTATTCTGGATTCTTAGTAATATACCCAATAATATTGCCCATACTGGTGTCCTATTAGAGTCCTTAAGTGATCACCTTCCCGCCTATGCCCTCTACATACCTTGTATTACAAAACCAACAAAATATAATTATGTTAGAAATCTTTCCAAATTTAATAAAGATAGCTTTCTAGACACTGTCACAATGTATAACTGCTCCATCCTAAAACAACCTCAGATGATGAAGTTGTACAGCACTTCAATCAGACATTCCTAGCTGTACTAAATTCACATACACCACTAAGAAAACAAAGAGTAGGATTCACCCCCCCCCCAGAACAACTCATGTAACAAAGAGACTTAGCTTATGACACATGGAAAAATCACAAAAACCTCCCTTCTCCCTACAAACCTACCAAACCTTAAGAAACACTACCAAACATCAGGTTCTCCAAGACAAAAGAATTAATTTACCAATCATCAGAACCTAAATATAAAAACAGCTATTGCTTTCTGGTCAGGTCGATCTCCTCAAGCTAGAGAAATCACCTCACCCCAAGTACAACCCAACAGACCACACTGTAACAATGTCTGTGCCTTCAACTCACATTTTATTAAAGTTGCTACATCTCTCCCAAACCCTCACTCAATCATCACAGACCTCAGTACCCCAGTCATGGACCCAGAAGCCCTAACCACTACTCATTCCAACTGAAATCAACCTAAAAAAAAAATCCTAACTCTCAAAAATAAACCCCATCACTTTAGCCCTTGATAACATACCTCAATATTACCTAACATTAGCAGCTGATGCTGTGCATACACAGTTATTATTATTCTAATCAATACATCCATCCAATAATCTTACTTGTTTCACTGTGGGAAAAATCTTATGGACCAACTTTAGACCAATTACCATACTCCTCTCTAAGATCCTCTAAATGCATCTATACTCACCATTTCACCATTTTACCACTAAGGATATGTTATCTCCATCTTAGCATGCATTTTGTCCCGGGCACAGTGTGGATACTACACTTTTATCCTTCCTATATTCCAGATGCCATCACAGAAGTAATAGCAACGTAATGTCTAATGTCTTCTTAGACTTCTCTAAAACTTTGTCTGAAAAGATTTGAAACCTGCATAAACTAAAGCACTGCTGGTGATTCCCTGCTGGGTGAGAAAACTGGTATTTTTTATCTGTGACCTTTTAGAGCTGCTTTCTGACACCTGCTCCATTTTGTTTTCTGTTTTAAGAAATCTGCTTGGTCTGGTGTTTTTGTTCTTTGTTGGAGATGGACAAAAATTATCTAGGCTGCTTATTTCACATTTTTTTCCTTGACTAAATTGTCTCTTGAGTGATACTTACATACCCAGTGAAATTCTATGCCTCTGTCTCTGTCTGAAAAGATTTGAAGCCTATATAAACTAAAGCACTGCTGGTGATTCTCTGCTGTGTCTCCCACCCACCCTGTTATTTGTTGATTTGCTTTTTAAATCTGGTGACTTTAATATGCCCACCCCTACTATAAATTGAGCTTAATAAGTTCATTCTTTTCTACACTGCTGTTGATATCCTAAATTATTTATTTGGCTTTCCTTGTGCTTATATTGAAAAAGTGCAATTTGCCTCCCATTGTCTGTTCTACTTGATCTGACTAGCTAGCTGTTGGATAACATAGTATATGTTTACATTCTAGCAAACAATTGTTTTTAAAAAATGTTAGTGGATTTTCTTTCTAGTGCACTTGAGATTTCTGAATGTAGCTTTATTGGTGGGAGGGCTTATTAATCAGTTTATCCTGTTTTTAGTGCCTATATAAATTCTGTACAACTGAGTGGCTTTCTTGACTCAGTTATTCAAAGCAAATACTTTTATTGCATGGTCACAGTTTTATAAGCTGTTTAAAGTGCATTGATGCATCTATGTCTTTAAGTTTGTTTGTGTTTGCATTTTCATACTGTTTAAGCTTGTTTGTATTAGCATTTCACTCTGGACACTCATTTACTGTGCTTTTGCATTAGGAGAACTGGGATTGTTCATCTGGTGGCAGTAAGTGTTTACCTGGTCTAATTGTGCTAGGAAACACACACAAAATGGCTCCAAATATTTTTTGCATTTCTCTGCACTTGATTTGCATAGACTAGATTCAGAACTGCTAAATCTAGCCTATTATTGATACACTTGAGCAGTAAACCAACCATCTTACATTAAGAAGGGCTCCCCTGCACACTTGTGGCAGAAGAGTGTGGATCTAGCCTTGTCTGGGCTGGGAATTGCTGGATGAAGGTTCATTGTGTGCTTTCTTATTGGTAGATTAGCTTAAAAGTGTCTTAATTTCATCTGTATTTAAGCCTAGCTTTTGAGCACTGCAGTGCACCATACAACAGGGGTTAGGGGTTCCCTGTATAAATGCAAACACCTTGAAACTCAATTTTTCCCTAGACGTCTGACAGTGGAACCCTCTCAAGCTTCCCTATTGCACTATGGGTGCACTGAGTAGTTTTGCTACACTTGTCATCCATAGCCTTCAACAGAGCAATAATCGTTATTAGTCCTAGTACAAAAACTGGTCAAACTAGTCAAATCCCTTCCCTAGTAGTACATATGGTAAAAACCTGCTATAATGGATGGGCAGTTTCCAATCATTTCATCAGCAAGCCAGCCTGATTAACATGAGTATCCTGAGGCAATGTAGTAATTGTCTCATGTATACTGACAACCACTTACTCCTAAAACAAGCAAATGCCCTATGTCAGAGATGTCATTACACTATGAGATTGGAATCAATTCTCTCACATAACAACAAAGCGGACATCAAACAGGTTGCCAGTACACACTCTTCACCTCTCACACAAAATAAGGTAACAACACATAAAACCACATATGCTGAGGCACTCATTAGAAGCCTACCCAAAGACCAGTGACCTCTCAAACATATACCATTTGCACACACTGCTATGCAAATAGAAACCACTTCACATAATAACACAAAAAAACAGTGTCTCAGCAAATAAGCCCATAAGACAAAACACCTCAAAATCTAATGCCTTGATCATAGGCAACTCCATAGTGAGACACAGAGATGTTCCCCTGTCCAGGCTGGACAAGGAGAAGGTCACGGTCAGCTGCCTGTCAGGTGCCAGGATCCATCAAATCACACATGTACTCAAGTCACTCAACAACAAGTACCATTATGACTCTGTCATAGTCCATGTTGGGGTGAATGACTTGAGACTTACCTCTCTGGACTATATGAAGTGATACATGACCGAACTCTAAGATTATGTGTCCCAGGCAGTTATGACACTAGCTCTAAGCAGCAGTCTACCTTCACCCAGGATAATGCCACAATATAAACAAAAAATGATTGACTTCAAAAATTGGCTTAGCTTGTGGTGTCAGTCCAGGAGGGATCCAGTATCTGTCAGCCTGGGGAGACATGGTTGACAGGCCACACTGCTTTGCCAGAAATGGTCTGCACCTGTATCCTCTAGGCTTTCAGATACTGGCAAAGGCACTTGCCTCCCCCATAGTGCCTTTTTGAAACAATTTTAAAACAACAACATTTCTGATGTAACAAAATCCACTCGAGACAAACTCAAGGTTCTGCTGCTTAATGCTAGGAGTCGTAGTCTTCACCTTGGAAGATGCTGACATCTGTGCAATCACTGAGACATGGTTCAAGGCCACGGAGAGCACCCCAGCTGTGCAAGACTACAATGCCTTCCTCATGTTCAGACCTCAAAATGAGAGTGAAAGAACCAAAGGTGGAGGTGTATCCATCTTCATTAAAGCCAAGTACACCTTGAGACTGGTCAAACAGTATGAGTCTCTCAAACTACCCTATGTTCAATTAACTATAGGCAAAATACCCTATCACATCATTGCTAGCTATAGGCCCCCCCCCATCATGAACCAAGAGAAGCATTCCACCTACATGGACTTACTGGAGCCACTAGCCATATAGCCCAACACCTTAGTCATGGAAGATTTCATCGATTCTTCCATTGACTGGGTGGCATACATGAGCATGGACATGCTTGCCCAGATGTTCCTGGACTTTGTCAATGCAAATAATGCTCCAAAACAGATAGTCTGCACCCCCACAAGGGGAGTAAATGTCCTAGACATAGTACTCACCAACATGGGGGGGGGTAACTGCACTCCCCCCTGTGTGATGCCCTCCCTGGTAAGGTTAGACCATAAATCAGTCCCATTCAAAGTAACTATTGAACCTATCATCAACACAAGAGCAAAAAAATCTAAACTAAAAAACTTTTCCAAAGCAAGCTACAGCCTACTAAGTGATGGTATAAAAAGTTTTATAACCCACACAATCACAGACAACAATGACTCCTATGCAGAGGTGTACACAAATGCCCTGTATAAACACTTAAACAACTGTATAGACTCTGCTGTGCCTGACCGGAATAAAACCAGGTCTTCCTGAAAAAGCAAGCCACCCTGATGGACCTCACGTATGAACAGATTATATAACAAAAGGGACAAACTGATGTCTAAGAACAAGAGGGAATTGACTCAGCATAGGAAGAATTCCCTCCATAGCTTGAACAAGCACATCAGAAATTTTGTAAAGTCCTCTAAAGCTAATTATGAAGGTAAAATAGCAGTGAGTTTATGCAGGAGTTTAGGATGGGAATGAGGTTCATAGGTTAATAGGAGGTTACCAGGCTAGTGGCCCTAGAGCCCTTACAAGCCTAGCCATGTTAATCCTGAGTTGCCTCAATTGTCGTTGGTTAGATGGACATAATTTGCAGAGTGAATCCCTGATAAACACCGACTACCCCTGTCCATGAAGGACATGTGTGCCACCCCCAGGGTGAATTTGCTGCCTCCCATCCATTTGTCCAGGTTGGGCTTGAATAGAGTCAATGAAAAGCTCTGCTTTATGTGAATTGGAAGTTTATTCCAGAGTAGCAGCAATCTCTGGAAGATATATCTCTCTCTCCAGCATGTTCTGTTAATGTCACAGGCTAGATTAAGATCCCTAGAGTGAGTGACTCTTGTGCCATTTCACTTGCGGATGTGCAGCATATCCATCAGGGCAGGGTCAGAGACTGCCATGTAGACCAGGCACAAGTCACCTCTCAGCAGCCTATAAGGTACAGAGTACAGTGACAGGGCTTTCAGTCTATCCACATATGTTATGGTTTGGAGGCCCTATATTTTCTTGGTGAGAAACCTCTGTGCTCTCTCCAGCTACTGCAGGTGTCTGGTAAAGTACATGCAGAAGGATGTATTGTACCCTTATTAACAGTCTGATGAGGGTCAGGTATAGTGGAGTTATAACATCCTTAGACCTGGATGTGATGCCATTACTTATGAGATTCGCAACATAGGAGGGTTTCCTTACCACTTTGTAACTTGGTGGTTGAAGTTCAGATTGCCATCTACCTGTGTTTCTAGATCTCACACCACTGGGTTTAAACTTAGAGGGGTGCTTTCAATAGTGTAATTAGCAGAGAATTCCACTTTACCAAAGGGGATAATAATGCACTTTTTTGCATTTAGATTTAGTCTGTGGCTTTGGCACCAGTCATTTGTCTGTGTTAGCCCCTCCTGTGATATGTTAACATCATTGGGGGACTCAATGATTGCACCCACTTTGCAATCATCAGCAAACTTGGTAAACCAAAGGCTGTCTACATAAGCCTGGACTTCCAAGAAATAAATTCCAAATAGTAAAAGGCCCAGCACAGATCCTTGCAACAAAACTCACAGAACATCAAACATCAAAACTCTAGAACCATCAAAAGCTTCAAAGATGCACTTAAAGAGCATCTACTTGCAACTGCTACCCATGACAATGGTTAGGTAAGTTACCATCCGGTTTAATAAAGCTTTCTTAGCCTTTTCTCAGCCTCTTAATATGGTATGTTTTATGCAAGTATTCCATATGTATATAGGAGTTTATGTATTATATGTATGATTGCACTGTATTCTACGCAGATCTTAGCTTGCATTTTGTAGATATTTTTATCTTAATGCACTTTGACTGGATCTTTAATGTTACTTTATTTGCATTCAGTCTGACTGTTTTATGACTTTTGCTATTTACTTATTTATTTTGTTAACCGGGTAGTGTCTGACTGGGCCAGAGGCCTGTTTTCAGCTGAGACCCGGGGAGAAAAGCTCCACATTGTACAATACAAAACATTATAATGCATACAATAGTGATTTATATACAAAGCAAATTATGTTTTATATACAAAAACAAAACAAATTCAACAACAATGATAGAAGATGCAACTGAGCAGAGAAATAATGAAAATTCAGCATAGAGTCAAATATCATATGTAGGTATCAGTTATGAGCATTGTATGTTTGAAACATGTATATGTAGCTAAGAATGTCTTTAATTCTGCTGATCACAGATATAGAGCAGAGATGGCAGTGTCTAGAAGATAGGATACATAAGAATTCCAGGTAGAGTGAGGAGGGTACTGGGGTTGCCAAAATAAATATAGGTTGTGTGAAGTAGCTGAACCCAGTAGGGTATAAGTAAAGGGCATGGGAAAGAAATTAGACTGGAGAGTGGCAAAAGCACAGCCAGGAGAAGTTTGAACTGATGGTGGTTAGAAATTTTTACTATGGTATTGAGAAGAGTGTTCCAGAGTCTGGAAACTGTGCAAATAGAGTGAGTCACCATGAAAGTTGTGGGAGCTGGAAACCTTTAGCAAACGTTTGTTAGAAGATCTGAGAGATATGAGATTGGTATTGGGCTGGACTAAGTTGGAAATGGCAGGGCAGTTGTTAGGTTGATTGACTATTTTGTGGGTTAAGATTAGTTGATGTAGTGATAAAAGGTTGGGGAGTTAAGCCAGTTTGTGTGAGAGCTGAGCAATGGTGAGATCTGTGTGATTGGTTAGTAGCATATTTTGCAGTCTTATTATAGCATGATTCTAGGTTACTGAGGTCTGACTTTTGTAGGTTTGTGAATATTAAGGAGGCGTACAGGAGGGAGGATAGAAGGTGTGAGCGGGCTGTGGCGAGTCTAGCATTTAGTGTTAAGAATGGTTTGGCCCTGTATCGGGTGCCTACTTTGATGTGGGCTTTCTTGATTGTAAGCACAATATTTTTATCAAATTTTAAACTATCAGGTGGTGGTGCTGTGGTAGCGTTGTTGCCTCACAGTAAGACGCTGTCCGGTTTGATTCTCAGCTAGAGTGTCTTCTGTGTGGAGACATGCGTGAATGGGCGTACCTTCGTTGAAGGTTGTGCGTCAGGGCTGGTAACTCAGCACGTAAAAATCAACTACCAATCATTAGCGGACCAGAGTTCCGCTGTGGCGACCCCTAACCGGGAAAAGCCGAAAGACACAACAACAACAACAACAACATCAAAAGTAACACCTAAAAGTTTAGTGTGGCTAGTGAGTACTATTCTGGTACCATTTGCAGAGATGATTGAGAGTGGGGGATGGGAAGGTTTGAGTTTTTTATTACTGAAAACTATAATCTTTGTTTTGTTGGGGTTCACAATGAGTTGTTTTTGGGAGAGGTACTTTTCATTGTCCTGAAAAGCTGATTGCATTTTTAGTTGGAGCTCCTGGGGTGAGGTGGCTGAATAGGTAAGTATAGCATCATCTACATACTGAACTGTGGATGTTAATTTAGTGGCAGAGCTGAGGTTGTTTGTAAATATGATAAAAAGAAGTGGACCAAATATAGAACCTTCAGGTACATCCACGGAGATGGGGAGTAGAGGGGAAAGTGAGTTTTCCCATTTTGTAGCCTGTAGATGATTGTAAAGGTAGCTATGGAACCAAGTTAGTGCTGATGGGCTGAGGCCATGGGAGGACAGTTTATTAAGTAGTAGCTGGTAAGATATGGTGTCAAAGACTTTGGACATATCAAGAAAGATGGATGAGACAAGCTGGCCTTCATTGATGTGATGATGAATAGTGTTAGCGAAGGTTAGTAGGGCAGTGCTGGTACTATGTTTAGGTCTAAAGCCGTGTTGAGAACTGGAAAGTAGATTATTGTTAAGGAGATAGTTAATGAGTTGCTTGTGGATGCATTTTTCTAGGATTTTTCCCAGGGGTGAGAGGGTGGCTATGGGGCAATAGTTAGATAGTTCTTTGGAGGGTCCACCTTTGTGGAGGGGTATGATATGGGATATTTTCCATAGAAGTGGAACATATTGTTCTGTAATAGAGTGATTAATCAAAATTAATTTTGAGTAGGCAATTGATGGAGTGGCAAGTTTTAGAAATTCATTTGGGAATTTGTCTGCAGTGACACAGCAGAGTGTAAGTTTAGTTAACAGATTCTTTATTTAGTTAGTTTGTATGGGTGAGAAAGTGAACGGGTTGAGATTTTCTGGGGTGAGGGTGGGGACTGTGAGTGACTGAGTAGGTTGGTTGTCTAGTAAGGAGATGAATTTTTGGAGGTTATTTTGGTGTTTCTGTTGACAGGACAAGAAGTAAGTTTGTTTGTCTTTTATGATCTGTTTCTTAGTTAGGTTTCTTAGTTGTTGATAAGTTAAGAGTTTGGTTTTGTCTTTGGATGTGTGGTAATCTGACCAGGCTTTGTCTCTGTGCTTCATTAGTATTTTGGTCTCTTTGGTTAGCCACAGAAGAAGCTTAGCTTTAGTGTGGACTTTCCTAGTGGGGGCAAGGTTGTTAAGTATAGTAAGGAAAGTGCTGATGAAATACTGCAAAGCTGCATCTAAATGTAGGTGTTTTAGTGGAGTCCAGTCACATTGTTTGAGTAGGAGGTTAAAAGTGGTGAGGGAGAAGTTTTTCTTACTAATGGTATATTTATAAGAGCTATTGCTTTGGGTATGTACGCTCTTCCTACATAAAAAGGTTGAAGAATGATCACTGAGGGAGTCAGGCAGGCAACCAGTTAGGTAACTTAGATTCTGTTTGTTAGTTAAGATCCAGTCTAATGTTGACTGCTTGTTGGAGTGTTTATCTGTA
Source organism: Protopterus annectens (assembly GCF_019279795.1). Taxonomy (NCBI): domain Eukaryota; kingdom Metazoa; phylum Chordata; order Ceratodontiformes; family Protopteridae; genus Protopterus; species Protopterus annectens. The sequence goes on along the minus strand of NC_056741.1, from coordinate 867,783,108 downwards.
TGACTTGGACAGGTTATTGTATGGATGAAGTTGAAAAGATTTAGAAAGTTGAAGGGGTTGTTGGATGAACAGGTGTGCCAATCCAGGTTAAAGTCACCAAGAATAATAAGTTTCTTGGTTGAATTTGGTGGATGGCCAGTAAAGCAGATTTTCAATGATGGGAAGGTTGTTGCCTGGGGGAAGATAAGTGGCTGTGATGATTACTGCTTTGTACAGGTTGATATCTAGGTGAGTGAACAGTATTTTGGCATCAGGTAGGTCAGGAGGGGAACAGTCTAGTTGTATGACTTTGAGAGTGTCTTTAAACATAACAATGACACCTTCACCTCTTTTATTTAGTCTGTCCTGTCTTATGGTGTTATAGCCATTTGTGACAATTTTGCTGTCCTTAATGTGGAGCTTTAATCAAGTTTCTGTTATCACAGCTACATCTGGTAAGTAGGTGACTAGGGCAGCATGGAATTCAGTGGTTTTATTTAAGATGCTATGAAAATTGAAATTTGTTAGGAGGAGGTCAGAGTTGGAGGTTTTTGGAAGGGGGCTAAGGATGTGAGTGCATAATGGAATGACTAGTGGTAGTTGGGGTGGAACCAGGTGTGGGTTGTTGGTGCTGGGAGAATGTGCTAGTGGGACCTGGGATGGAATGGATGCCAGCTTGGAGTTTGATATGTGTAATATAGTGTAGTAGACAAAATCTAAGTTTGTTTGACAAGGTATGGTATTTGGAAGCTGAGGAGATAGGCTGGTGGGTTTGTAAGTATTTGAGAGGTGAGAGGAGAGAAGTTGTGTGATTATAGAATTGTGGGTTAATGTTACTATAAGTATGAGATAGTGAGGAGGGAGTGGATAGCGGACGTGTTATGGAGTGGAAGTGTTTGACATGGTACGAGTGGAGAGAGATGGAGTTATAGGTGAGGAAAAGTATGTGGAGTAGAAGTGAGTTAGCAAGTAAAGAGTATAAGTAGTGCGTAGTGTGTGGGTGGGGGTGAGGAATGGAGTGAAAGTGAGGCTGGGGCTGGAGGGAGTAGGATGGGATAGTGAGATAATTGGAGGAGGGTGTGGATTGGTTGAGAAGAGGAAGGGGTGTGGTTTGGCTAGGTATAAATGTAATGAAAGTGGTTGCGAGTGGGAATGGAGGTTGGGTTAGGGAGCAGAGTGAGCACAAGTGTAGCGAGGGTGAACGGAGCGGGCTGGCCCTGGCTAAGAATCACTCAAAAAAAAATCAAGTAAGTCTGATGATGCAAAGATTAGAAGAGAAAAAATGGCCACAGTTACAGTAACAGTTTTAGCCTGAGAAAGCTAACAGATGCAGCCAATGAGAGGGGAGTGCTGAGAGGGTGAAAGTGAAAAGGAAAGAAAGACTGCAGATAAATAGGTATATAGAGGGTAGGATGCAGGGTGAAGAAAGGTAAGATGGTTCTAGGGTTGTTTAGACAGTGACCTGTGAAAAAGGACTTCTTTCCTTCAAAGAAGAGAATGAAGGATGAAAGCAAGAGAGGGGCTTAGAGTGAGGGGGGGGGGGTGATGTACGAGGGGCCATTAGGTTATAGCAGGATGTCACAATATTATGCTATAATTATGGCTGTACATACATTAACAACAAGAGAGTCCTTGAAGAGCAGAATGTGTATCCAGCGATGGCCTTGTATAGAGTATTTCCCATTGGTTTTTGTTGACCACAGGCACTAGGTAGCCGCAGTAGTGCTTAGAAGCTCACCCAGAAAGTGGGGAGGTCAAGAAGGGGAAAATTTCATTAACAATAAGAGAAGTCCTTGAAGAGGAGAACAGGTATCCAGGGATGGCCTTGTATAGAGTATTTCCCACTGGTGTTTGTTAACCACAGGCACTAGGTAGCCACAGTAGTGCTTAGGAGCTCACCTGGAAAGTGGGGAGGTCAAGAAGGGGAAAATTCTTTGAATGACATTCGTATATCACCATAGGGAGGTTGGATGTTAGTGGACAGAAACAAGATATAATATATAATACTGATGAGTGAAAGGCCGTGGTGTATTTTATACTCTTTGAGTTCAGGTGATAGCTGAAAATGGTCAATAGACCAGTCCATTTACCAGGTGAAAAGTAGTAAATTAATATCCAACAGGTGTAAAAATACTCACCAACAATTATGCCAGCTCTACAGATTTAAATCATTCCTCACAAACTGTAATAGAAAACAGATACCATATGCAGCAAAGAAAACTCACAAACCTTTTCTCAGCACAGCACTCTAAGTTCATACAGGCCTATAATAAAACATTTATTTTGCCATATAAAGAAAAGAAGTATACCAATGCCATATATTAGGTCTACAACTGGTGAAATTTTATTCTTAGAACAATAAATGAAACAAGAATTAAATTTTTTTACAACCCTTACAATAGTTTCACTATGAAACCTCAAATGATAACATTCTGATAAACCACATCACCAAGCATAAATGCTTGAAATACTCAAAGACAAAAACGCAAACTAGGAAGAAGGCTGTGGGGGAATGGACAATTCTACCAGCTTTTCCTAGGGTGTATGTGTATGTGAAAATAGAATTTGGTGTGAAAGGCAGTTATTATTGGTAAAGTGGCACTGGAACACATTGGTTCACAGAAATAGTGGTGAGACAGGAGCCTTGGAGTGCTGGCCAAAACACTGAACCCTGTAAGTGGCCTGTATGTTGTCCATTTGGGGTGTGGATTTTCTATCCCATACCCAAAACAGCAGTGGATGTTCCCTTTTAGTCAGGCTACATTTTGTAAGCTATTACTGAAACAGATGCATGCACTTTCTTGCTATTACTTCACCATTGGTTGGCAGTGGTGGCATTCAAACCCCATCAATTCCATTTTCAGCCTTATAGGTGTCACATTAGTGCAGTGGTGTATTTATGCCACTACATTTAAGGGCAGTAGTATCAGCCCAGGTAACATAGGTTCATAGGTTGGTACTAGGCTATCAGCCCTAGGGCCTATACAAGCCTAGACATTACAATTCCCTGGCTATTTCTTTCCACACTATTTACTTCCCTGGACCCTGTCTAGCTGACATGATCCTCGGGGTGAATTTCCTTTCTCCCATCCAATCGTCAAGGTTCCTTTTGAAGAGGGCCAAAGAGGCACTCTGCTTGACATGTATGGGCAATCTATTCCAAAGTCAAGGGTCAGGAACCTATCCCTCCAGCATGTTTTGTTTATTGTGATGACAAAGTTTAGATCCCTGGAGTGTGCGGCTCTGAGGGATTGGGATTTCTTTAAGTGTTGCATGCAACAGCTCTGGGTTTGACATGGCATTGTATGTAAGGTTACTGTACGTCCGAGTTTCCCCGGACACGTCTTCTTTTTCAGGCTCCTTTCCGGGCTGTTTTTGAAAATTCTGCGATTTGTCTGGGTTTTAAAACCCAGACAAATCGCAGAATTTTCAAAAAGAAGACATCCCTATTTCGGAGTTTTTTCTCCACTATATATACCGGTATATGAGCCAATCAAAAAGCGGAGCTCTGTTCAATGTGGAACTGCTTGATGTTCCGCATTGAACAGAAGAGGGTCCGCTGTGTGTGTTTTTGATTGGCTCATATACTGGTATACGAGCCAATCAAAAATCCCCAAACACGGACCTTTTTTTTTGTTTGTTTTTTTTTTGCTCTTCAACTAAGAGTAGAAAGTGGACGAAAAAAATATGTGCTGCTACCAGCACTTATTATTTCGTCCTCTCAGACTAAAGAGCAAAAAGTTTTAGTCCTACAAGAAGAGTAAAGACCTTTTTTGCTCTTCAACCTAAGAGGACGAAATAATATGTGCTGGTAGCAGCACATTTTTTTCATCCTCTTTCACATACAAGAGATCGCCTCTGAGTAGACGATATGCGACAGAGTATAGCTGGAGTTTTTTAAGGCGGTCAGCATAGGGCATCTGCTTTAGGCCTGTGATTCTTTTAGTGAGGTATTTCTGTGGCCTTTCCAGTTGTTGCAGATGTTTAACTGATTAAAAAAATACCTCATCAAGCTCTAGTTAAAGCAGCACAATATATGAATGAGTTTAGTATTCTGCATTTATATAGGTCAGTTCTATATGGATAAAGTCACTATCTTGCCTGAATTATTTATTTAAAGATGTCATTAAACAGTTGTTTGATTGCAAGATTCTTTCATCTTACTCCCCTGTTTCCTGGTTATGTTTAGCAACCATTCTTTAGTTTGGTAAGAATGCAGTAACACTGTAACTTGATTGGGTAATTTATTTTTGACTTTTTCCCCACTCATAGAAAACTCAAGCAAGTACATTCACACACACACACACACACACACACACACACACACACACACACACACACACACACACACACACACACACACACACACACGTTACAGCCTTATCTATTAATATTACAATTACTTAAATTTAAGTAGAGACAGAGTATCCTCAGAAAAAGACTCCCTCTGGCATCCTGGTTGCTAGCATCCTGTGTTGGTACCTCCCTTTTGTGGCACTGGGGTAGCCCTTAACTGTTAAGCATGTAGAGTGGGGTTGGATATGGCAGTTAGTTTTGTTAAGTGTGAGCATAAAAATATAATCACAGCTAACTGGAAGATTATGGGTCAGATTCCAAAAGACCTGCTCTCAGTGTGAGTCTGCCCTGATTCCAAAAGACTTGCTCTCGGTGTAAATTACTTACTTTGATGTAAGACCTATCTATAAACAGGCTTGCTACGATGGCCAGATTCCAATACACCTGCTTTCAGCCCGCACTTACACTTACAGCAAGTCTTTTGGAATCAGGCCCCATGTCAGCCAACCATGATGTCTTCAGAAAAGTAAGTAAATAACCTTGTTTTATCAAGAAAAGATAGAGAAACATAAACTAAATTTTAGAACACATTCTATAAGATGGCAGGACATATTTAAATGTCAAAACTAATATGTGCAGGTTAGTGTGTGCAAGAGCAAATTATTTTTGCCCCAATACCAATAAAAATACATCATCTGGAGCTTTCTGCTGTAGTCTATAGTATTTATAATATACTTTATAGTATTCTTTGGAGCTTGTCTCCCCAGGCCTCTCCTGAAAATGGGCACCTACCCATTTGGACTTTCCCAGTAATCAAATATCAATAAGTATAAATAAATAAATTTAGTTTACATGTTTTTTGTTTTACTTTTGTGTCATTCTATATAGGAAAAAACAGACAGGTCAGGAACAGGATTTGTGAGCATATTTATGTGATTAAATGTAAGTGTGGTCAATACTTTATAAAGACACATTACAAAGTGTGTTAACTACAAAAATGTATTTTGCATTTTAGATAATCTGTCTAAGGATATTAGAGGTGGTGATAGTGAACACCAGTTTGATTTTATTAAATATAAGTGGCAATTAGTGATGGAGACATGCAGGGCACCAAGATTAAACATAGTTGTTAATTTTAAATGCTTTTTTGTTTAAAAGAGACCATTTAAATCAAAGCACGTATGAAGTTTGGACATATATTTAACAGTATGAAGTTGTAAGATTTTTACATGCATTTATAGGTTCATAGGTGTTTACTAGACTAACGACCACAAGGGCCTTTTTAAGCCTAGCCATGCATCCCAAATCTATGACAAGTTCTGATACACTTGATAAGTATAAGTATGGGCGTGGGAGATGAACCATTTACAGGTTACCTGTGTCCATTAGGTGCAAAACCAGGGATGCATTTTTGGTTTCCCATTCAATTGTCCAAGTTGCACTTGAATTGGGTTAGGGAGGAAATCTGCTTCACATGGATGAGGAGCCTGTTCCATAGACATGGTAGTCTCTGGAATACATACCTATTTCTCCAGCAGGTCCTATTTATATCACAGGCAAGGTTTAAGTCTTTAGAATGGGTAATTCTGGTGCTGTTTGTTTTGAGGATATGCAGGAGGTCCATCAGAGTGGGATCTGACAATGCCCTGTGTGCCAGGCTAGATCTCCCCTCAAAAGCCTGTAGGAGGCAGAATACAGGGACAGGGCCTTGAGGTGGTCTGCATAAGATATATTACTTACTCCTGTATTCTTTTAGTGAGGAACCTCTGTGGATGTTCCAGTTGTTGGATATGCCTGGTTAGGTACATACCAAAGGGGGCATTGTACTCAATGATAGATCTGATGAATGATGAATACAGTGGAACAATGACTTCCTTGGACTTGGATGTCATACTTTTATTTATAAGTTGGGCAACATAGAATGATTTCCTCACCACTGTAGACACATGATGATCAAAGAATGGATTACTATCTATATGTGTCCCTAAGTCCCTGACTACTGGGTTAACTCTAAGGGGTGTGTTGTCAATATGATAGTTACCAGTGATAGATGACTTCCTAAAGGATACTATTATGCATTTCCTGGCATTTAGTTTTAGTCCATGGGTCTGGCAGCAGTTGTTTGTCTGTGTCAGACCTTCCTGGAGAACATTTGTGGCAGTGTGAGATTCAATGACAGCTCCTAATTTGCAATCATCTGCAAATTTAGTCAGCTAGAGACCACTGACATTGACGTCTGAGAAGTAAATGCCAAAAAGGAGCAGTCCAAGGACTGATCCCTGAGGAACTCCACTTGTGACTGGCCTCTTTGTAGAGGTGGACTCCCCAATTCTAATTTCCTGGGTCCTGGTTGTGAGGCAGTTGGCTATCCACCGGGTGACATATGGGTTTGTACTTAACCTCTTGAGTTTGGGTATTGTGTCAAATGCCTTGACCAGGTCAAGGTAGGCCGTGTGAATGATTTTGCCCTCATCCATGGCTTTGGTGACCTTCTGAAAGAAGTCCACCAGGTTAAGTAGACATGATTTGCTCTTGACGAAGCCAGAGTGGGTTGGGTCCAGTGTCTGGAAGTTTACTATATCTCTATTGCTCATCCCCATGATAATTCTTTCCATGGCTTTACATATAAGACTAGTGAGACTTTTGGGTCTGTAGTTTCCAGGGTCTGTAGATGGCCCACCTTTGTGCAGAGGGATGACTGTTGCTTTTCTCCATTCATGAGGCATGACGCCTGTTTGGTGGCTACAGTTAAATAGTAATTCCAGAGGCCTTGATAGGTCATGTTTCATGCTATTAAGAAGGTAGCCTGGGATATTGTCTGGGCCCACTGAGGCAGTGCTCTTAGTCTTAGAGAGAGCATTTAGGACCTGTTCCCTAGTGATAGTAGGGGGAGTTATATTTGATGATATTTCCTGAGGGAAGGTTGAGGGGGAGAGAGGAATAAAGTTAGTGCTGAATTTATCAGCCAGGAGGTTTGTTACATCTTCTGGCTCAGTATAGGTGGCTCCATTTACAATGAGCTCTGCACACAATTGTGCATTGCCTTTGATGTTGTGGACATAGCTAAAGAATGCTTTGTGGCTGTCCTTGGCCTGGGATGCTAAACGTACCTCAAATTTGGCTTTGGTAGACATTATTTGTTTTCTGAGTTGTTTATAGTTTATAAATAATTGTAATTGTAATAAAAAGTAATAATTGTTTATATTAGATTTTTATACATTTTTGTCTGTTTGCCTTCTTTATTTATATACTTTTACTGTTTATTCTTTTTTATGCATGTATGTATGTGTATATAAATTTACTATTACATGTTTGGGAAGCAGGATGTTGAGTCCAGCAGTAGGTGAAACCATAAGGCAAAACTCAAAGACTACTGAATACTGACATGTGAAAAGCACTGAATACTGAAAGTACTTACCACTCTGGACCCAGGATCAAGTGCTAAAATGGGTGTGATTTTCCAAGCAGTTGCATTCTGAGTCTTAAACATGTAAAAGTAAACATATATATATATATATATATATATATATATATATACACATATATATGTATATATATATATATATATATATATATATATATATATATATATTATATATATGTGTGTGTGTGTATGCATTTGTGTTTCAATACGGCAACATTTTTTTTCACAATGGATATGGTAACAGGGTTGTTATTGGACTTTTTTTATCATGTGACTTGAAAGAACACCTTTTAAATGTATATTTGTATTCATTTAATTAGTCTGAAGAAGTCTCTGGTAACTGGAATGAGATGAAAGTGCTTATTCTAAGCACATTAAACTTTCATATTTCAGACATGGTAGTGAATATTTTCTTCCACTTAATTTCATAGTGGCTTCAGTCTGTTGTATTTGATGATTTTCCTTGTGATTTAGACTCTGTGTAGCATTGTTCTTCTATTCTTGTTTTTTTTCTATATTTTATCAGTAGAGGGTGAGGGAAGAAGGGGATGATATAGGTGGAAAGATGGGTGTAAAGCATCAGCAGCAGACATACAAACATAGCAAAGACAAAGACTGACAATGGAGGTGTTCATACAAATGGGAGGCAACAAAGGGCATATGCAAACAGAAGGTAAACAGGTGGTGATGAGGTGGAAATACAGGAGGATGAGTGCCATACAAAGAAGGGGAACATCATGATGGGATGAGGATTGCCTTCCAAGCTGCATCAACGCTGGACTAACCCAGAAGTCAGTGACAGTGTGTTAATTGTTTGTGAATCCTTGCCTTGATTTACTTTTGTTTTCTTTGCCCAGTATTTGCTGTAGTACATGGTCACAGTACATTACAGCAGTAAAAGTAATAGTTTTTCTCATTTGCACACAGTAAAAATGGAAAAATCACCCAATGTTCAGATCACAGATACTGTGAGGTAGAGGATAGCTTTTGCTTATGCTGAAAGTGTGTATGAAGGCAGAATCTTAGTTGAAAAGTATATGTACAGTTTTAAGAAAAATAACATCCTGACAGTTCTTCATTAAAAAAACTTATAGTCATAAAATGTGTTGAAAAGGATAATATTCCTAGGCTTGACAGAACTTTTCTGATTACCTGCTGTGGCCTTTAGTTTCTCTGAGATCCACTGTCGAGCTTCACTCCACTTAGTGTATGCAGTACCTTTCCTACATGCATGAGTCTTAGTATGATGTGAAACAGTGTGGTCTCAGGAAGTAAGGAAAAGAGAAGGTCTGAATGATGAAGAACTCAGTGGCCTGAAGCAAACGTACTGCATGAACATTATGCCATCAATATTCAGATAATTCTTGGACCAGTTATTTTCCAGGCTATGATGTCCTCATTGAGGACTAGCATTCTTCACCTGTTTTAGAGGATGCCATTGTTGCTCCTGTCTTCAAAAAGCAATTTATGGATTGTTACAGTCTGGGAGGGGCATCTATTAATTCATCTTAAATCTGCTGCTTATTGGAAAAGTTATGTTATTAAAAAAGTTGTTTACTTACAACTTGAGCCTCTTTTAGATCATCACTAGTCTGATTTCAGGACTTGACACAGTACTGACGCTGCTGTCATTAAGGTGACAGATCAAATAAATTATTCAGTCTTTGCACTACTTGAAATTTCAGAAACATTTAACAATATGGACCATGGCATCATGTTGGGGGCATTTACATTTATTCTTTGGTGTCTCTCTTCTACTCTACTTGACTCGCTGAGTTGCCACTTTCCAGTCACAATGTTTGCAAAGGATGAGCTCAGCAATTAAGAAGTTACTCTCTGGTTTAATTTCTCCATGTCTTTTGAGTTTCTAATACCATTATGGGAATGGACCCCCTTTCTAAGCCAAAGTATGATTAAAGTTTGTAAAATTGGTATTGTTTCAGTCTTTGATGTTAACCAAAAGTGCTCTTCACATCACACACATTGTGCCCAGAACTGACTCCTTCTGCAATTCATATGGAGTTACATGTATCTGTAGCATATCTAAATAAGACTATAAATTATTCTTTATGAGATCCACTATTCCTACTATGAAATTGTCTGGGTACCTTTCTTCCACATTGCCCTCGCTTCTACCTGCAAATCCTGGTATTTTGTGACTTTTTTTCTCTCTCTATATAAGACACTGTAATCACTGGGTGTAGCAATTTCAATGATCAATGCTACTTTTGTCTTCTTTTCATGGACTACTATATCTGGTTTTCTTGCATCTATTTTTTGAAATGTTAGAAATGGGTAATTCCATGTGATATAAACTACAGCATTCTGTATAATGCTCTATGGCTCATGTTTCCAATGCCTCTCAGCTACTTCAGTATTGTAATGTTTGCACAATCCCCCATGCAACAGTCTTGCCACATTATTATGCCTTTCAGAATACATGCCCTCTGCCATTAATGTAGCACATCCAGCAACAAGATGTGCAACTGTTTCCAGTTCTGTTTTACAGAGCCTGCATTTGTCTGTTTCTCCCAGAGGCTCAATGGACTTTATAAACCAAAGTGTACACAGTCCACTATCCTGGGCCACTAATATTAATCTTTCATCTTTTGGTTTAAATTCACCTCTCCTTAACTATTCTTTATTGAGGATCCAGGAGTTTTCTATACTTGCAACTATATTTATACCTTTTACACATATCTTGCTTTCTCGTTTATTTATTTTATTTATTTATTTTGACATTTGTTGACTGGGTTAGTCTGACTAGGCAACAACCCTTTTTCAGTGGAGACCCAAGGAAAAAAGCTCCAGTTGTATAAGTAAAAAAGGTGCATACATGAAATACTATGACATAATAAAACAGAGAATAAAAGTAATTATATTCAAATTCCATACAATAATTTAACAAGAAATACACTCAGGGTAAATTGGAACATTTGTACAAGGCAAAATGTTGGTAGTACAGCCTATTATTATCGTTAGAGCTGAATTTATATAGAGGAAGGTAACAGATAGAGAGGATGTGTTTGGAGGTAGAAGCTGGAAGAAATATGCATCATTAAGGTAAGGGTAAGGAGAGGTTAGGTGTATTGGAGGGGAGGGGAGTTTAAGTTGAGTCATTGCATAAGCATGGCCATGAATTTAGCAACCTGTCTTTTACAGATTTTTTGAAGCAGTTAGTGTTTGAGATAGTTCTTAAACATAGAGACAGTTTATTCCATGCATTTGCAACAGAGTGATTGTAGAGGAGTTTGCCTATGTTTTTATTGAGCTTATATAAATTTCCAGGAGGTGCTGCTCAACCATACAGATTTTCACAGAATTTCCAGATTTTTGCCTCTTATTTTGTGGTCTGTTTCTCATAAAATTGTGGTTTTCTGGCAACTCACTGCCAAATAATTGGGGAGTGAAGTCCAAAAATAATGACAGACATTTGAGATTCAGGCTTTCTACCTTTTGGAAAATTTATGTCAATTCAAAACCTGTCATTCTATCAACTTTCCAAGCTTGTAAGAACAATATTTAAAAATTGTCCCTATTTTTGAGCCTTTTCCCCCCATTATTTATCGCTCTATGGTTGAGATGTATGTTTGTGTGTATGGTTGGCAGTGTAGAGAGAGATGAGGGTTGAGAGAACAGGACAGGAGGAAGATTTGTTTAGGGAAGAGTGAGTCAGATGCAACTGAGGTAGCAGGAGTTGGTGGAATTCTAGCTACTGTAGTCTTCAAAGATATGCAGTGGTGTGAGTGATAGGGTTAATTTGCAGCAAAACTAGTGATTTTATTATATGCGAGTTCAAGTTTAGACATAAGATTGGATTGTAGTTTAGTCAGGATTGGGGCAGCATAAAATAGGGTGGGAAGTAGGAAAGCTTGTGCAAGAGAGAGTTTAGATTCATTTGTGAGGATTTTTCTATGCCTGTAGAGCAAGCCCAGTTTTTGATGCATCTTTTTGATGCACTGTTGAATATGGAGATTGAATTTTAATTGATCATCAATTGTGACTCCTAGTAGTTTTATGTGAGGTTCTACTGAGTTAGTTGTGTTATTGAGGGAGGTGACAGTGAAAATATTTTTGTGCTGTTGGAGAGATTTCAGGAGGAAGAGGAGGAGTTTGTTTTTCTTAGGGTTGAGTAGGAGTTGGTTAGTTGTTAGCCATTTTTCAACTGAGTGGAGAGATTCTTGGGTAAGAATGAGAATGTGGGAGAGATTATCAAAGCATGAAATAATTGTAGAGTCATCAGTATATTGTATTAAAGAAGAGTGGGAACAGGATGCGTAGAGGTTGTTAGTAAAAATGTTAAATAGTAGGGATCCAAGAATGGAGCCTTGGGGAACCACTATTTAGACTGGGAGAAGGGGAAAGAGGAAGAGAGCCATTTAACTGACTGAAGTCTGCTGGAGAGGTAGCTAAAGAGCTAGCAAACTGCAGAGTTGGAGAGATTAAGGCTAGTTAGTTTAGACAGAAGTAATTTTGAGAAACAGTGTCAAAGGCCTTAGTGAGGTCAAGGAAAAGGCAGCAGACTAAGTTATTGTTGTCATGAGATTTCACAATAGACTGTTAAAGATAATAGTGCAGTAGATGTGCTGTGGTTAGGGTGAAAGCCATGTTGGGTAGGGGTTAGGACATTTTCTTGTAAAAGATGATCCAGGAGCTGCTTATGAATGCACTTTTCAAGTATTTTTGCTAGGGGAGACTCATCTGATCCTTCTTATGTTCTTTCTTTTATTTTTGGTGCATTCAGTTACTGCTTGATTTTTGTCTGCTTCTGGTTTGGTTGACATTTCTGCTTGATGTGCTTCTGCTAAACTAAAGAAAAAGTCATATTAGATTTATTCTCTTAATGTTTCAAAACTTTCACTATGTTTGGATATGGTGAGGTCAGCACATATGTATGCAGTCCTATGATTGCAGATATATACATGTAATCAGTTTTGAGGAGGCCCATACCTCCTTCAGAATGAGGAATATATAATCATGGTGTACACTAATTTTTATATATCATTTGATAAGCGTGAAGCATTTTTCATTTTCCTGTCCAGCTGATCGAGTACCTTTTGAGGTCAGTCAATCACTCTAAAACTTTTAAGTTAAAAGAGGAAGAACAAATTGCTTTATAGCTTGAACTTTTTTCTAGATGTCAGGGCTGTTTTCAGTATTAATTTTAGTCTTCTAAAATATTCCTTACTAAGCTTTTTCACATTTGTTCATGCTGTATTATTTATCCTTTATCAATTCCCAGATATTTATATACTTCCTCCTGCTCCTTTATATCACATTGCTGTCCCAGACTGATATTTTCTTGGTGCTGCAACTTTCCTGCTTTAAATTTTGCTTTTGCATATTTATCAAGACCAAATGATGTTCTTATATCCTCTTAGAAAGTTTTGACCACTTGCAGTTATGCTTTCAGCTCCTCATCCGATGAACTATACAGTTTAAAATTATCCACAAAATGAAGATGAGAAGTCTTTACACTTTGTTGTTGTCTGGAAGCCAAATTGTAACCAAGATCTAATCTGTTAAGTAGACAGCTTAATGGATTAAGGGCAAGAGAAAAGAGCAACTGTGACAGAGAGTCACCTTGTATTATCCCCCCTTTGAATTTTTATCCCAGAGATAATAATTTGTTCTTTATCATGACAGCTGCAAAATGCTTTGGCACTGTTTCATGGTCACTGTAATGTAATTAATCAGTGTAAGGTGTATCTAATACATCAGTAAGCACGCATTTATCCATGAATGTGGGATGCTGTCAAATGTTTTTTTTTTTGTAATTTGCCTATGCCATACTTAAATTCTTCTCCTTTTTACAATTCTCCATTATGACTTTATTTAACAACAAATGGTCCTTTGCTGCATATGACTTTCTTCTTTTACATGTTTTTTTCTATTGCCATGACTGAGTTTTTTTTCTAAATGACTATAAATTCTTCCAGCATCAGTTCCAGTATATAGTTTATACATCATTGGAAGGCAAGTTATTGGTCTATAGTTTATGGCATAGCATGCAGGTTCACTCTTAAGGAGGAGTATCATTTTTCCTATTGTTAACCAGGTTGGTGTCTGTTCAAGGTGCAAATATACATAGTTCTTAACTCAGAGCTAAATCTTTCTGTAAAACTGTTAATACTTTTTTCTAGAGGTTAGTTATTGCATCTGGGTTAGCAGCTTTTCTTAATTTTATTTCAGTTTCTCTGGCTGATACTTTATCCCACTTCATATCCTGTATATTTGAACATCTCTTTGTTTTACTTCTTCTATCTATTCAGCATCTTTGTTGTGTTCCACATGGTCTTCATAGATATTTCTCCAAAATGTGTCTATTTCTTCTTTTTTTGGTGGTGTTTCTATTCCTTTAGCTTTGTTTTGCAACTCTCTATAAATTTTTTTCGGGTTATCAATAAATTGCTTATTTTGTACTTTTCTTTATATTTATCTGCATATCTTCTTAGTTTTTCTGTCTGTGCTGATACCTTTAGTTTATTATTTGCAGTAGTGTATGATACATCCTGGTCTGTTCTTATACTGTGCATTGCTTTTATCATCTCTGTCTTTCTAAGTATTTCTGTTGATCTGTTCCCTCTTCCATACTCTTCTAACAGTTACACTTCTTGACTTAATTGCTTTATAGTTTTCTTTGCTCTATATTTCCATAATGGCATTTGACTTCTTTCCTTCCCTTCCCTTATTGCCTTGCATTTTTAGTTTTATAGGTTCATAGGTAGGTACTAGGCTATCTGCCCGAGGACATTTATAAGCCTAGCCAGAGTGTGCCGGCTTTCGCTGCCCCATTGATTAATTAACTGAGCCTCTGTCAAGCAGAGCCAATGGAGTGATCCCAGGGGTGTATTTTCTGTTACCCATCCACTCGTCAAGGTTTCTCTTGAAGAGTGTTAGTGAGGGGCTCTGCCTAATGTAGATAGGAATTTTGTTCCAAAGCATGGGGAGTCTCTGTGACAGGAATCTGTCCCTCCAGCATGTTCTATTTATTGTTGTGGGGAGGTTTAGCTCACTAGAACACGTGGCTCGCAGTGACCTGGATTTCTTTAGGTGGAGCATGTCCATCAATTCTGAGTTGGACATGGCTTTGTAAGTCAGGCAGACATCACCTCTCAGTAAGCGATATGCCACTGAGTACAGCCGGAGTTTTTTCAGTCAGTCTGCATAGGACATATGTTTGAGGCCAGTAATCCTCTTGGTGAGGTACTTTTGTGGTCTTTCCAGCTGTTGGAAGTGTCTTGTGAGGTACATCCCAAATGGGGCATTGTACTCTATGATGGGTGTGATGAGTGATGAGTAGAGGGGCACTATAACCTCTTTATTTCTAGATGCGAACCCTTTAGTAATTAGATGGGCCACATAGAAGGATTTCCTAACTATTTTGGCAATATGATTGTCAAAGGAGAGATTACTATTTACCTGGGTCCCTAGATCTCTTATTACCTCTTCTGTATTAAGGGGGCTGCCATCTATGTGGTAATTTGTGAGTGTTTTGTTTTTCCCAAATGGGATGACTATGCATTTTTTGGCATTTAGCTTGAGGCCATGACTTTGACACCAGGTGTCCGTCTCAGTAAGGCCTTTTTGGAGGATGTCCATGTCAGCCGGAGAGTCAATTATGGCTCCCAGTTTGCAGTCATCGGTGAACTTGGTTAGCTATAGTCTTCCTGTGTTTGCTTGTACTTCTGAGAAGTATATGCCGAACAATAGGTGTCCCAGAACCAAGCCTTGTGGGACACCACTTGTGACTGGTTTAGAGTCGGACCTGGAGCCTGCTATTTTTACTGCGTGAGTTCTGTCTGTAAGCCAGTTGGCAACCCATCTTGTGATGTAGGGGTTTATGTTCAGACTGGTGAGTTTTTCTATAATACCTGAGTGAGGAATGGTGTTGAATGCCTTGGCGAGGTCAAGGTAGGCTGTGTGAACCACCTTTCCCTCGTCTGTGGCCTTGGTGACTGTCTCAAAGAAGTCAACCAGGTTTAGTAGGCATGATCTGCCCTTAACAAAGCCAAAATTGGCCAGGTCAAGCATTTGGAGGTTCCCAATGTCTTTGTTAATGAGTTCCATGATGATGCGCTCCATTGCCTTGTAGACCAGGCTAGTCAGGCTTATGGGGTGATAGTTACCAGGGTCAGTTGTGGCCCCTCCTTTGTGGAGTGGAATAACTGTTGCTGTGTGCCATTCTATGGGCATGTAGCCTGTGGAGAGGCTGAGGTTGAACAGCGTGTTTAGGTGGGGGGGTCAGTTTGTTCTGTAGTTCATGCAAGACGCATCCTGGGACACCATCTGACCCCATTGACACTGTGGTTTTGGCTTTTGAAAGGAATGTTTTCACCTGTGCATCTGTGATTTCCGGGACACTACACTTTTCTGGTATTGTTGTGGGTCCTTTTGGAGGTGGGGGGGGGTGAAGTTTGCACTGAATCTATCTGCCAGGATGTTGGCAATATCAGTAGGTTCAGTATATTTTGTGCTATTTTGCACTAGCTCAGAGCATATCTGTGAGTTGCCACTTAGATTCTTGACATAGCTAAAGGAGGTTTTGTGGTTCTCTTTCAAATCCTTGGATATTTTTCTTTCGAAGTTGGCCTTGGATGATTTTATGAGGGACCTTAGTTTCTTACTGATACTGATCAGGGATGTCTTTCCTTCTTGGGATTTGCTTTTTTCTGAACTAGTTTCCTCCTTTTATTGTATAACCTGTTTATGGTAGGGGTCCACCAGACTGGTTTCCTTTTCTTAGGGGAGTGAGTCTTGGTTTTGCTAGGGATGGCACAATCCATCCATCCTTGTAGGTGCTCATAGAGTGCATTTGTAAAGGATTCTGCATCTTGGGCAGCCTTATCCTTTAGCGTTGGGGCTGTGAAACTTAACACCTCTGTTTTAAGTAAGGTGAAGTTTACTTTAGAAAAGTTTTTCACTGTGGTTTCCTTGGTTGTGGGTGGTCATGGGCTGTGGACATCCAGAGTGATTAGTTTATGGTCTGATCTAACAAGTGACAGGTTGACCTTGTGGTTAGACTTTATCTGTTTTCAGTTTAGGTGCACAGTAATATATCCTATTTACTTCTGTTATATCACACACATTTCTGTTAATAGTCTTGGTTACTGTGTTTATTTGTTTTATCAGACTAATAACATTTTGGGTTTTATTTACTTTCTTTCATTAATCTTAATATGTCTATCCATCTCTATTAAATTAAGCCAACGCTTCCCTTAGACCTTTTTCTTCTAAACTGAGGACACATTTTTTTATTCTCTGTTTTCTGGGGGCATTCTACAGAAAGTTCCAGAACATCTTCCTGTGACATATTCTCTTCAGCTGCATCCTGCGTCATCCATTGCTCTTTCATATGGGAAGTCACTGGCCTATCACTGCACATCATTGACTATGTCAGAGTTGCCATTGTTTCCTGCTCCTTCCTTTTCTGTGCAACTCCAACTGAACTTTTGTACTGGCTTGCCACTAAAGGCTCCAGAGTATCTTCATGTGGCAACTGATCAGATGCTTCCTGTTCCATCTGTTCCTCTTTAATTTGGGGACTCATTGTTCCATCATGCTGTGACATTACCATCGTTGGATTTTCTACACTAAATCCTTCACTTTGCAGGTAATCCATAACTTCACTTCCTTTCTACTTTCCCCCTTTGTTTCTTATTTTAGTATTGTAAAATTTTCCATATCCAAATGCCTTTGCCTGTAGTTCTCTTCAAATATCTTTGGTGCTGCTCTTTTGTATTTATTAGTTTTGCTTTCCCCTTTGTATAAATATTGCACCATATTAAATCACTTTTTCTTTCCCATGTCCATAGTTGTCTTCAGATGCCTCCCACTTGTTTCTCTTTTCATTGGGGTCTCATTGTTCTATCATGCTGGGACATAACCTGTATTAGACTTTCTACATTAAATCCTTCACCTCACAGGTATTATCTACCTTCAGCCTCTATTTGTATAACTTCTGCTGTATTAATCTTCTGTTCTATGGTCCCTTTTTGTGATCTGATTTTTGGTATTGGGAAATTTTGCATATCTGGATGCCTTTGCCTATATTTCTCTACAAATATATTTGAGCTGATTTTTTTCTATTGATTTATTTGGCTTTCTCCTTTGCATAAGTATTGTACCATATCAGATCCATCTTTCTTTTCCATGTCTATGTTTCTTTTTTATACCTTTCAAAAACCTCAAGGTTTTGTTCTTTATATTTTTAAACTTCCCCAGTCGCTTCTTTTTCCAAATGGCCCTAGGTTTTTTTCTATATAATGTTTTTCATGAATCTGTTGTATTAATGAACACAAATTTGCATTTGAAGCTTTTGACAGTATTTTTCTTTCCTTTGATTTCTCTTGTAATCTTTTTGAATATCTTCTATCCAGAAAGTCTGGGCTTCTTGCATAATAGTAGCAATACATATTTTTTTTCTGCTCCTCAGTAGTCCACTGTATCATTTTTTATCTCATTTTTAGCCTATTTTTTCTGTTTTTTGTGGACTATTACTTCCATCAACAACAGGGGGGGGCATCTTCCCCCTGATCCTGGCCTAACTGCATTGTAAGAATATTTATGTGTCTTGAAGATCCTACACTGTCATTTTTTCCAGTCCTGGGACCAATGTGCCTACCAGGACTGGACATTTTTTTTTATCCTGGGACTTGTGCATCCAGCTGTTTTTTTTTTTAACCTACTTCTGTTCATGATATATGCTATATAAAATAAAGTCTATATATCAGTGTCATCTCGGTGCGATTTTGCAAAAACTGGGTCCACATCATGAAGATACTTATCAAGACATGGGGATGAATTCAATTCCAGCAATACTACTCTCTAATCATACTCTGCAATGTGATATTTTACATGACTTCATGGTCAAGCCATTGCTGTTTGCAGTATGTATGCCCCTGTTTAGAGATTTGTTTTCATGGAGTAGGCTGAGTTATCACAGCTGTGCTGATGTCTCTCTTACATATTTTTCTTTTCTCTGGAACAGGTGATGGTCCTTGAACCACTTGACCATGTCACCATACTTAAGCCTGACTATTGTTTATATTCATATTACAGTAGAGTTTGTGAAGTAAATAATGGTGGGGTCATCAAGTGATTGTAAATGATCAGCTTACACTAAAGAAACAAATCCTAATTGTTGCCAAAACCTCATGTTTTCATGTGAAGAATATCGCCCAAATGATGTACCTTTTACCACCAGAACACCTCTGGCTAGTAGTTCATGCACTGATTTTTTTACCACTGTAACTAATGTAACACCCTTTACCTGGGGCTTCCTTGTACTAATCTCAGGCAGCTTCAGTATCCAGCAGTTGGCCTTATCTATGGAGTTCGTAGATAAAACCACACAACTTCTGTACTATGGAGTCCTAATTTCCTTCTTGTCTTCTCTAGAATCTATTAGTAGGTGTTGCTACTAGTTAACTCTGCCTTATGCCTTGCACAGTTTGGATATTATATATCTTAAAGGAGTACCACACCCACAGACTAAAAAAACATGTTTAAAACATCATGGCATGACGTTTCCTACACTTTAACGGCACTCTGGGATTATTTACAGGATTTTAAATATTTTTATATGTAATTCCAGACTCTGACCACCTGGAGGCTGGCATATTGACGTGGTTTGGATAAATGAGGTTGCCATCCAGTATCCCAGAAATCATTGTTTGGCTCAAAAATGTTACATCATGCAGGCCTCCGTTTGCCTAAAGTTCCTGTCATTTCATAAATGTTGCATGCGTACAAAGTACTGAGTAAAATAGAACAGTTTAAGTACCATGACCTCTTCCACAGACTTATTTATGAATTAATTTTAGTGGAAGAGATCAAATCTCTCTAATAAGTTCTTATGGTCCCTGGTGACAGGAAGTGGTGTTGCTTACTTGGTGACTGAAGGGAGAAAAAAGTGTTGGTTATAGGGAGTAAGCAAGGAAAATAAGACAGTATCCTCATGTTTCATTTCACTTATTTCATCTAAAGTGTACGATGCTAAATAAAGGGAGCCCCAGGGAAACAAGCACAATTTGTTTCATTCTAAGAGCAGGAACTCTTTCACTGAACCTGTGGTCTTAGCCCCTTCAGTGGGTGCCTTTAAGAGGGCAAAACAATACATGAATCACTAAGAAGAGAAGGCATCAGATTAAAGCAGTTGCAAAAAAAAAATGCCTATTAATCCAAACTTTCACTTCTCAAGACTGAGGTGGAATCCTTCAAAGCTCCTGGGCCAGAGGATAATACAGCCCAATCCGCAGAATCCTTTACAAATGCATTCTATGAGCACCTGCAGAAATGCATGGATCGTGCTATCCCAAATAAAACCAAGACTCACTCCTCCAAAAACAGGAGACCGGTCTGGTGGACCCCGGCCATAAATAAACTATACAACAGAAGGAGGAAGCTACTACATGACAGAGCAAAATCCCAAAAAGGGAAGGCATCTCTGATCAGTATTAGCAAGAAACTTCGATCCCTCATAAAATCATCAAAGGCCAGTTTCGAAAGAAAAATTGCTCTAGACACTAAAGATAATCACAAGGCCTTCTTTAGTTATGTCAGGAACATGGGTGGAAACTCCCAGATATGCTCTGAATTGTTGCATAACGGTACAAAATATACCGAACCTACAGACATAGCCAACATCCTTGCAGACAGATTCAGCACAAACCCCCCCTTCCCCCCCAAAGGAGCAAATGCCTATCCCAACTGAATGTAACCTCTCTGACATCACAGATGCACAGGTGAAAGCTGCCCTCTCCAAAGCAAAAAACACAGCATCTATGTGACCGGACGGTGTCTCAGGCTGTGTCTTACACGAGCTCCAAGAAAAACTGAACCCTCACATTAAGTCACTGTTCAAACTTAGCCTTACTACAGGATATGTACCCAAAGAATGGCATACAACTACAGTGGTCCCACTTCACAAAGGTGGTGCCACAACGGACCTCAGAAACTATCGCCTCATAAGCCTGACTAGTCTGATCTGTAAAGCTATGGAGCGTATTATCATGGAACTCATAAACAAAGACATTGGGAGCCTCCAGACACTGGACCCTACCCAATTCGGCTTTGTTAAGGGCAGATCTTGCCTCTTAAACCTAGTTGATTTCTTTGAAACAGTTGCCAAAGCCATAGATGAGGGCAAGGTAGTCCACACAACCTACCTGGACCTCGCAAAAGCTTTTGACACAATACCCCACTCGGGCATCATAAATAAGCTTACCAGCTTAAATATCAACCCCTATATCACAAGATGGGTTGCAAACTGGCTCAGAAATAGAACCCACATGGTCAGAATCGCTGGTGCCATGTCCGAATCCAAACCAGTTACAAGTGGCATCCCACAGGGCTCAGTTCTGGGACCTCTCTTGTTCGGTATATACTTCTCTGAAGTTCAGGCTAACATGGGGGGATTATGGCTGACAAAGTTCGCAGATGACTGCAAACTGGGGGCCATAATCGAATCTCCAGCTGACACAAGCATCCTCCAAAAGGGTCTCACAGAGACGGATGCTTGGTGCCAGAGCCATGGCCTCAAGCTAAATGCTAAAAAGTGCATAGTCATCCCCTTTGGGAAAAACAAGGTGCCCACAAATTATCACATAGGTGGTAATCCATTAAGTACAGAAGAAGTAATTAGAGATTTGGGGACCAACGTAGATAGTAATCTCTCCTTTGATAATCATGTTGCCAAAGTGGTTAGAAAGACCTTCTATATAGCCCACCTTATCAAGAAAGAGTTCGAATCTAGATCAAGAGAGGTCATTGTGCCCCTCTACTCGTCACTCATCAGGCCCATAATTTAATACAATGCCCCTTTTGGGATGTACCTTACCCGACACCTGCAGCAACTGGAGAGACCCCAAAAGTACCTCACCAAGAGGATCATGGGCTACAAACAGATGTCCTATGCAGCTCGACTAAAGAAACTCCAGCTCTACTCAGTTGCTTACTGCCTACTCAGAGGCGATCTATGCCTGATGTACAAAGCCATGTCAAACCCAGAATTAATGGACATGCTCCACCTCAAGAAATCCAAGTCCCTTAGAGCTACACGCTCCAGGGACTTAAACCTCAGCACAAAAATAAATAGGACATGCTGGAGGGACAGATTCATTTCCCAGAAGCTCCCTCACTCTGGAATAGAATCCCAATTCATGTTAGACATAGCCCCTCGCTGACCCTCTTCAAGCGAAATCTGGACGCGTGGATGGGAAATCACAAATTCACCCCTGGGATCTCTTCTGTGTCCTTGCTAGACAGAGGCACAGTAAACTAATCTTAAAAGGGTACCTTCTGTGACCTACTTTACAGAGGCACAGTAGGCTAATCTAATAGGGAGGCGGAAGTCAAATACACTCTGGCTAGGCTTATAAATGCCCTAGGGCAGATAGCCTAGTATCTACCTATGAACCTATAATATTACAGCTAAATAAATGAATGCACTTTTCATCCCTATGCATCAATATCATTTGTATGCAAAAGGTTAGTGAGCAGATACGGTGGAGAAAGCTGCTTTAATGTGATACTTTCTGTGTGCATACATAATTATGCTTAAAAACAGTGTGCAGGCTTTTTGCTTATTAGATCTTATTTTTCAGTCTGAAGGCTGTTAGTTTAATAAGCATTATGGTTTTGTACTGATTCAGTGTTATGCCTTCAGTATGCATGCATAATCAAACTAAAAAGCATGTAC
Organism: Protopterus annectens; assembly: GCF_019279795.1. NCBI lineage: Eukaryota > Metazoa > Chordata > Ceratodontiformes > Protopteridae > Protopterus > Protopterus annectens. The sequence goes on along the minus strand of NC_056741.1, from coordinate 867,760,708 downwards.
AGTTTTTTTTTCTCATCACGTTATTTTTACTGAGAAGGCTGTGTTGTGTTAGTTTACCAAACTTCTACCATAATGAATGATATTTGATGCAAAATGATAACAAGTGCACTTGATAAATATGTACTTATATACTCAACTGTAAAATTCATGTTTATGGGCATGTTTGGGTGTATTTGTTTATACTATACATGCAATATTTGATATGGTTATATTGAGTCTGTCCAACACACTTCTACTTTGTTTGCTTGCAGTTTTGAATTGTATTTATAAGCATTTTATTTTTTGAAACTGCTTTAATGTGATACCTTCTATGTATATGTACATTCAAATTAAAAACAGTGTACAGTTTTTTTTTTTTGCTTATCAGATATAGGCTGGCATTTTATTTTTGTTTGTATTTCTTTACTGGGGTAGAGCACTGATCTCCATGTACCTTTTCCAGGCTCATCCTGGTAGGGCTGTCTGGTTAATTGACTTGCTCTCTGAGTTGCACAATTAGGCAATGGAGGCTGAAGGAATCAAACCCTGAACCACTGGACCACAGAAAACAGATCATTAACAGCTCAATCTTCCATACCAACTGCCAGACAATTTTGCTTTTACTACAGCTTTATTGTGATGTCACTCAATTGCATGCATAATAAACCTATATAATATGCTGGATCATTGCTCATTAGATTGCCTCAGTAGATAGATTCAGAAAGGAGTTTTTTATACCTACGTAAATAAATGTAGAATCGGCAGTACCATCTAGATCTGAATACAATGGGAAATTTTAAAGCAAACCACCCTTGTGGTCTAGCAACATAAATAAAATTTGCAATAAAAGAAAAAAATGTCATTAAAGTATACAACAGTGATTTGACTAAGAATCTAAAAAAAAAGACTATTATATTTAATAAGGCAGCCCATGATCTCAGGTTGGCATCTAATGGCAAAGACAATTATAAATCCTTCTTTATTTATGATAGAAAACTAAGAAACAACATACAACAAGGTACAGAACTCATGCTAAAAGGAAAAACTTACTTGGGCATGGTACAAACTTAATATCAATGTATTTCAGCCACATTTGGCAGACAAACCATTCACCCCAGCATGTAGCAGTGACATACATGTACTCTCTCTTTAACAAACTATATTAGACTCATTCTAGACAGGCTCTCACTGTCTCTTTTGGGGACACATCCCCCCCCCCCTGGCCCTACCCCAACTTCCATCTCTCTCTCATCTCTACCACATCCCCCCCACCCACAAACATTTTTTTTACAATCAATGCCCAAAGCCTTAGAAAAAAAAAAATTCCACCATCCCCCACACTGTCCCATTGTCCTATATGATCCAAAACAACCTACTAACCCCTACACAACATGGTTTCCATCCCAGGCATAGTACCATTACTGCCCTCCTCTCCTTTCTAGACTCCATAAACCTTGCTCACAACTCTGGCAAAATAGTTTCTACTCTGTTCCTTGACCTCTCCAAAGCCTTTGATATAATTTCTTACCCCTTACTATTATCCCACCTCTCCTCTCTCAACCTCTCCCACCCCTACCATCACCTGGTTCACCAGCTACCTTTCTGAAAGACAGCAAGCCGTCAAATGGAAAAACTCACTCTCTTCCTTTCCATACAGCCCTACCAGAGTTCCCCAGGGTTCCATCCTAGCCCCCTTCCTCTTTAACATCTTCATTAACAACTTCCACCAACCTCTCTCCGATGCCACACTAATTCAATATGCTGATGATTTGACCATTATTTGTACAGCAGACACCCCCTCTGACCTACTTCTCAAAGCTCAGTCAGCCTTCTCTAATACAGAATCATGGATGCAAAGTAATCACCTCGCCTTAAATGCCAGTAAAACAAAGTTAATGATCTTCTCCCCATCCAAAAACACCAATATAGACAAAAACTCTTTTACAATGACTCCTCAGAATAATAGCCCTATAGAAATAGTATCACATACCAAAATGTTCAGTGTCATAATTGATGAAATCTGAATTGATGAAAATTTAACATCCATATCCAAACTAATATAAAAAAAAATCACCAAAAACTAGGTCTCCTGTATAGACACAATCATTACCTTACCCCGTCCACCAGACACACCCTTACCTCTACTCACCTTCTTCTCTCTCTTATGTATGGCACCCCCCTATTCACTAATCTTCAGCTAGGCTTACAAGCCAAGTTGGAAGCCTATTAAAATAAAATCTCCAAATTTGCCACCAACTCCAGAAACTCACGCATCACTCTCTCTCTCTCCACTCCCTAAAAATGGCTTGAACTTTCTAACTACCTCAAACTCCTCAGACTTACTACTGCTCACAAGCTCATATTCAAACCTTATATTGGTCCTTCTCTGTCCACCTCATTTACCCCGTACATTCCCAACCGCTTTCTAAGATCAGAAAACCACAATCGTTTAAACATATATAAGCCTCATCAACCCCCTGGCCACCTACTATTATCCTGCTCCCTAGCTAAACTCTGGAATTCTCTCCCTACCACCCTTTGAAATGCTCAGAGCCACTCTAACTTCAAAACTCTAAACTGTGAGCTTTGGCCAGCTAAGACCTGCATGCAATCAACTGAATGCATAAGTGAAGTTAAGTAAATTTTTATCTGCACTTTTTTCAAATAATACATGATTTAAATTAATTTGTTTGTGTTGCATTGAGCAATATCTAGCTGGAAGTTGTGACTCTGTTTTTTCAGTTAAGGTTTGTTAAAAAACCTGCATAGCCAGTGATAAGTGGGGGTAGTTTATTTCATTGTTATTCAGTTTCTGTCTTATACAAGTGGTACAGTGAATTATTTTCTGTTTAGACTGTGAGCTTTGGCCAGCTAAGACCTGCATGCAATCAACTGAACACATAAGTGAAGTTAAGTAAATTTTTATCTGCACTTTTTTCAAATAATATACAATTTAAATTAATTTGTTTGTGTTGCATTGAGCAATATCTAGCTGGAAGTTGTGACTCTGTTTTTACAGTTAAGGCTTGTTAAAAAACCTGCATAGCCAGTGATAAGTGGGGGTAGTTTATTTCATTGTTATTCAGTTTCTGTCTTATACAAGTGGTACATTGAATTATTTTCTGTTTAAACTGTGAGCTTTGGCCAGCTAAGACCTGCATGCAATCAACTGAATGCATAAGTGAAGTTCAGTAAATTTTTATCTGCACTTTTTTCAAATAATACACAATTTAAATTAATTTGTTTGTGTTGCACTGAGCAATATCTAGCTGGAAGTTGTGACTCTGTTTTTTCAGTTAAGGCTTGTTACAAAACCTGCATATCCAGTGATAAGTGGGGGTAGTTTATTTCATTGTTATTCAGTTTCTGTCTTATACAAGTGGTACAGTGAATTATTTTCTGTTTAAACTGTGAGCTTTGGCCAGCTAAGACCTGCATGCAATCAACTGAACGCATAAGTGAAGTTAAGTAAATTTTTATCTGCACTTTTTTCAAATAATACACAATTTAAATTAATTTGTTTGTGTTGCATTGAGCAATATCTAGCTGGAAGTTGTGACTCTGTTTTTTCAGTTAAGGCTTGTTAAAAAACCTGCATAGCCAGTGATAAGTGGGGGTAGTTTATTTCATTGTTATTCAGTTTCTGTCTTATACAAGTGGTACATTGAATTATTTTCTGTTTAAACTGTGAGCTTTGGCCAGCTAAGACCTGCATGCAATCAACTGAATGCATAAGTGAAGTTCAGTAAATTTTTATCTGCACTTTTTTCAAATAATACATGATTTAAATTAATTTGTTTGTGTCTCACTGAGCAATATCTAGCTGGAAGTTGTGACTCTGTTTTTTCAGTTAAGGCTTGTTAAAAAAACCTGCATAGCCAGTGATACGTGGGGGTAGATTATTTCATTGTTATTCAGTTTCTGTCTTATACAAGTGGTACAGTGAATTATTTTCTATTTAAACTGTGAGCTTTGGCCAGCTAAGACCTGCATGCAATCAACTGAATGCATAAGTAAAGTTAAGTAAATTTTTATCTGAACTTTTTTCAAATAATGCACAATTTAAATTAATTTGTTTGTGTTGCATTGAGCAATATCTAGCTGGAAGTTGTGACTCTGTTTTTTCAGTTAAGGCTTGTTAAAAAACCTGCATAGCCAGTGATAAGTGGGGGTAGTTTATTTCATTGTTATTCAGTTTCTGTCTTATACAAGTAGTACAGTGAATTATTTTCTGTTTAAACTGTGAGCTTTGGCCAGCTAAGACCTGCATGCAATCAACTGAACGCATAAGTGAAGTTAAGTAAATTTTTATCTGCACTTTTTTCAAATAATACACAATTTAAATTAATTTGTTTGTGTTGCATTGAGCAATATCTAGCTGGAAGTTGTGACTCTGTTTTTTCAGTTGGTTCCCACCCACCCTCCCTGTTTTTGATTTGGTGTTAATCTTGGTGGCTTTGAAACTGCCCACCCCTCTTGTAAATTTGCACTTGGATACTCCTCCTGGGCCCATCTCATTTGCTCACTCAAAAAAAAAAAAAAAAATGTATCTGCTTTTACTGTATTTGTGTTTCTTCCTACTTTATTTTGCTTTTGCGTCATCTTAAAAGTACTCAGTTGTATTTATTACTGCTTGGTGTAACTCATTCTAAGCCTTTTAGTTTAAGCACTTGGGCTTCAGACCAGTTGTTTTACATTAAGAAGGTTTGTGGTCTGCACTGTAGTGGCAGAACAGTTAGCTTACATCCTTCTAAGTTAGGAACTGCTGATTGAGGGCTCAGTGTTTGTTACTCTAAAAGTGTATTAATTCTGGTTTAAGCACTTGGGCTTCAGGCCAGTTATTTTACATTAAAAGGGTCCGTGGTCTGCACTCTTTTGGGAGGAGAGGCTGGACTCTGCCCTTCTGAGATGGGAATTTCTGGTTAAAGGCTTATAGTGCCTGCATATTTGAACTGCTTCTTACTGAAATTGGTACACCTTGTTTGCTGTAGCATAGACTAGATCCAGGCCTGCTGAATCTAACTTTGTTTGTATAACTTGAGCACTAATCCAGGCATTCTTTAAAGCATTCAGTTGTATTTATTACTGCTTGGTAGTAACTTGATTAAAGTGTAGCTATCATTCTAAGCCTTTTGGATTAAGCACTTGGGCTTCAGACCAGTTGTTTTACATTAGGAAGGTTTGTGGCCTGCACTGTGGTGGCAGGACAGGTAGCTTACATCCTTCTAAGTTGGGAACTGCTGATTGAGGGCTCAGTGTCTGTTATTCTAAAAGTGTATTAGTTCTGGTTTAAGCACTTGGGTTTCAGGCCAGTTATTTTACATTAAGAAGGTTCGTGGTCTGCACTCTTGTGGGAGGAGAGGCTGGACTCTGCCTTTCTGAGCTGGGAATTTCTGGTTAAAGGCTTATAGTGTCTGCATATTTGAACTGTTTCTTACTGAAATTGGTACACCTTGTTTGCTGTAGCATAGACTAGATCCAGGCCTGCTGAATCTAGCTTTGTTTGTATGCTTGTTGTTGTTTGCTTGTTATTTCCCTGAAACGCTAATTCCACCTAAAACGCGGCTTTTCAGCACTTCTGTGGATCCCTAGTGATATCTGCATTGCTTACTGTACTTATTTCCTTGTTTCACTTGAAAGAAAGTTACTGTTTGTCGTTTTGCATTTAAGTTACCTGTAACACATTGCATTTAAGTTACCTGGCACTTGCTCACTAAAGCAATTATATAAGTCAGCACTAAAAAATTAAAAGCACTACACCCTCACAAACTCCCTTGAGTACCTTGTTCCCCATTGGCCCTTTTTTCAATTATAAAGGAATTCCCAATACTATTCTAGCATGTCCAAAGGTCAGTTGTCAATCTCCTCTCCGGTCCAGCTGGTGAACTGGGAATCTTGAGGCAATGTTACAACTGCCTCATGTACACAGACAACCCTCTCCTCCTCCCAACAAATTCCAACACATGTGAGAGATGCAACCATATAGCCAAACTGGAGGCTAAGCTCTCTCAACTCAGTACTGGCGTAACCAGTCAGGAGAAGAAGGAAACCACACTCACTACAATTCCAGTCTCACATAGACCTACCATGACAGCAAACCAAACACATAAACACACAAAAACATACTCGGAGGCTCTAAATAAAATCTGCCTAAGCAGCAGAGACCTCCAAAGCAGACACCCAAGCAACCGCTACCCCAAAACAAAACACGTGCAACACATAGCTCACAAAGCCAGTGTGCTGAACAGTCACAGCCCTTAAGGCTAAACAACACACCTGATACACTTGTAATAGGTGCCTCTATCGTCAGGCACACTGACATCCCACTCACCAGGCTGAACAAGGAGAAGGTCATGGTGAGCTGCCTGTCGGGTGCTAGGATCCGCCACATAACACAAGCACTCAGGTCACTCCAAGGCAAGTACAAATATGACTCAGTCATTGTCCATGCTGGTGTGAATGACCTGAGACGCACCTCCCTGAACTACATGAAAAGAGACATTGAGGAGCTCTCTGAGCATGTAGCCCAGGTCAGTATGACCCTGACCTTGAGTAGCATCTTACCCTCACCAAGACTGATGCCACAATATGAAGACAAGATGATCAATTTCAACAATTGGCTTAAGTATTGGTGTCATTCAAAGGGGATCCAATGCCTGTCAGCCTGGGATGACATGCTCGACAAGCCACGATGCTTTGCTAGGGACGGCTTGCACCTGTCACCCCTGGGCTTTCGGATATTGGCAAAGGTGCTTGCTACTCCCATAGTGCCTTTTTTAGGCAAGGCTCAAAAGACAAACCCACCTCCATAGGTATCACAAGGGATAAGAAACTAAGAGTAATGCTACTCAACGCCAGAAGTCTAAACCTCAAGATGCACACACTTGAAACTCTCCTTAGCATGGAGAACATTGATATCTGTGCAGTAACAGAAACCTGGTTCAAGGCTCCCGAGAGCACCCCAGCACTACCAGGTTATACCTCATACCATGCTTTTCGGTCCCAAAACTTGAACCGAACCACAAAAGGAGGGGGAGTATCAATATTCGTCAAAGATACCCACACCTCCAGGTTGGTGGCACAGCACGAAGCATCAGAGACTATCCATGTGCAACTAACAGTGGGTAAAACTGCTTTCCAGTTTATAGCCTGCTACAGACCACCCTCCCAAACCCAGGAACCCCACTTGGCCTTCCTGAGAACACTGGAAAATATGAAGGTCTCTCCAATCACCATTATATTGGGCGACTTCAACTACCCAAACATAGACTGGGAGCATTACTCTAGCTCCAACACCCTAGCCCAAAGGTTCCTAGCATTTATAAACTCAAATGCTATGGAACAACTTGTTACCACTCCCACAAGAGGGGAAAACATACTGGACCTGATCATCATCAACATTGGGACTCTATGCTCCAGACCAGAAGTGTATCCCTCACTGATAAGATCAGACCATAAACTAATCTCACTGGATATTCAATCCTGACCCCACCCCCTGTCCAGAAAACCACAGTGAAAAACTTCTCTAAAGCAAATTTCACACTCCTCAAAACCGAGGTGGAATCCTTCAAAGCCCCCGGGCCAGTGGAAAATACGGCCCAGACCGCAGAATCCTTTATAAACGCATTCTATGAACACCTTCAGGAATGCATGGATCATGCAATCCCAAATAAAACCAAGACCCAATCCTCCAAAGGCAGACATCCTGTATGGTGGACCCCAGCCATAAACAAACTATACAATAGAAGGAGGAAGCTACTACATGATAGAGCAAAATCCCAAAAAGGGAAGGCATCTCTGATCAGTTTTAGCAAAAAACTACGGGCACTCATAAAATCGTCTAAGGCCAGCCTAGAGAGAAAAATTGCACAGGACACTATGGATAATCACAAGGCTTTCTTTAGTTATGTTAGGAACCTGGGTGGGAATTCCCAGATATGCTCAGAATTAGTCTAAAATGACAAAAAATACACTGAACCCACAGACATTGCCAACATCCTAGCTGACAGGTTCAGCGCAAACTTCTCTCCCCCTCCCCACCAAAAGGGCAAATATCTATCCCAACAGAGTGCTGCCCCCCTGACATCTCAGATGCTCAGGTAAGAGCCGCCCTCTCCAAAGCAAAAAACACAGCATCAATGGGACCAGACGGTGTCCCGGGCTGCGTCCTACATGAACTACAAGAAGAGCTAAACCCAAACATAAAACTACTGTTCAACCTCAGCCTTACTACAGGATATGTACCCAAAGAGTGGCATAGAGCAACAGTGGTCCCTCTCCACAAAGGTGGTGCCTCAACAGATCCTGGAAACTATCGCCCCATAAGCCTGACCAGCTTGGTCTGCAAAGCTATGGAAAGGATCATCGTGGACCTCATAAATAAAGATACTGGGGACCTACATACACTGGATCCTACCCAGTTCAACTTTGTTAAGGGCAGATCCTGCCTCTTAAACGTGGTTGATTTCTCTGAAAGAGTCACCAAGGCCATTGACGAGGGGAAGGTGGTCCACACAGCCTACCTGGACCTCACAAAAGCCTTCAATACAATACCCCACTCAGGCATTATAGATAAGCTCACCAGCTTAAATATAAACCCCTATGTCACGAGATGGGTTGCAAACTGGCTCAAGGACAGAACCCACATGGTTAGAATTGCTGGAGCCATGTCAGACTCCAAACCAGTTATAAGTGGCGTCCCACAAGGCTCAGTCCTGGGATCTCTCTTGTTTGGTATATATTTCTCGGAGGTACAGGCCAACATGGAAGGACTGTGGCTGACCAAGTTTGCGGATGACTGCAAACTGGGCATCATAATCGACTCTCCAGCCGACACAAGCATCCTCCAAAAGGACCTCATAGAAACAGACAACTGGTGCCAAAGCCATGGCCTCAAGCTAAACGCCAAAAAGTGTATAGTCATCCCCTTTGGCAAAAACAAAGTGCCCACAAATTACCACATAGGTGGTAATCCATTAAGTATGGAAGAAGTAATTAGGGACCTGGGGACCCAAGTTGATAGCAATCTCTCATTTGGCAACCACGTGGCCAAAGTGGTTAGAAAAACATTTTATATAGCCCACCTAATCATGAAGGGATTCACATCTAGATCAGGGGAGGTCATCGTGCCTCTTTACTCATCCCTCATCAGGCCCATAATTGAGTACAATGCCCCTTTTGGAATGTATCTTACAAGACACCTGCAGCAACTGGAAAGACCCCAAAAGTACCTCAACAAGAGGATCAAAGGGCTGAAACAGATGCCATATGCTGCCCAGTTAAAGAAACTCCAGCTCTACTCAGTGGCATACCACCTGCTCAGAGGCGATCTGTGCCTGACGTATAAAGCCATGTCCAACCCGGAATTAATGGACATGCTGCACCTCAGAAAATACAAATCCCATCGAGCTACGAGCTCGAGAGAATTGAACCTCAGTACTGAAATAAATAGGACATGCTGGAGGGACAGAGTCATAACCCAGAGGCTCCCTTCACTCTGGAATAAAATCCCAGTCCAGGTTAGGCAGAGTCCCTCATTGACTCTCTTCAAGAAGAATCTTGATGAGTGGATGGGAGATCGTAGGTTTACCCCGGGTATCACCTCTGTGTCACTGTTAGAGGCACAGTATACTAACCTCGAAAAAGGGCATAGCAAAATTAATTTAAAATGGGTGGCGAAAGCCAAACACACTCTGGCTAGGCTTATAAATGCCCTAGGGCAGATAGCCTAGTATGAACCTATGAACCTACGAACCTATGAACCAATCTCACCTTCTTTCAAAGTGGGAATGTTCCTGTTCCCCTACCACATAAACTCTTTAACACCATCTCCCATGCACTATATACCTCAACCTTCTATCACTGTGCTCTCTTACCCTTTGCCTCTACTTCCTCTCCTACCATATACCTCATAAACTTTCTACCATCCCACTCCCGTTCTCCACTATATACCACCTTTTACCTCTCTCACCTCACCTTCTTCTCTCTGTCCTCCTCATATTTCTAACTTAAAAAAAAGTTTTTTTTTATCTGTACATAAATGTTTTATTTCCATGCTTTTTTCATCTAAAATGTCTGTACTTTTTAATATGTTTAGACTACAGGAATCTCACTTTTTGTAAATCATTACCTAGGATTTGAAATGTTTTGTCTTTTTTAACAAATTGTATATTATCTCTGCATTTTCACTGTTCTACTACTTTATTTACTTTTGTATAACTATTGTAAAATTGTCTATATCCTGTGGAGCTTTTCTCCCTGGCCCTCCACTGAAAACAAGCACTTCCAGGCCCAGTGGATTATCCCAGTCATCAAACTGTAATAAATAAATAAATATGCGTAGTTTGGTGTGCATTTTTAAGGCTGCATACAATGAGTGTTGCATTCTTCTCTTCATAATTCATCCCATGGTATGGGCCATAGATAAATAAGGACCTTTGGGATTATTATGCCTAACCACCTAATAAATAGATGCATAAATGTATGTGTTTGGCACAGATCTCTGCACTAAAACATCATGACCAGGCATTGTCAATGTTTGTAAGCAGATGAGTATTTAACCAGGTTTACGCTTAGCAAACAGGTTGTAGTGGGGGTTTCAGAAAGGATCCTGAAATCAGAAGAGGTATTACTGTACCTTTGTGGGCCACAGCTGAGATCTGTGCCTGTAGCACGTGCTCAATTATAAAGTAGTCATATAAAGGAAAATAAAGTAAAATATAGATGTAGCAATCAAGTGTGGATAAAATAGTTTTGGGCCAAAATGCTAACTTTAACCAAGGCTGAATCAAAGCATTTTACATGTTTGCATGTAGCTAGAATGGTCTGGGAGGAGTAAGAGAAAGTTCTTCATTTCACATATACTTTGAGAGCAGATATGAGCCTCTTCACTCAGACCATGAAACGTTGGCCCAGCTACTGAGCCTAGACAACTGTACTTTCACATAGCCCTGCCTGGAAATGCGTACTGTCCTCATATCACTGATTTCCTCCTCTTTTTATGAAAGTACCCCCTCTTCAGGAATAACATTTTGTATACTCATCTCACTAATTCTCTCTCTTCATATATAATGAATATCTATCTCTCTGCCCCTCTCTCTCTCTCTCTATATATATATAAAAAAAAAAATATATATATATATATATATATATATATATATATATATATATATATAGATACACACACACACACACACACACACACACACACACACACACACACACACACACACACACACACACACACATACACAGGCTTGTGTGTCTGTTTTTATGCAAAACTATCTTCCTGAAAAACAGTATCATTGAACAAAAGCAAACAATACAGCCAAGTCTAGAAAAGAAAGGTAATTTCTAAAGTGCTGTCAAAAATATATTTGTGCTAAACTTCGTGGGCGTACATTTTAATGTTTACTGCTTACTGAAAATAAAGAATATGTATACTGTGATCACACTAAATTATAGGGCTGTATATAATGCAAATAATATGTGTGAAATATGACACACAAGTGAAATTGGACAAGATAAGATTGAAATGGAATATAAAATGGAATGTAAAAGTCTTACTTTAACATGGATTATGTACAAGACAACACTGAAATGAAGTATGCAGGTTTTAATTTAAAATGGATAATGATTTAGCTATAGAATCAGCTTCTAGCTACTATGGAGTGACTGAGTCATCACTGGTTTTAAAAGCAGTTGATATATGTATAGCATAATGTGTGCATGGTTACAACTCAAGGTCATAACAGTAGAGTCACAAGCAAAGCAGTGCACCTTGTGGATCATAGCCCTGTAAAAGGGTCCTGGGTTTGTTATAGTTTTAATGTGACAGGCAGACAAATTAGCTTTTCTGCCACAGCTTGTTAATTTTCTACTTCACATCCTTTATTATACTATATTTGTAAGGATACTTTCTGAAACAGTACATGACAGACGTGTGAGATACCAGCAAATACTTAGAGATCCCCTCCAGGTAAATGAAACTCATGTTTAAATAAAATAAAAGTTCTAAAGGTACATCAAGCCTGAAAGTCTATATGCTGTGATTTGCAAAGTCTGCAATGATGTCAGATTGCCCATCCCTGTCTCGTCTGTTGCTAAGCAATACAGCTGCTGGAACTGGTTCCTGTTCCCCTACCACATAAACTCTTTAACACCATCTCCCATGCACTATATACCTCAACCTTCTATCACTGTGCTCTCTTACCCTTTGCCTCTACTTCCTCTCCTACCATATACCTCATAAACTTTCTGCCAACCCACTCCCATTCTCCACTATATACCACCTTTTACCTCTCTCACCTCACCTTCTTCTCTCTGTCCTCCTCATATTTCTAACTTAAAAAAAAAGTTTTTTTTATCTGTACATAAATGTTTTATTTCCATGCTTTTTTCATCTGAAATGTCTGTACTTTTTAATATGTTTAGACTACAGGAATCTCACTTTTTGTAAATCATTACCTAGGATTTGAAATGTTTTGTCTTTTTTAACAAATTGTATATTATCTCTGCATTTTCACTGTTCTACTACTTTATTTACTTTTGTATAACTATTGTAAAATTGTCTATATCCTGTGGAGCTTTTCTCCCTGGCCCTCCACTGAAAACAAGCACTTCCAGGCCCAGTGGATTATCCCAGTCATCAAACTGCAATAAATAAATAAATATGCGTAGTTTGGTGTGCATTTTTAAGGCTGCATACAATGAGTGTTGCATTCTTCTCTTCATAATTCATCCCATGGTATGGGCCATAGATAAATAAGGACCTTTGGGATTATTATGCCTAACCACCTAATAAATAGATGCATAAATGTATGTGTTTGGCACAGATCTCTGCACTAAAACATCATGACCAGGCATTGTCAATGTTTGTAAGCAGATGAGTATTTAACCAGGTTTACGCTTAGCAAACAGGTTGTAGTGGGGGTTTCAGAAAGGATCCTGAAATCAGAAGAGGTATTACTGTACCTTTGTGGGCCACAGCTGAGATCTGTGCCTGTAGCACGTGCTCAATTATAAAGTAGTCATATAAAGGAAAATAAAGTAAAATATAGATGTAGCAATCAAGTGTGGATAAAATAGTTTTGGGCCAAAATGCTAACTTTAACCAAGGCTGAATCAAAGCATTTTACATGTTTGCATGTAGCTAGAATGGTCTGGGAGGAGTAAGAGAAAGTTCTTCATTTCACATATACTTTGAGAGCAGATATGAGCCTCTTCACTCAGACCATGAAACGTTGGCCCAGCTACTGAGCCTAGACAACTGTACTTTCACATAGCACTGCCTGGAAATGCGTATTCTCTGTCCTCATATCACTGATTTCCTCCTCTTTTTATGAAAGTACCCCCTCTTCAGGAATAACATTTTGTATACTCATCTCACTAATTCTCTCTCTTCATATATAATGAATATCTATCTCTCTGCCCCTCTATCTCTCTCTCTCTATATATATATATATATATATATATATATATATATATATATATATATATATATATATATATATATATATATAGATATACACACACACACACACACACACACACACACACACACACACACACACACACATACAGGCTTGTGTGTCTGTTTTTATGCAAAACTATCTTCCTGAAAAACAGTATCATTGAACAAAAGCAAACAATACAGCCAAGTCTAGAAAAGAAAGGTAATTTCTAAAGTGCTGTCAAAAATATATTTGTGCTAAACTTCGTGGGCGTACATTTTAATGTTTACTGCTTACTGAAAATAAAGAATATGTATACTGTGATCACACTAAATTATAGGGCTGTATATAATGCAAATAATATGTGTGAAATATGACACACAAGTGAAATTGGACAAGATAAGATTGAAATGGAATATAAAATGGAATGTAAAAGTCTTACTTTAACATGGATTATGTACAAGACAACACTGAAATGAAGTATGCAGGTTTTAATTTAAAATGGATAATGATTTAGCTATAGAATCAGCTTCTAGCTACTATGGAGTGACTGAGTCATCACTGGTTTTAAAAGCAGTTGATATATGTATAGCATAATGTGTGCATGGTTACAACTCAAGGTCATAACAGTAGAGTCACAAGCAAAGCAGTGCACCTTGTGGATCATAGCCCTTTAAAAGGGTCCTGGGTTTGTTATAGTTTTAATGTGACAGGCAGACAAATTAGCTTTTCTGCCACAGCTTGTTACTTTTCTACTTCACATCCTTTATTATACTATATTTGTAAGGATACTTTCTTAAACAGTACATGACAGACGTGTGAGATACCTGCAAATACTTAGAGATCCCCTCCAGGTAAATGAAACTCATGTTAAAATAAAATAAAAGTTCGAAAGGTACATCAAGCCTGAAAGTCTATATGCTGTGATTTGCAAAGCCTGCAATGATGTCAGATTGCCCATCCCTGTCTCGTCTGTTGCTAAGCAATACAGCTGCTGGTCCAGCCCTGCTTCTACTCCTAAACCTGTACTCTTGCAGTTGCAAGGCATTTTCTCCATTTCGTGGGCAGCCTCATTCAATCCAGGATGATGGGCCCTTCCCTGTTCCTTGCTGTTTCCATTATCAGCTACAATGTTATCACACCTGTGCTCAGCAAGGTAAGAACAGTTGTCACACATTTCTGCAGTATGGTTCTAGAGCTAGTTTTCATTTGTTCTGCAGCCTTGATGTTGCAATACTGAAGAGGTGATGTTTTAAGACTCCTGTCCCTTTTCTTCTGTTTCTATGGCTGTAATGTGTTACAGGGTACAGGAAAGTTTTCTAAGTGCTTACTATGTTCTTTTTTAATTTGCTTTTAGTAATAACTTTCTCTTTGTGTACTGAGAGATTATTCACCAACTTGTGTTTACTGCATATGAGTTCTTGTGACCTCTGTCATTGCTTCTTCTTGACTTGGGACCCCCTCTGTAACTGAGACTTGCATGGATCATTCCTACTTTTGATCATGCATATGAATAGATCAATAAATATTCCCTCTGGGATGACGTTGTTCCAAACACCATATTAATTTCTGAAATGCTGTCTTAAATATATTTGTGCTGAAATGTGTGAGCGTACATCTTACTGTTTATATTTATACCATACATGTAATGTGACTGTTTGCATGCTTTTTTATGAATATCTGTGTATTGTCATTTGTGCCAGCATATGAACAGCCTGACATAAAGTGTAACTGAGTGGAGATGAGGTAAGGATTGCAAAATATTTTTTTTTTTCTTGGCTGTTTTTGGGATTGTTTTAGAAAATCAATTAGTAGAAAGTAAAAAAAAATTAAATGTATTATTGTTGGTATTACTTATTCTAGGTATGCAAGCATTATAGAAGTACTAGCAGCACACTGACATTTGCAGGTTTCAAGTCTGACTTGGAAGTATAAACAGTGGTACAGGGATTGGATTTATACTCTTTGCTGAGGAGACAACATGTTAGTTCAATGATGAAACAGCTCTGTGTCAAACTGCTAATTCAGATAGAACAAATCCTTGTCATATGGTGACAGGAAGATGGGACTGACAAAAGATTTAAGCTGAGTCATATCAGGAAGGGTGGGAGGGAACACAAATTGAGAACTGGGCTAGTACAAAAGGTGGGGAGCCATTTTCTGAAAACTGCAGGTTTACGTATAATGTGCTGTGCCTAACTGGCAGTTTATCTCTGCTGCTGCAACGGTATTAAAGAGATGGTGCTTTCTTTTAACCTATGCTCTTCCCTTGCCAGCTTTTAACAAACTTAACACTACTTATCAGAATTAAATCTATTAAATTTGTTAATATTTATAAAGTTCAAGAGACAGTACATACTTCAGTATTTCCGTGAATGGTGAATAGACATATTCCCCTTCTGCCCTGTCTTCTACTGCCACTGAATATAACTCATGTTTAGGATTACCAAAAAAAGTCAGTAGAAGTAAGAATAAGAGGATTTAGGGTGAGAGATATCAGTTCTTTATTTTGGGCCAATGAGTAAGGGGAAGTTGAAATGCATCACCTGGATTTTGCATCATATGGGTGCTGAATTAATAATCCAAGATGAGTCACTCAGCACAGGACATTTTGTTCAAGCATCAGAAACAGCGCAGCTGCATTCACATTTGCTGCAGCTGTGCCCCACCCCCAGAACACACATACATGCGCGTGCACACACACACACACACACACACACACACACACACACACACACACACACACACACACAGTCCATTTCTTTCTGTCGCTCTCAATCTGGACCCTGCCCCCCCACACACACACACACATATGCACACATTCAATAATGATTAATGTGGACAGCTAACGCTTCATGCTGCCCAGACTGAGAACATAGCAAATCAATCAAGAACAGAGGCAGTGCCTTTTAGAAATATATGAGGAAGCAAAGAAGGACAAAATGAGGGATAAAACATGCACAATAATGTGGGTAGAGAATGATCAGAAAACAATGATGTTTACCAAGGCTAAATAGATATTTCTTCACTATTCACAAGGAGCAAACAAGGAAATGTATAATTTGAAGTGCTGAGGAAGGCCAGTGTAAAGGGTTAACTGCAGTCCTCTCACAGATAAAAAGGTCCTATAACAATTCTAAGAGCTAAATAGGGTTAGATAATGGTGTCTGCTGAGTTTTACCCTTGAATTTGTAAAATCTGAGGGAAAACTGGTGTTAACAATGACATTTACAATAAAGTCATGGGAAGTGCGTAACATTCTTGAATGCTGGAAGATGGCAACACAATTTGTGGACAGCAGAAAGAACAGAGGATGAGAGCTGTTCAGCTCCCAGTTTGATGTTGGGTGAAGGTAAAATTGTGTATCACTGTTGGAACAGGGAATAACAAAATATCTGGAAGCTAATCGAGCATTAGACCTAAACAAAAATTAAAGGGTTTTACAATAAACACTACATTTTTGTCAAATTTAAATGGATCACACACACTGAAATGGCTTAGTGAGGCTAGAACAGCTAATATACCAGAGTGAATAAAGCTAAATTTAAGCATAAATGCATCCCTTTTTATTTTCCAGAATATAATAGAACTCTTTTATTGAGTAATCAAAGCTATAGATGTTGGCTGCTTAGCCTTTATCAATGCATGTAACATGTTATCACACAAAAGGTTTGCAAATACTTTAAGGGGACATTAAGTGGATCATACAGTATGAGAACATTGGCTACAAAAAAAGGAAATGGAGATATAATAAAAGGAGTCTGCTCAAAAGAATGCATAGCTGCTGTGGGGTACTACAGGGAGCAGACCTGGGGCTTACCCTTTCAGTATTTAAATACACAGTCAGCTAGGGAGTAGGTATGGAATAAAAATATGCCTTTTTTTTGCTGGTGAGACAAAGATACTTTAATAATTTCCTACCCAAGAACATTTAGAAAGGTTGCAGCAGGGAGCTGGTAAAATTATAGGAACTATCAAAAAATGTCTGTTAAGTGTCTATGTATATGGGATGTATTAACCTGTGAAATAGCATAACTGGAACCAGTAGCAACAAGAAAAAAATGTATAATTACCTGAAATTAACAATAGAAGATGAGTGGAAAATAAGAAAGTTATGTGACAAAACTGCAACGATGCCTAGTGGAATACCATGATGTAGAAACAATGGAATCATCAGTACAAAACAACTGAAGTAAGATGTTGTGCCAGATGGTGCTCTGCATTTCTCAGGTATTTTGGTGAAAAACAGTCTTGATAGGAGTTATCACAAGAGGATTTATTTTTATACCAGGGTTTATTGACTACTTTAGTAGCAGAAGTTCAGGGTTACAGCCTCTTGCATGTGGGCTTTCATCCCACAAAAACATATTTCTTTTACTAGCCTGAGTGCAGTTTTCACTTACTTGTTTCCTGTTTATTCTGTTCAGCTAAATATCTTGTATTTTGAAATGAGAAGTTATTTGTTTTTAGATATCTGGCAAGACTAGAATATTTATTCTTATTTCATCCCTTTATTGATTGTGTGTAATTCTGACTTCATCTTTGCAGGAACACACAAAAAAAGTAATTTCAGAAAAAGACAAAGAATATTGTGCAGTCTTCATCCCTGAAGAAAGTAGGCAGAAGGGGAGAGGGCAGAAGTAACTAAGTGCCTCAAAGTGATCCAGATAGTCCAAGTGGATACCATCTTTCAAAAAAGACATATAAGATATAAGAGTGATGGTTCAGTGGAGACACAAGGAATTTTAGTTCTTTGCTATATGGGTAGTAAATGAAATGTGCAGCCTTCCTGAAGAGAATGTAGGGGGAAAGTGATAACCATATTCAAGAATTCATTGGCTAGATTCAAGGCAATTCCTATATGACTCTGGGAAAATAAGCTATCAATTAAGTAGAGGCTTCAAATTTATCTAGAAAGCAGATAAATGGTCAGAGTATATAAGTAAGGGAGTCCTTATCGTCTATAAAAGAACCTGTGTTTCTGGCTAAAAAAATCATCATGTGATGGTTTCCTTTCTTAATGCCAGCATGGCATTCAGTTTTGCTGTGATCACAACTTGAGGTTTACTTGCAGTTAATAGCTAATTCAGAATATGCCTGGCTTCCTGAGCTGAAATCAATGCTTGGCCTCCATTAGCTAGACTTTTGCATCCACTGTTAGCACACTTGGGAAATGAAATAAATGTGATACACAGACAGACACGTACTGATAAGGCTGTTTTATTTCATTAGCTCAGAATGTAAAATTGATGAACGTAGAACTACAGTTTAAGACCAGAATGCATTCTATTGCAGAAGGCTACCTTGCAATCCCATAAATGCACCACAAACTACAAATGCTTATTTGTTTTCAGACAGAGTTAATGCATTCTATTGCAGAAGGCTACCTTGTAATCCCATAAATGCACCACAAATTACAAATGCTTATTTGTTTTCAGACAGAGTTAATCTGCATTTAATATAATGATATTTCACTTAGCGCCTGATTTTTAGAAGCACCTCCAGATTGGGCTCTTACTCATTAAGCTGTGAAATTTCTTGATCAGCTTAGTGAGAGAACACTATTTTAAAGTGAATCTATGACAAAGGTGTCTGGCAGGTTAATGTCAGTCACTGAGTATCTAGAATGTCTCTGACAGACTGTACATGCAGACAGCCGATCCTTAGCTGGAATTGCCCATAACAGTGGTTTGTTGGTCTCAAAGAAAGTGGGATAAGACACCTCTTTGTTTTTTTTATCATTTGCTAGCAGTATGGCCTGTTATAGGCTACTAAGACACCTCTTCCCTCCTATTGTGTCAAAAGCTAAGTATTTCAGGTGCTGTACAGAACACAGAGTTTGCCCTTTTGGTCAGAATTACTGTGTTCATTTGTCATGTAATATAGCTCAGAGTTTATGGCAATTCGTTTTTAATGCACTAAGACCAGGAGACATGGGTTTGATCCCTAGATCCCTTACTGTATTACAGTGTATCCTAAGTAATTCATGTAACCTCCTCAAGGTCCTTGTTTACCCTGGAAAAAACACAGTTGCTTAATAAGACAGATTATCAAAATAAATAAATAATTATTTAAAATATTTATTCTTGTCTTGGATTATTCAGCAGGTCAGCTGACATAGCTATAAAGTGTTTAATTATACTATAAAGTAAATGTCCTAAGTCTGAGAAAATGTAACTGCAATCTAGTGTTAGAGAGTTTCAGAAATATTTTGCTGAGGAGTATTTGTATATGCCTACGATCACTTAAGTGCATCTGTCTGTAGGCATGTGTGTGTGTGTGTGCGTGTGCGTGTGCATGTGTGTGTGTGTGTGTGTGTGTGTGTGTGTGTGTGTGTGTGTGTGTGTGTGTGTGTGTGTGTGTGTTTATGCATGAGTCAGGCTATTAGTACATGACTATAGAAGTGCATGCCTGACTACAAAATGAATTAATATAAATGTCTGTATATGCTTCTGCAAATACACATGGCCAAGGATGTATGCGAAAATGTATGTTTCTATAAATGTGTGCATGTGTGGAGCGTGCACGTTGTGTGTGCATCTGCATATCTCTGTGTATTCATCAGCACATGCATACCAGCTATCAAGAACAGCAAGACTCTTGAGTTTCTTCTTGAAAATATATTCTAACTGCTGAATTTTCTGTCAGGGAAAACAAGAACCCAGAAGTGATGTCACTTCATTTGCTAAAGGCTGGTATATGTTTTTTCTGAATGACAAAATAGTCCCTCAACTACATACCTCAACCTGCAGACATTACAAATAGAAGCAAAGACCCATGAAAAATAGAACATCCAGCTAAAAATCTGGGCATCTGATTGGCATAAAATTTGAATACCAAATAACACATAACTCTTCCCTCTTCCAGTAGGGATGTGGGATACTAATCAGAAACACGCAATTAAAAAGAGGGAATGACACAAATGACAGAAAAAATATAAGCACAGTATTAAAGAGACAGTGTAAAATCTGTAGACTGTAATGAATTGTATTTCAAAATACTACCACACGTGGTCATTAAATTTTGCTAAAGAAAAAGGGAGTTGTAAGATATGTGTCTTCTTTCTTTAAATTATTCTTGAAACTGCTACGTTAGTCATCTAGTGTATTTTTCTGTGTACTAGATAGCTTCAAAAATTACACTGATGAGGGGTATTCAGAAAATTGTGTGAAGATATAAATCAGGTCTGAAAATAGGGGCATAGCTCCAAAAATAGGGACATCCTAAATTAGGCCTGAAATAGGAAGATTCTTCAAAATAGGGACAGTTGAGAGGTATGGCTACAATATTTTAGTCAGGAGCACAAGATTTTTTAATAGATTTATAGGTTGCTACTAGACTTAAGAACAACAAGGGCCCTTACAAGCCTAGTGCACACCAAACCATTTGGGACCCAAGTATCATGGGCATCTACATGGTGGGGGATGGGGGCATGTTTGTAGGGAAGTAACTAAGGATTTGTAGAGGGTGTTAGCTATCATAAGGGTCATGGGAGGCAGACCAGGGGAAATTTATAATTTTCCATCCAGCTGTAAAGGTTTTATTTGAATAGGGTCAGGGATGGACTCTTTTTTTCAATGGATGGGGAGTGTATTCTGTACTGTGGGGATCCTTTGGGTTATATATCTGTCTCTCCAGTACATTCTGTTTATGTCACTAGTGAAGTTCAGATCCCTGGATCTAGTGTTTCTGCTGCTGTTTGTTTTGTGCATGTGCAGCAGATCCATCAGGGCTGTCTGAGAAAGCCCTGCAAGCCAGGTAAAGATCCCCTCTCTTCAACATGAAGGAAACTGAATACAGAGACAGAGCCTTTAGGTGATCAATGTAAGACAAGGTATTCATGCTCTGAATTCTCCTGATGAGAAACTTTTGTGGGCTTTTCAACTGTTAAAAGTATCTGGTTAGATGCATGCTAAAGAGGCGTTGTATTTAATGATAGATCTGATAAGGGACAAGTAGCATGGTACTATAACTTCCTTGGAATTGGATGCAGTAACCTTACCTATAAGTTGGGTGACATAGAATGATTTTCTTACTGTCTTAGCCACATTTTGGTCAAAGGACAGATTGCTGTCTACATGTTTACCCAGATCCCTTACTACTGGGTCGACTCTTGGGCGTGTTTTATCAATGGAGTAATTAACTTGGGTTGACAATTTCCCAAAGGGCATTATAATGCATTTTTTCACATTGAGTTTTAGACCATGGCTTTGTCACCAGTCATTTGCCCATGTTAAACCCTTTTGCAAGATGTTTCTGTTTTGAGTGGAATCTGTAATACTGTCAGTTTACAGTCATCTGTGATCTTGGCGGGCCTTGAACATCAGCCTTAGCATCTGAAAAATAGATGCCAATCAGTAGCAGGCGCAGCACAGAGCCCTGGGACATTCCACTGGTGAAACATCAAGCCAAAATTACCCTTGCAAGTACGGCAAGTGCACAGGCCCAAGAAACTTCCAGCTAAGTCAAAAATCAAGGCCAGCACTAAGTGTGGTTAATATAACTCGATTTTATTACAACATAAATAAACAAAGGGTAGGGTAAAACCCTCAAATCCCACTTTATTTCAACCAGACTGGTTTGGGCTGAAATAGCCTTCCTCAGTGTTAAACACAACCTTATCACATCCACATAATTTATACAAATCCATTAATTAAACAGAGCTGGTTATTGGCTGACTATAAATGATCATTTAATCCATGCTGAAAGAGCCCACCTAGTTTAATAATTCACTTATTTCCTTTAGCATTAAGAATAGTATGCCACCCAGATTTATTAATCTTGTCACCAAATATTTTGTCAATGACAGTAAAATCTGTATGAAGCATTTCCATGTTTGAATGT
The DNA here is from genome assembly GCF_019279795.1 of Protopterus annectens. Lineage (NCBI taxonomy): Eukaryota > Metazoa > Chordata > Ceratodontiformes > Protopteridae > Protopterus > Protopterus annectens. Next base: position 867,738,434 of record NC_056741.1, on the reverse strand, counting down.
ATGTTTGAATAATGCATTTGATTGTCTCTTATTGCTACTATCATTCAGGTGTCCTCCAATCCGTAAGTGTAAGGGTCTGGATGTTTGGCCAATGTAAAAGGCAGAGCATGTGCACGTTACCAAATGTATAACCTATTCAGACCCACAATTGGCCAAGAACTTAATGTCATAGACCAACACAGTATTTTTGCTACTGAACTGTTTGGTTTTATTCACTCTAATGCAGTCTCTGCAGTGCCCACAAAGTACGCAACCCCCTGTAATTGTACATTGCTGTCATGTCAAGGAAGCAATGTACAATTACATTGCTTCCATGACATGACAGCAATGTACAATTACAGGGGAGGTACTGAGTGGTTGCATATTGCTGTCATGTCATGGAAGCCCCCTGATGATGCTTATAATGAGTAAAATAGGAACCAAGTGTTCTCCCTCTCCGAAATGAAAAAAGGCATCTATTGCCTAAAATATCGGATAATCTATTATCCGATAGCAAGATGTTCCAATGCCTGTTAATGATATCCAAAAAGGCCCCTATCTTGCATCCATATGTAGTACCTAACCTCAGATCCAATGTTTTGTCAGATGAATGTTCCTTATATGTCAGCAAATCCTTTCTATCCTGACTGGAGGCCCAGTTACTGGAAGTAATAATACTGCCATATTTGTAACCTCAATTTTGAAATCTTTGTACCATATAATTCCTATATTGTTTGTATTTCCCTAAATTAGAGCAAGCACATTTGACCTTTTGCTCTGAGAGTGTTGATGGAGAAGTACAGAGAATGTCAGAAGGAGTTGCATTGTGTTTTTGTAGACTTAGAGAAAGTATATGACAGGGTGCCTAGAGAGGAGTTGTGGTATTGTATGAGGAAGTTGGGAGTGTCAGAGAAGTATGTAAGAGTGGTACAGAATATGTACGAGGGTAGTGTAACAGCAGTGAGGTCTGCGGTGGGAGTGACGGATGCATTTAAGTTGGAGGTGGGATTACATCAAGGTTCAGCTCTGAGCCCTTTCTTATTTGTAATGGTGATGGACAGGTTGACAGACGAGATCAGACAGGAGTCCCCATGGACTATGATGTTTGCAGATGACATTGTGATCTGTAGTGGGAGTATGGAACGGGTGGAGGAGACCCTGTAGAGATGGAGATATGCTCTAGAGAGAAGAGGAATGAAGGTCAGCTGGACTAAGACAGAATATATGTGTGTGAATGAGATGGAGGATAGAGGAATGGTGAGGATGCAAGGAGTAGAGGTGGCGAAGGTGGATGAGTTTAAATACTTGGGGTCAGTAATTCAGAGTAATGGTGAGTGTGGAAGAGAGATGAAGAAGAGAGTACAGGCAGGATGGAGTGGGTGGAGAAGAGTGTCAGGAGTGATTTGTGACAGACGCATACCTGTAAGAGTGAAAGGGAAGGTCTACAAGAGGGTAGTGAGACCAGCTATGTTATATGGGTTGGAGACAGTGGCACTGACAAAAAGGCAGGAGTTTGAGCTGGATGTGGCAGAGTTAAAGATGTTAAGATTTGCATTGGGTGTGACGAGGGTGGACAGGATTAGGAATAAGTATATTAGAGGGTCAGCCCAGGTTGGAAGGTTTGGAGACAAAGCCAGAGAGGCAAGATTACATTGGTTTGGACATGTGCTGAGGAGGGATGCTGAGTATATTGGGAAAAAGATGCTAAGGATGGAGCTACCAGGTAACAGGAAAAGAGGAAGGCTTAAGATAAGGTTTATGGATGTGGTGAGAGAGGACATGCAGGTTGTTGGTGTGAAAGAGCAAGATGCAGAGGACAGGAAGAAATGGAAACAGGTGATCCGCTGTGGTGACCCCTAACGGGAACAGCCGAAAGAAGATGATGATGAGAGCAAGCACATTTGACCTAAAGCAACTCTGCTTTGGGGATGTTCCTGATGACATGTTGTGGGTGAAAGGTGGATACGTGGAGTAAGGAATTATATTGCGAGTATTTCCGAAAAATGTCACAGTCGAGAGTATTGTCCTCATTCCTTTTGATCAGGACATCCAGAAACGTAATCTGGTTTATATGATAATGAACCATGAACTGGATTCCCCATTTGTTCCCATTTAGAAATTCTACAAATTCTTGAAGGTAACTACTATCAGCTCTCCACACTAGCCAACAGTCATCCAAATAGCACCTCCAATGTCAATTTCCTCCAGATACAAATTGTGTCTAGGGTCATAAATGAGATGATCCTCCACATAAGCCATAAAGAGGTCAGCACAAATGGGGGCAAAAGATGGCCCCATTGCTGTGCCCTGTATTTGCCAATAGCACTGGTCCTCAAAGTACAGGACATTTTTGGTTAAAACATGCTCTGCTAAGCAAACCAGGAATGTGTTAAATCCAGACTGATAAAGTTCACTTTTCTCTAACAAATATTGTAATGCACAAAGGCCAGCCCAATGTGGGATGTTAGTGTAGAGGGCAGTAACATCAAGTGTACATAGAAGCCAACCCGGTTCTAATTGCATGTCAGAAATAATACCTAAAAATTAGGTTGTATCCTGTATGCGTGCTCTGATAAATTTTAATAATGGTTGTAAATACTTGGTTAGGAACTGTGAAAGTGGTTCGGTAAGGGACCCTCTGCCTGATACAATGGGTCTCCCTGGTGGGTTATTTAAGTCCTTATGTATTTTAGGCAAAATATATAAATACTGGGATTTGGGATCCTGTACCGTTAGATGGTATAGGTTGGAATCTGTAATAATACCCTTCTCCTTAGCTTGCTTTAGGAAGGCATCTACTTCTGTCTTGAATCTGAAAGCTGGATCTAAGGGCATTAGCATGTAATACTGGCCATCCCTAAGTTACCACTGGGTTTCATTGAAATACATCTCCCAGTCCATAACCACCACAGCTCCTCCCTTGTCAACAGGTAAGATCACTAATTTCTTATTATTTTGTAAATTAGACACTACCTGTAGTTCGATCTTTGAGAGATTGTGAGGTGATAAACGATGTTCATGAGCATGAAAATGTAAATCTTTGAGAACACTAAACTGGAAGGCAGTCACCCATTGATACATAGGTGGAGTAAAGGTGGATTTGTGAAATTTGAAGGAATTAGTGTTAGTAACAGAGGTTTCATCATCAAAAAACAATTTTAAATTGAGTAGGCGACAAAATACTACTACATCCTCTGCCAAAGAATTTTCAGATACAACAAAACCAGGTACAAAAGTTAAACTTTTATTAAGTACTTGTATTTCCACCTCAGAGAGTGGTATAGAAGAGACATTCAAAACATTGCAGGTGTTGTTTATTTTTGTAACATTAGTTTGAAAAGACTCTCGAGATCCCTTAACCCCTCTTTGTTTTCTGCCTCCCTTATGCATCCGGGCCTTAAAGGGCATTCAAATTCTGTCTCTTTGGGATGAGCGATTCTAAAGTATGGTTGCTGTCCACCCCCGTGGCTGAGGAGGAATCTTCACCAGATGTACTATTGTTCCCCCTCTAGATTTTTTAAGGATTGATTTAGGTCTCTTTCTTTTCTGATTATGGGGTCTAACCTCTGGCTGACCAAATTTGACCTGTTTATATGATCCAAAGGGTTTCTCTATATCATAATCCCCCATATCCCGATTAAATTTTTTGATTTTTTTTCTCCTTTAGTTGTTTCTCCAAATTGAGAAGTTCTGTGCTAAGTTGATTCAAACATGTTGAATAACAAGATAAATCCTCAAAACTCTTAATTTCCTCACATAATAAACCTACTTCCATAATATATTGATCAACTCTGTATTAATAGAAAGCTCTCAAAGCCTCTACAAAGCCCATCAATGCCTTCTGTTGGACCTGGGCCCATTCATCCACCAGTTTTTCATCAATGTTGTTCACTAAAGGTTGTATTCTAACCTGCAAACCCCTTGGGGTAATCCCTTTTAGCTGATAAGCTTTAAAAAGTTTCAAGTGCCACACGTTAGTGCGTAATGTTTTCATGCATTTGGTAAGCTTCTGAAAAGCCTGATTACAGCTAATCACTGGGTCATTGACATTTAAATCCATATTGGGATTGTCTGAGGGCCCTAATCCAAATACCAATAGTTCATCCTTGTTTGAGGACAAACCTTTCAAAATCGAAACCAGATCCATACTCATCCGGAATCCCACTCAAAATCTCAAAAAATAATCAATGTCTATGTGAATTGAGAAAAACCTATCCTGATAACTCACCCTGCTTGTCCAACATGTTAAGTCCCAATAGAATGAATACAGAACTTCCCTTAATGAAGGGTGACTATCTGGGTTCAAAACTTGTGGAATATGAAAAAGGGATAATTGCTTTTAACTCAACACAAAAAACCAATACCATTACCAAAGTTACTATAGTTAAATCAGTAAAAGATAAGAGGAACAATTATAGCCCCTGTGATTGTTACAAAAACTGGTAAATGTACATATTATAAGACACAGCAGTGGGGTGTATATCACATTATCAAAATTCCAAAAGATCGAACACCATAAGCTTGACCTTGGAATCTCAAAATGTGATATACTCAAACGCTCAGAACAGCAAATTTTTTCCAAGGGAAAAAATTTGCTGTTCCGAGAATACACACACACAGCACAAGCACACCAAAATACATAATTCACACATACACACTTCACAGAACCCTACACTAAACTGTACATACACTACTAGCTATCCACTTACCTTAGCCCTACCCTAACCCTAAGGTCCTTAACAAACGCACACTCACCTTACCCGCTCCCTAACCCTAAGGTCCCTAACTAATGCACACTCACCTTACCCGCTCCCTAACCCTAAGGTCCCTAACTATTGCACACTCACCTTACCTGCTCCCTATCCCTAAGGTCCCTAACTATCACACACTCATCTTACCTCAGTCCGTTCGCACACTTACCTTAACCCGGTCCGTCACCTTTGCGCCACAGTCGAGGAAATAGCGAAGCCACAGAAACGGCCCACTGAATACTTTCCCTAGGAAAATATTCGGTGTTCTGCAGCTTCGCTATTTCAAGCGTTCGCTGAATAGGGGTCAACATTATAACATTTGAAGTTTTAAGACTTCGATGTTATTATATAGACCCCAGCAGTGCTACGTTCCCCTATATCATTAGTCCCAAAGTACAATGTAATGTTCAATTACCACCAAAAACATGATACATAAAATCATAAACAGTGCTGTTCATGATATAATTAGGGAGGAACAATAATAGCCCCTGCAATTAGTACATTGATAAACACTTATGTAGACCACAGTGCTATGTTCCTCTTGATCCAAAACTTTCATAGCATTATGCTTTCGACCATATATAAATGCAGAAAGGGAACAATAATAGCCCCTGCGATGTTTATGACAGTAAAGATCAACCCAACAGTGCAGTGCTATGTTCCCCTTATATACATAAAAATAAAAGGTGTAATGGTTATTATGCATAAAGCATTAATCCACAATATTAGCATCAGTCATGATTCTCATCCACTTAATATGATAATCCCTTATTCATAAGCCAGCAAACGGCTTCATGTGTACGTATATACTGTACCAAATTATAAAGATTTAAATTCACTTACACAGAAAATATAATCATAAAGGGACAATACTAGCCATTGTGCATGTTCATTCAAACTAGATATACAAAATTCTTACCATGGAATGAGTAGATTTCTATCACCCAAACCAATTTCATGCCCAGTGCTACGTACCCTTATTCATAACCTCTGAAATCCACATAAAAAAGGTAGTACAAATAAATAATATACGTACAGACCCTTGTCCATATAGGTCCGTATGTAAGTCCAATAAATCAGTTCAAACCATACATTGAATGTCCATTATAATCCTTAGATGCCAAGTCCCATATTAAGTCCAGTAATTCACAACTATAATGATAATAAGATCCAAGATCCCACTGAGAAGCCCGCTGATTATATAAGACCAGAATCCAGCCGGAGATGGCACATAGCATATGCTACAGGCAAATCTTCCCGTTTATGGTATAAATAGTTCCATATAGTAAAAAAAAGCATCAGAATTTCTCCCAGTCTGAAAAATATGTTTCCTCAGTTCAAGTAGAGTCCAAGAAATGATGACCGCTTCTCCTGTTTTAAGTAGAATCCAAATCCAGTAGCAAAAATACTGTGTTGGTCTATGACATTAAGTTCTTGGCCTATTATGGGTCTGAATAGGTTATATATTTGGTAACGTGCACATGCTCTGCCTTTTACATTGGCCAAACATCCAGACTCCCATGCTTACAGGTTGGAGAACACCTGAGAGATATTAGGAATAAGAGACAATCAGATGCATTATTCAAACATACACTCAAACATGGAAATGCTTCCTACAGATTTTACTGTCATTGATAAAATATTTGGTGACAAGATTAATAAATCTGGGTGGTATACTGTTCTTAATGCTAAAGAAAAGAAGTGGATTATTAAACTAGGTGGGCTCTTTCAGCCTGGATAAAATGATCATTTATAATCAGCCAATAACCAACTCTGTTTAATTAATGGATTTGTATAAATTATGTGGATGTGACAAGGTTGTGTTTAACACTGAGGAAGGCTATTTCGGCCTGAAACCAGTCTGATTGACTTTTTGTGGGGTTTGAGGGTTTTACCCTACCCTTTTGGTTATTTATGTTGTAATAAAATCGAGTTATATTAACCACACTAAGTGCTGGCCTTGATTTCTGACTTTGCTGGAAGTTTGTTGGGCCTGTGCCCTTACCATACTTGCCAGAGTAATTTTGGCTTGATGTTCCGCATTTTCCTCGCTGTCAGCTTCAGTGTGGTTGCTGCTCACACCCGTGACGGAATTTATGGAGTTTTAGCTGGTTATCTATAACGTAAAGTTGGTTGTTTGGTAAAATATGATCGGGACTATGGATTTACACCTGTTGAACTAAGTTATTTTCTATATAGCTGGGCTTTGAGTGGGAACCATTTGTGATATCCTTTATCGCTCTAAACTAGGGGTTAAGGAAAGTGTATGCAAGTAGGCTGTGAACGAGTCATTTTTTGGATTCTACTTGAAACAGGAGAAGCGGTCGTCATTTCTTGGACTCTACTTGAACTGAGTAGATGTATTTTTTGGATTGGGAGCAATTCTGGTGCGCTTTTTACTATATGGAACTATTTATACCATAAACGGGAAGATTTGCCTGTAGCATATGCTATGTGCCATCTCCGGCTGGATTCTGGTCTTATATAATCAGTAGGCTTCTCAGTGGGATATTGGATCTTATTATCATTACAGTTGTGAATTACTGGACTTAACAATATAGGACTTGGCATCTAAGGAATATAATGGACATTCAATGTATGGTTTGAACTGATTTATTGGACTTACATATGGACTGATATCGACAAGGGTCTGTACATATATTATTTATTTGTACTACCTTTTTTATGTGGATTTCAGAGGTTATGAATAAGGGTACGTAACATTGGGCATGAAATTGGTTCGGGTGATAGAAATCTACTCGTTCCAGGGTAAGAATTTTGTATATCTAGTTTGAGTGAACATGCACAATGTCTACTATTGTGCTCTTATGAGTATATTTTCTGTGTAAGTGAATTTAAATCTTTATAATTTGGTACGGCATATAAGTACACATGAATCCGTTTGCTGGCTTATGAATAAGGGATTATCACATCAAGTGGATGAGAATCTTGACTGATCCTAATACTGTGGATTAATGTTTTATGCACAATAACTATTACACCTTTTATTTTTATGTATATATAAGGGGAACATAGCACTGCACTGTTGGGTTGATCTTTACTGTCATAAACATCACAGGGGATATTATTATTCCCTTTCTGCATTTATATATGGTTGAAAGCATAATGCTATGAAAGTTTAGAGTCAAGAGGAACGTAGCACTGCAGTCTTCATAAGTGTTTATCAATGTACTAATTGCAGGGGCTATTATTATTCCTCCAAATTATATCATGAACAGCACTGTTTATGATTTTATGTATCATGTTTTTGCTGGTAATTGAACATTACATTGTGCTTTGGGACTGATGGTATAGGGGAACGTAGCACCACTGTGTCTTATAATATGTACTTTTACCGGTTTTTGTAACAATTGCAGGGGTTATAATTGTCCCTCTTATCTTTTACTAATTTAACTATAGTAACTTTGGTATTGGTTTTTGTGTTGAGTTAAAAGCAATTGCCCCTTTTTCATGTTCCACAAGTTCTGAACCCAGATAGTCACCCTTCATTAAGGGAAGTTCTGTATTCATTCTATTGGGACTTACATGTTGGATAAGCAGGGTGAGGTATCAGGATAGGTTTTTCTCAATGCACATAGATATTGATTATTTTTGAGATTTTGAGTGGATTCTGGTTCAGTATGGATCTGGTTTTGATTTTGAAAGGTTTGTCCTCGGACAAGGATGATCTATTGGTATTTGGATTAGGGCCCTCGGACAATCCCAATATGGATTTAAATGTCAATGACCCAGTGATTAGCTGTAATCAGGCTTTTCAGAAGCTTACCAGTGCATATAAACATTACGCAGTAATGTGTGGCACTTGAAACCTTTTAAAGCTTATCAGCTAAACGTGATTACCCCAAGGGGTTTGCAGGTTAGAATACAACCTTTAGTGAACAACATTGATGAAAAACTGGTGGATGAATGGGCCCAGGTCCAACAGAAGGCATCGATGGGTTTCGTAGAGGCGTTGAGAGCCTTCTATGAATGCAGCGTTAATCAATATATTATGGAAGTAGGTTTAGTATGTGAGGAAATTAAGAGTTTTGAGGATTTATCTTGTTATTCAACATGTTTGAATCAACTTAGCACAGAACTTCTCAATTTGAGGAAACAACTAAAAGAAATCTGACCCGACACTTGCAGCAGCTGGAGAGGCCACAAAAGTTCCTCACCAAAAGGATAAAGGGTCTCAAACATCTGTCCTATGCTGCCCGACTGAAAGAACTCCAGCTCTATTCAGTCGCTTACCGCTTGCTCAGAGGTGACCTTTGCCTAACATACAAGGCCATGTCAAACCCAGATTTGATGAATATGCTTCACCTCAAAAAATCTAGATCCATCAGAGCCACAAGGGCGGGAGACTTAAACCTCGACACGGCTATTAATAGGACGTGCTGGAGGGATAGATTCATCACCCAAAGACTCCCTATGCTGTGGAATAAAATCCCGGTATATGTGAGGCAGAGCACCTCGCTGGCCTTGTTCAAGAGAAATCTTGACCAATGGATGGGAGATCGCAGATATACCCCAGGGATTACCTCAGTGTCACTGCTCAACAGAGGCACAGCAAAATAATGGGTATAGTTCCCCATACTAAAGGGGTGGCGTAAGCCACAAAACTATGGGCTAGGCTTGTAAATGCCCTCGGGCAGATAGCCTAGTATGAACCTATGAATCTATGAACCTATGAAAAAAATCAAAAAATTTAACCGGGATATGGGGGACTATGATAGAGAGAAACCCTTTGGATCATATAAACAGGTCAAATTTGGTCAGGCAGAAGTTAGACCCCATAATCAGAAAAGAAAGAGATTGAAATCAGTCCTTAAAAAATCTAGAGGGGGGAATAGTAGTACATCTGGTGAAGATTCCTCCTCAGCCATGGAGGTGGACAGCAACCATACTTTAGAATCGCCTATCCCAAAGAGATAGAATTTAGATGCCCCTTTAGGGCCCGGACACATATTGGAGGCAGAAAACATAGAGGGGGTAAGGGATCTCGAGAGTCTTCTCAAACTAATGGTACAAAAATAAAACCCTGTAATGTTTTGAATATGTCTTCTATACCACTCTCTAAAGTGGAAATAGAAGTACTTAATAAAGGTTTAACTTTTGTACCTGGTTTTGTTGTTTCTGAAGATTCTTTGGCACAGGATGTAGTAGCATTTTGTCGTCTACTCAATTTAAGATTGTTTTTTGATGATGAAACCTCTGTTGCTAACACTAATACCTTCAAATTTCACAAATTTACCTTTACCCCACCTATGCATCAACAGGTGGCTTCCTTCCAGTCTAGTGTTCTCAAATATTTACATTTTCATGCTGATGAACATCATTTATCACCTCACAATCTCTCAAAGATTAAACTACAGGTAGTGTCTAATTTACAAAATAATAAGAAATTAGTGATCTTACCTGCTGACAATGGAGGAGCTGTGGTGGCTATGGACTGGGAGATGTATTTCAATGAAGCCCAGAGGCAATTTAGGGATGGCCGGTATTACATGCCCTTAGATCCAACTTTCATATTCAAGACAGAAATAGATACCTTCCTAAAGCAAGCTAGGGAGGAGGGTATTATTACAGATTCCGACCTATACAATCTAACAGTACAGGATCCCAAAGGGTCTATATTAGATGAATGAACAATCAAAATGTCGAGTACAACATGCTGGACACATTTTGATCAAACGGTCACCTAACAGAAAACTAAAAAGCCTGAATACAACTAAAGCGAAACATTTTGTTTGTCCCACACCTTCCCTATACTAACATACAACACATACAATGAATACATATAAACCCCTACATCCTGACATCATTCAACAACTTTAAAACCTAATCACACTCTTCTGCTTTTAAAACAAAGTGGGGGTCTTTGCCCTCCACCCCCTCAACTAAATATACCAACTCCGAGATCGCTCTACATTGGGGAAAGGGCAATTTCCCGGTAAATGCAAAATGAATACTTACACAAGTAAAGAATTCACTTACCTAGCCATTCCAGACAATGAAGCGTCTTTATGTCACAAGCTACACTCACTACCATGGCCAACTAAAACTTTTCGAAACTCCAGTTTTCAGCATTTGCAGATTCCGATTAGATGAACGATCGACCAAAGTGTGTTGAGCATGTTGTACTCGACATTTTGATCGTTCATTCATCTAATATAGACCCGATCCCAAATCACAGTATTTATATCTTTTGCCTAAAATACATAAGGACTTACATAACCCACCAGGGAGACCCATTATATCAGGCAGAGGGTCCCTTACCGAACCACTTTTACAGTTCCTAACCAAGTATTTGCAACCATTATTAAAATTTATCAGAGCACGCATACAGGATACAACCTAATTTTTAGGTATTATTTCTGACATGCATTTAGAACCGGGTTGGCTCCTATGTACACTTGATGTTACTGCCCTCTACACTAACATCCCACATTGGGCTGGCCTTTGTACGTTACAATATTCATTAGAGAAAAGTGATCTTTATCAGTCTAGATTTAACACATTCCTGGTTTGCTTAGCAGAGCATGTTTTAACCAAAAATGTCCTGTACTTTGAGGACCAGTGCTATTGGCAAATACAGGCACAGCATTGGGGGCATCTTTTGCCCCAATTTATGCTGACCTCTTTGTGGCTTATGTGGAGGATCATCTCATTTATGATCCTGGACACAATTTGTATCTGGAGGAAATTGACATTTGGAGGTGCAATGACTGTTGGCTAGCATGGAGAGCTGATAGTAGTTACCTTCAAGAATTTGTAGAATATCTAAATGGGAACAAATGGGGAATCCAGTTCACGGTTCATTATCATATAAACCAGATTACGTTTCTGGATGTCCTGATCAAAAGGAATGAAGACAATACTCTTGACTGTGAAATTTTTCGGAAATACCCACAATATAATTCCTTACACCATGCATCCAGCTTTCACCCACAACACATCATCAGGAACATCCCCAAATCACAGTTCCTTCAGGTCAAACATGTTTGCTCTAATTTGGAGAAATATGAACAGTATAGGAATTTTATGGTACAAAGATTTCAAAATCGAGGTTACAAATGTGGCAGTATTATTACTGCCTTTTACTGGGCCTCCAGCCAGGATAGGAAGGACCTGCTGACATATAAGGAACATTCATCTGACAAAACATTGGATCAGAGGTTAGTTACTACATATGGATGCAACACAGGGGCCATTTTGGAAATCATTAACAGGCATTGGAACATCTTGCTATCAGATCATAGATTATCTGATATTTTAGGCACTAGATGCCTTTTTTCATTTCAGAGAGAGAGAACACTTGGTTCCTATTTTAGTCATTATAATCATCATCACGGGGCTTCCATGACATGACAGCAATGTACAATTACAGGGGAGATGCCGTGTGGTTGCATACCTTGTGGGCACTGCACACACTGCATTAGAGTGAATAATCCCAAACAGTTCAGTAGCAAAAATACTGTGTTGGTCTATGACATTAAGTTCTTGGCCAATTGCGGGTCTGAATGGGTTAAATATTTGGTAATGTGCACATGCTCTGCCTTTTACATTGGCCAAACATCCAGACTTCTATGCTTACGAGTTGGAGAACACCTGAGTGATATTAGGAATAAGAGACAATCAAATGCATTATTCAAACATACACTCAAACACGGAAATGCTTCCTACAGATTTTACTGTCATTGACAAAATATTTGGTGACAAGATTAATAAATCTGGGTGCCATACTATTCTTAATGCTAAAGAAAATAAGTGAATTATTAAACTAGGTGGGCTCTTTCAGCATGGATTAAATGATCATTTATAATCAGCCAATAACCAACTCTGTTTAATTAATGGATTTGTATAAATTATGTGGATGTGACAATGTTGTGTTTAACACTGTGGAAGGCTATTTCAGCCAAAACCGGTCTGGATGAATTATTGTGGAGTTTGAGGGTTTACCCTACCCTTTTGGTTATTTATGTTGTAATAAAATCGAGTTATATTCCACTGGTGACCGGTCTCTTGGTGGAGGTGATCTCATCAATCCTGATGACTTGTGTCTTATCTGTGAACCAGCTGGCAATTCAGCAGGTTATGCAGACAGTTATGCCTAGCTGAGAAAGCTTGTCAACAATGTATGAGTGGGGTATTGTATCAAATGCATTGCTAGGTGAAGATACGCAGTATGCACTGTTTTGCCTTCATCCATTGCCTTGGTTACCCTCTCAAAGAAGCCTACCAGGGGAAGCAGGCATAACATTCCCTTAACAAAGCCAAATTGGGATGGGTCCAGTGTCTATAGGTTGCCAATGTCCTTGTTTATAATTTTCATAATAATTCATTCCATGCCTTTGTATATTAAATGTGTTAGACTGATGGGTCTGAAGTTCCCTGGGTCTGTTGATGATATGCTCTTGTGGAGGGGAATAGCTGATATTCTTCGTGTTTCACTGTTGCAGTCCTCACACTTGGGTTATCCTGCCAGGGGTAGCCCTCAGTCAGCCCGAATACCAGTGGCTTAATATTTCCGTGTCGGTTGCTGTCACTTCAGGACTGCTGTCAAGTCGTCAGTGGTATAAAAAGAGACAGCCAACGCCACTACATCAGTCTTTCTTGCCAAGGAGCCTGAAGTAGAAGCAGTTCGCACGAGTGCCGGTCAGCCACTATCTGAGTTTTCGTTTCCGAAATTGAAGCTGAAGTTTTCTAAAGCTAAGTACCTCGTTGGGGATTCTTTTTTCTTGCTCTAATGATGTCAGAAAAAGTTAAAAATTGTCTTGCCTGTGGAAAGCATATACCACACTGAGATTTCCATTCTTACTGGGTCACCTGTTTAGGCCCAGACCACGACGTACCTCACTGCTGGTTTTGTGCTTTGATCAACGCCCAAACTATTTGCCGTCAGGCCTTTATTGTAGCTAAATACTTTCGTTCTCAATCTCCGTATTCTGAAATGGCTTCGGTAAGCCATCTGACTTCTGATCTTCTGAAAAAATGTAAGGATAAAGACAGAGACAGACCGCACAATTCCAAAACTGCCAACGATGCTTCCGTTAAGCTAATCGCCAGTTTGCCGGTACTCAGTGAGGTGCTTTTGCACCCCCTGATGCCTGCTTCGATGGATTTGCAGGCCGCTACTGAGAACCATTCAGAGTCCGGTATTCCGTGAGACTCTTCTTTGACTATGGAACTATATAAAACCAAACGAAATTTAAGCTTTAATTAAGCATTAAGCTTAATTTGCCATTCTAATTCCAATTCTTCTAACTGTAAACAAGTTGGACCCCCTCTTCTATTTTGGTTAACTTGGTCGATAACTGCAAATCTAAAGCTATGGTCGCTACACTTTAAAATGTGTTTGGCAAGTGCATTATCCATCTTCATTCTACTAATAGCGTATAGATGTTCATACATCCTTTCACGGAGTTTATGCTCCGTTTTACCCATATAAAATGCGGGGCACCTTTGGTATTTAGCCACATAAACAACCATTCTAGTATTGCAGTTAAATTTAGCTTTAAATTTAATATGATGACCATTAACCATTAATGAATACAAGTTGTCCACAAATTTACAATAATTACAATCTTGGCATTTAAACATGCCAGTGATTTTAAGAGGTACCTTTTGTTGACGTTCAAGTAAATTTTTAAGATTATGGCCCCTCTTATATGTAACACTTGGGCCATCACCCAGTTTAACACAAATATTGTGGTTAGTACCAAATAATTCCCAGTTCTTCTTGATAACTTCAAAACACGAATGACTATATAAGTTGAATGTAGTTATCAAGCTAGGGACCTTTTGCTTAATGCTTTATAATTTTCCTGGGCTTAACGAATCTTGTTCAATTGCAAGTATATTAAAACTTAAGAGCTTGAAACGCTAATGTTGTATTTATTTTATAATTTTGTTTATAGTTTTATATTTTTTCCCTTTTTTGTGCATGGTTCTAAAGGGTTATACTAATTGTTGACTTTGTGGAACCATAGGTTATGCAGACACATATGTATGTATCAATTATTTATGTACATTGGTGGTTTAACTGCATAATTTATGTTATATTATTTTTAATATGCATAGAGAGTATAAATCGATATTTTATGCATAGTTTATGCATATATATGTGGATATAATATCCTTGTTTTTAGGTTAATAATTACTGAGTGTCAATTTATATACATATATTCATATATTTTTATAGTGAAGCATTATATGCTATCTTGAATTATTTACATATCTGTAGCTTTAAGAAAAAGAAAGGCGGGTTGTTTGAAAGCTTAATTGAAAGTTCGACTGATATATAAACCTGACTTGTGTATTTTTATAGTTTTCTGATGAAGTGTGCTTATCGGGTACACGAAAAGCGCTTCAATAAATAACAGTTCATTTTAGTGACCATCACGCAGGTTCTTTCTTGTCTTTGTTCTGTGACCGTTTTTTATTTTCTTAGTTTGACTATGGAACCTGCGGATGTCTCTACCTTTGATGGGTCTGGAGCCGCTGTGCAGGCATCAGCTTCTGAGGAAGTTCTTCGCACTACCAATATTCGACACAAACCGACAACTTCTTTTGCGTCTTCAGTTCTTTCTAAAATTACCAAGTTTCTAAGGCGAAGAGTACGAGCTACACCTAAAAAAACAATGACCCTAACTCAAGTGCCAGCTTCCTTGCCACAATCACGGATGCTTAAAATGGCAGAAATCCTTATCATGCTGATTAGGGGAAGCCAGCCTTCCCCTGCTAAAAGTAAAAGAGACTTGTCCCCAGCAGCTTTATCTGACCAAGAGTCCGACGACACTGAGGTTTCTGATTATGAAGACATGCCCTTTATCTGCCTATGAGAATACAGATGCAGAGGAATCCATTCCTTCTGCCTCCCCTCCAGAAGATTTTTCTTTTGGTGAAACCCTACATACTTTGAGAGAGCATTTCCATTGGGAATGCCAGGATTATCTTCAGTCCAAAAAGAGACTCAGGGAATTTTTAGATTTACCACAGCACAGACCCTTAGCTATCCCTCCTGTTCTGGATGTTGTGGATGATGTCTTTATGGAATTAAATCTAATTCTTGCTACTTTGCCCCCTGCTCCCAGGAAATCTGACAAGTACTACAGAGTCTCTGACTCACAAATTTCTTTTCAAAAATCCCACTGTTGACCCAGAGATCATCTCCCAAGGACCTAAAGGAATAAAAGCAACTGCTGCTAAGAATCCCACCCCCTCGGACAGGGATTCCCGAGCTTTAGACAGTTGGGGTAAAAAAGTATACACCTCTTCAACTCTTGCCATAAGAGCATTAAATTGTCAGTTCCACATGCTGAAACACCAGCAACATATTATGGAACTTATTAAGCAAAAATGATCTACCTTCCCTGACTGTGCAGAAAATAAAGAATTATGGGAGCTTATGCATTCTGCAAGCCAAGTCAGCAAGCATACCCTGCAATGTGGGTTTAACGCCCTAGAAGCATCTTGCAGGGCAGCAGTCACAGGTTCTGTACTTAGAAGGCATGCCTGGCTTAAGGAGCAGACCTTGCCAGACCATGTCAAATCAAAATTATTGGGCGCACCTCTGAACAAGGACAATCTGTTTGGCACCAAAGCAGAAGAGGTTTTAAAAAAGATGGAAGAAAAAGCTGTCTATGCAGACAGTCAAAGATTATTTGAAAGTGCAGCCTCCAAGATTCAGTAGGCATTGCCCCTCAAAACATTGGTCCTTTCCAGCCCCCTCAAGGCCACCTCAAACTAGACCTAGGGAAACAGACCCCCCCCCAAACTACAGTCTCAGGGTATGCAGAGATCTAAGCAATGGAGTACCTCCACTTTTAAAACAGGGAGTGCTAAGCCACCCCCTTATGGAAAGAATACACAATGACTTCTCAAATTGTCCCTTCACCTTTGCCCAATTGCTCTTGCCCCTAGGAGGAAAACTTGTCCACCATGCAAAAAACTGGACCTCCATTACCAACGATTGATGGGTCCTCAACATAGTATCCCAGGGGTACAAATTTTATTTCCAGACGCTGCCAACCCCAAAGGAGTTCCTGGACCTTCCACCAAACCAATGGGCTGAGGTACAAAACCAAGTTCAATCCATGCTCTCCATAAGGGCAATTCAGCCTGTTCCTGCAGAGCAGATAGGTCAAGGTTTTTATTCCAGTCTTTACCTGGTACCCAGAAAAGAGGGCACCCGGCACCCAATCTTAGAGCCATCCATTCTAAACACCTTCCTGGTGGCACCAAAATTCAAAATGCTCACCTTACAGCAGCTTCTCCTTATGCTGTCCAATGATGCCTGGTTAGCCACCCTAGACCTAAAGCAGGCCTATCTGCACATCCCAATCAGGGACAACTGCAGGAAATATCTACATTTCAGGGCAGGATCTATGAATTAGCACTTCTCTGCACTTCCCTTTGGCTTATCCACTGCTCCCAAAGTTTTCACAAAATGCCTGGCTCCAGTCATTGCCTATTCCAGACAGAGAAATATTCAAATTTATCCCTACTTGGATGATTGCCTGATTCAAGCAGACAGTCAGGAAAAGCTGTTGAAGCACCTGACATTTGTAAAGAACCTTCTAACCTCCCTGGGGTACACTATCAATAAAAAGAAATCCAAACTAGTCCCTAGCCAAAAAATTGTATTCCTGGGAGCAAGCTTGGACACAGCATCCCAGATGGCATTCTTTACTCCAGAAAAACAAGCCTATCTGACAGGCTACTTCTCTCAAATGGCCACCAGAACCCAGTTATCTGTAAGGAAAATTCTGCAAGCTCTAGGGTTCATAGGTTCATAGGTAGGTAGGTACTAGGCTATCGGTCCAAGGGCCTAAGTAAGCCTAGCTAACAAGGTTCCCTGGCTTACACTACCCAAGAAAGTTATTTTCCTGTGCCCCTGTCGAGCAGAGCCACCAAAGTGATCCCTGAGGTGTATTTCCTATTTCCCAGATAGGTAGCTTGTTCCAGAGTATGGGAAGTCTCTGGGACAGAAATATATCCTTCCAGCATGTCCTGTTTATTGTGGTGACAAGGTTTAGGTCCCTAGGGGGGTGTAACTCGGAGGGATTGGGATTTCTTTAGGTGTAGCATGTCCAACAGCTCTGGGTTTGACATAGCTTTATATGTTAGGCAGAGATCACCTCGGAGTAGGTGATATGCTATAGAGTAAAGCTGGAGTTTTTTGACAAGGTCAGTGTAGGGCATTTGTTTGAGGCTGGTAATCCTCTGTGAGGTACTTCTGTGGCCTTTCCAGCTGCTGCAGATGTCTTGTGAGGTACATTCCAAAAGGGATGTTGTACTCTATAATGGGTCTAATGAGTGTCGAGTAGAGGGGAACAATGATCTCTGTTTTCCTAGATGAGAACCCTTTTGTGATGAGGTGTGCCATGTAGAAGGATTTCCTGACTACTGTGGCGATGTGATTATCAAAGGCGAGGCTACTGTCCACCTGGGTCCCCAGGTCTCTCATCACACATTCGACATTAAGTAGACTGCCGCCTATGTGATAGTTCACGGGTACAGAGTTTTTACCAAAGGCAATGACAATGCACTTTTTGGCACTGAGCTTGAGACCATGGCTCTGACACCAGGCATCTGTCTCAGTGAGGCCCTTCTTTAGGATGTCCACATCATTTGGGGACTTGACTATGGCTCCTAGTTTGTAGTCATCTGAGAACGTCATTAGCCAAAGGCCTTCTGTGTTATCCTGTACTTCAGAGAAGTAGATACCAAACAGGAGAGGTCCCAGGACTGAACCCTGTGGTACTCCACTTGTCACTGGTTTGAAGTCAGATTTGTAGTCTGTAACTTTTACAATATGGGTTCTGTCAGTGAGCCAATTAGCAACCCATCTTGTGACGTAGGGATTTATACCTAGTTTAGTGAGTTTAGCTATAATTCCAGAATGGAGTATGGGGTTGAAAGCCTTGGCGAGGTCAAGATAGGCTGTGTGACTGCCTCAAAGAAGTCGATCAGGTTCAGGAGGCATGATCTGCCTTTCACAAACCCAAACTGGGTGGGGTCCAGAGTTTGGAGGTTACCAATGTCTGCCTTTCACAAACCCAAACTGGGTGGGGTCCAGAGTTTGGAGGTTACCAATGTCTTTGTTTATGAGTTCCATGATGCTATGTTCCATGGCCTTACAGACCAGGCTCTTCAGGCTAATAGGGCGATAGTTCCCGGGATCAGTGGTGGCTCCCCCTTTGTGGAGTGGGATAACTGTTGCTGTGCACCATTCAGTGGGCACAAAGCCTGATGTGAATCTATGATTGAACATGGTGCTTAGGTGGGGAGCCAGTTCATCCTGAAGTTTGTGTAAAATGCAGCCTGGGATGTTGTCTGGTCCCATGGATGCTGTGTTTTTGGCTTTAGAGAGTGCAGCTTTTACCTGCATAGTTGTGATTACAGGGACTCTGCATTCTTCCTGTATAGATATGGGCCCTTTAGGGGGTGAGAGGGAGGTAAAGTTAGCACTGAACCTATCTGCCAGGACGTTGGTAATATCAGTTGGTTCTGTAATTTTCATGCTGTTGTGCTGTAACTCAGAGCAGATCTGGGTGTTGCCATTGAGATTCTTGACATAGCTATAGAATGCTTTGTGGTTGTCCTTAGAATCAGTGGTGATTTTGTTTTCGTAGCTAGCTTTGGAGGATCTTATAAGGGATCTCAGCTTCTTACTGAGGCTGACCAGGGAACTCCTCCACTCATGGGATTTTACTCTCTTTTGCAACAGTTTCTTCCTTCTATTGTAGAGTTTGTTTATGGCAGGGAACCAACAGATTGGCTTCCTTTTTTTTGGAGGATAATATCTTGGTTCTGTTTGGGATAGCATGATCCATACACTTGTGTAAGTGCTTATAGAGTGCATCTGTGTAGGATTCAGTAGTTGTAACTGTATTGTCCATCTCCATGGGTGTCATGAAGTTCACCAGTTCTGTCTTAAGAAGCATGAAGCTGGCTTTGGAGAAATGTTTTACCGTGGTTTCCTTAATGGGGAGGTGGAGGTGGGATGTGGCCTCCTGCATTCTACTAATTCCATATGCCATCCTGCATATGAGGAAATGTCAATTGTACTTAAAAAGTCTTTGGTGCCAACATTCTCAGGACTTGGAAAATATCATGCCTATGATACCTTGTCTAAGGAAAGAGTTCCTTTGGTGGGCAGTAGCATGCAACCACAACAAGTAAATTCCTTTTACACAACTCCATGCCACCCAGACCCTAACCACAGATGCATCAGACTATGCCTGGGGTGCACATTTGGACAGCAGGTGCATTCAGGGCCACTGAAGCCCAAATCAAATTCATCTGCACATCAACCAAAAAGAGATGCTAGCTGTTCAGCATGCTCTGACAGCTTTCAGATCCCTACTCTCTCCAGGGCCTCTACTAATCAAAACTGACAACACCACAGTGATGTGGTGCATCAACAAGCAGGGGGGAACCCACTCTGCAGTCTAGCCATGAGCCTTTGGAACACGACCTCAGCCATGAATATTCACCTGCAAGCTCATTTCCTTGTAGGCAACCAAAATTCTCTGGCAGACAACTTAAGCAGAAATCTCCTAGACCCACATGAGTGGCAATTAAACCAAAACATCTTCAGTCTTGTGAACCAGAAATGGGGTACCCCGGAGGTGGACCTATTTGCCTCCCCCTACAACCACCAGCTCAGCAAAATTTGCACCAGGGAACCTCACAGCAAGACCTGGAAAGTGGGTGTCCTATCCTTCCAGTGGGCAAACCTGTCAATCTATGCATTTCCACCTCTAACTCTTCTTACAAGAGTATTGCTCAAGATAAGGGAGGAAAGACCAAGGGCAGTCCTGATTGCCCCAGACTGTCCATGCCAACACTGGCACCCACTACTGCGCAGTCTGTCATCATTGCCTCCATGGCACCTCCCCCAGATCCCAACTCTCCTGACTTAGCATGAGGGACAGTTCTTGCATCGGCAATTGCAGATCCTGAACCTTGTAGGCTGGCTTATTCCTTGACTTCTCCTCCAGTGGCCAGCCTACGTAAGCAGGTACTGGATGTCATACATGAAGCCAGACAAGCCAGTACTAGAAAATCCTATTCTGACACATGGAAAAGGTATTGTTCTGGATCCAGACTAAAGGAGCGGATCCAGCACAGCCCTCCTTACCTCACATTCTGGATTACCTAGCAGACCTACTCCACAGGGGCCTATCCTTCTCTTGCATTAAGATCAATGCCTCTGCCATCTCTGCTCATTACAGCACTGAGCCGCCTCTGTTCTCACACCCTCTCATCAAGCAGTTCCTGAGTGGGGCTAACAACTTAAGGCCACCAAGAAGAACCCCTACCACTGCTTGGGACCTTAACTTTGTGTTGGAAAAGCTCATGCTACCCCCCTTTGAGCCTGCAGCATCAGCAGTGTTAAAATTCCTCTCTTGGAAAACAGCCTGGCTTCTGGCCATCACTTCAGCTAGAAGAGTGTCTGAGCTACAAGCACTTATGGCTGTGGAACCCTTCATCATTTTTCCTGCTGAAAGGGTCTCCCTCAGGACTAACCCAACTTTCATGCCTAAGGTGGTGTCCAGTGTGGCTCTCAACCAATATATCCATTTGCCCACCTTTTTCCCTAATCCTCAAAATAAGTGGGAAAGGATCCTGCACTCTTTAGATGTGCACAGGCAGCTCAGATTCTACCTTGATGGGGCTAAGCCCTTTAGGAAATCTGAACAGTTACTAGTCAGCTTTGCACCAGGGGCAGAGGGCAAGGCCATATCAAAACAAACCATCTCCAAATGGATAATACACTGTATCCATCCCTGTTACAAACACCATGGGAAACCACCCCCTCAGGAGGTCAGATTCCACTAGGGCAACTTCAACCTCTGCAGCCTTTCTCAGAGGAGTCCCTACCAGGGACATTCTGGAAGCTACAACTTGGAGTTCTGTTCATACCTTCACCAAGCATTACCACCTGCCTATCTTTTCCAAATCCAGGGCAGGCTTTGCAACCGCAGTCCTGCAGGGCATAACAGCCTCCTTATTTAATACTATCAAGAATGAGGTCATTGCACCTTGGGAGATAGACAGGTTCCCTCTGTAGTGCAACCTCATTCAAATGGGTCATTTCAAACCATTGTTCATTTTGCACATTTGTTACTTGAACCACTGCCCTACTCCCCTTTTAATTTTATTTGTGTTTGAGAGTGGGAAATTTGGTGTGCACATGCTCCCATCCATCCAGTCTGGCTAATGGGAATCAAAAAACTAGTTAGCTCTGATCTATCCTTCTGCTAGTGCTCCTTGCCTCATACTCCTTCATAAAAAATCCTCTGATAAGTTCCGACTGACCTCAAGCCTTCTTCGGACTTGAATAAAGCCGACACTAAGTGTACACCATTCTGAGTAAACAGACAAGTCATGCATAACTCACACCTTCTTCCTCCTAATTTTACTTTTTCTACTGATTTTCTTGCAGCTTTAAATACTGACAGGGATTCATAAAGGTAGACTACATGTACACTTAGTGTAATCTTTCTGAGTGACTAGAAAGCACAAAAATGTGATAGGGATGTTCTTGAATGCATATCATGTACACTTAGTGTAAGCATTATTGAATCTGACCCCATATTTGTTGTCATTAGTGATCGTGCAGTGCAGATTAGTGTTACCTCAGTCAAGTTCTCCATCAGTTTCAAATTCCATTGCTTCCAAGAAGCCTTTTTTGCTATATTTTTTTTCTTATAATATTTCTTGGCCATTTGGTGTGACAGAGCAAGATGCAGAGGACAGGAAGAAATAGAAACAGTTGATCTGCTGTGGTGACCCCTAACAGGAGCAGCTGAAAGAAGAAGAAGAAGAATATTTCTTGCCTCAATATATATATATATATATATATATATATATATATATATATATATATATACACACACACACACACATATATATATATATATATATATATATATATATATATATATATATATATATATATATATGCAAGGCTCAAAAGACAAACCCACCTCCTTAGAAAACAAAAATGGAAAAAAACTAAGGGTAATGCTGCTCAACGCCAGAAGTCTAAATCTCAAGATGCAGGCACTTGATGCACTCCTCAGCATGGAGAACATCGACGTCTGTGCAGTAACTGAAACCTGGTTCAAAGCTCCTGAGAGCACCCCAGCGCTACCAGGCTATACCTCGTATCATGCTTTTTGGACCCAAAACCCGGACCGAACCACAAAGGGAGTGGGAGTGTCCATAGTCATCAAGGACATCCACACCTCCAGGTTAGTAGCAACACATGAAGCATCAGAGACCATACAGGTGCAACTCACCATAGGCAAAACTGCTATACAACTGGTAGCATGTTACAGACCACCCTCCCAATCTCAGGAACCCCACTCAGCCTTCCTGAAGACATTGGAGGATATGAATGTATCACAAAATACCATCATACTGGGAGACTTCAACTAACCAAACATAGATTGGGTACATTATTCTAGCCCTAACACCCTAGCCCAAAGGTTCCTGGAATTCATAAATTCAAATGCACTGGAACAACTAGTCACCTCTCCCACTAGGGGAGATAATATACTAGACCTGATCATCACAAACATGGGGACAAAATGCTCCACACTGGAGGTATACCCCTCACTAGTGAGATCTGACCACAAACTAATCACCCTGGATATACATATCCCACCTCCACCCCCAGCACAAAAGACCACAGTGAAAAACTTCTCAAAAGCAGACTTCACTCTTCTTAAGACTGAGATGGTATCCTTTAAGCCCACTGGGCCAGTGGATACCACATCCCACAATCCCAAATCCTTCACAAATGCTTTCTATGGACATCTCCAAGAATGCATGGATCATGCAATCCCAAATAAATCCAAGTCCCTCTCCACCAAAGGCAAGCGTCCTGTCTGGTGGACCTCAGCCATTAACAAATTGTATAACAAAAGAAGGAAGCTACTGCACATCAGAGCAAAATCCCATAGAGGGAAGACATCTCTGATCAACATTAGCAGAAAACTATGTTCTCTCATAAAAACATCCAAGGCCAACTTTGAGAGAAAAATCACTAAGGACACTAAAGATAACCACAAAGCCTTCTTCAGCTATGTTAGAAACCTGGGCGGAAACCCTCAGATATGCTCAGAGTTAGTTCACAACAACAAAAAATACACTGAACCCACAGATATTGCCAACATTCTGGCTGACAGGTTCAGTGCAAATTTCTCCCCTCCCTCACCCCCAAAAGAAGAAATACTTATCCCAGCTGAATGTAATCTCCCTGTCATCTCAGATGTCCAAGTGAGAACCGCCCTCAACAAAGCTAAAAACACAGCATCAATGGGACCTGACAGTATCCCAGGTTGCGTGCTACGTGAACTCCAAGAGGAGCTAAACCCGCACATAAAAATGCTATTTAACCTTAGCCTTACTACAGGATATGTACCTGAACACTGGCGTACAGCAACAGTGGTCCCACTCCACAAAGGGGGTACCTCTACAGACCCTGGGAACTACCTCCATAAGCTTAACCAGCCTGGTCTGCAAAGCTATGGAAAGAATCATTATGGAACTCATAAACAGAGACATAGGGGACCTACAGACACTTGACCCCACCCAGTTCAGCTTTGTAAAGGGCAGATCCTGCCTTTTGAACCTGGTTGACTTTTTCAGAACTGTCACTAGAGCCATTGATGAGGGCAAAGCAGTCCATACAGCCTACCTGGACTTGGCTAAGGCCTTCAACACAATACCCCACTCAGGCATCATAGATAAGCTCAACAGCTTAAATGTAAACCCTTATGTCACTAGATGGGTTGCAAACTGGCTAAAGGACAGAACCCATAAAGTTAAAATCGCTGGAGCAATGTCAGACTCAAAGCCAGTCACAAGTGGTGTCCCACAGGGATCTGTCCTGGGACCCCTCTTGTTCGGCATTTATTTCTCAGATGTTAAAGCAAACATGGGAGGGTTGTGGCTGACAAAGTTCGCAAATGACTGCAAACTAGGCGCCATAGTCGATACACCAGCGGACACATACATCCTACAAAAAGGCCTCACAGAAATGGACAACTGGTGCCGGAGTCACGGCCTTAAACTAAATGCCAAAAAATGTATAGTCATCCCCTTTGGGAAAAACAAAGTACCCACAAATTATCACATAGACAGAAACTCACTGAGTACGGAAAAAGTAATCAGAGACCTAGGGACCCAAGTCGACAGCAACCTCTCATTTGACACCCATGTTGCCAAAGTGGTTAGAAAAACATTCTACCTTGCACACCTCATCATGAAGGGATTCACATCCAGATCCAAGGATGTCATTGTACCCCTATACTCCTCCCTCATCAGACCCATGATTGAGTACAATGCCCCATTTGGTATGTACCTCACCCGGCATTTGCAACAGCTGGAGAGACCACAAAAGTACCTCACCAAGAGGATCAAGGGTCTCCAACATATGTCTTATTCTGCCAGACTAAAGAAACTTCAGCTCTATTCAGTAGCATACCGCCTGCTCAGAGGTGATCTCTGCCTGATGTACAAGGCCATGTCCAATCAGGATCTGATGGACATGCTCCACCTCAAAAAATCCAAATCCATCAGGACCACCAGAGCTAAAGACTTAAACCTTGGCACAAGTATGAATAGGACATGCTGGAGGGATAGATTCATAACCCAGAGGCTTCCCATGCTTTGGAACAAGATCCCAGTTCATATTAGGCAGAGCCCCTCACTGACTCTCTTCAAGAGAAATCTTGATGAGTGGATAGGAGATCATAAGTTTACCCCAGGGGTCACATCTGTGTCACTGCTAGACAGGGGCACAGTAAACTAATTCTATTTTATAAGGGGACCTTCATTGTGTCACTACTAGACAGAGGCACAGTATTCTAAATTTATTCTGTACATTTTGTACCATTTCATGGGGTGGCAAAAGCCACATCACTATGGCTAGGCTTACAAATGCCCCAGAACAAAACACCAAAGAGAAGAAAAGAAATTCTCAAAAACTCCAACACATAGCAAAAAGCAAACTCCAACCACGAAGATGGAAAACCACAACACTTTATTCACATGTCCTGGTACCTCGGCAATTCGCCTTCAGTGGAACAATGCATCAAATAACACCCATCTCCTTAAATACAAACACATCAAACTCATTATTCTATCAACCAATTAATAAAAGCTTTGATAGAAACTTTTTTCCCTGGATAGTCTCATACTTAGATGATTGGCTCCTTGCTACTATGACCAGTGAGTATCTTGTAACAGCCAATGATTACTTGCTGCAGCTCTGCCTATTCTTAGGTATTTCAGTAAACTACAAGTTACATCTTCGTTGAACTCAGTCCATCCACTTCATAGGGAGTCATTTGGGCTCAACAAATTGCATTGTCAGTTTTCCTCCCAACAGAAGTCAGGCCATCAGAGATGCCATTCAATGCCTGTTAGATCAACACCCTCTACTAGCCAGGGACATGGGCATAGAGGGAGACCAATCTTCACATCAACATCCTGGAGATGAGGGCTGTTCTTGCAATGCAGAAATTTCAGAACTGCCTTCCTTATAGATTCATAGGTTCATAGGTAGGTACTAGGCTATTCGCCCTAGGGCCTATATAAGCCTAGCCAAAAATGTACCCTGGCTTTCGCCACCCAAGAAAATTATTTTCCTGTGCCCCTGTTGAGCAGAGCCACAGAAGTGATATCTGGGGTGAATTTCCTATTTCCCATCCAATCATCAAAGATTTTTCTTGAAGAGTGCTAATGAGGAGCTCTGTTTGATATAGATAGGTAGTCTGTTTCCAGAGTATGGGAAGGCTCTGGGACAGGAATCTATCCCTCCAGCATGTTCTGTTTATTGTGGTGACAAAGTTTAGGTCCCTAGAGCATGTAGCTCAGAGGGATTGGGATTTCTTTAAGTGGAGCATGTCCAACAGCTCTGGGTTTGACATAACTTTGTATGTTAGGCAGAGATCGCCTCTGAGTAGGCGATATGCTACAGAGTAAAGCTGGAGTTTTTTGAGACGGTCTGCATAGGGCATCTGTTTGAGGCCAGTAATCCTCTTTGTGAGGTATTTCTGTGGCCTTTCCAGTTGTTGTCGATGTCTTGTGAGGTACATACCAAAAGGGCTATGGAGTGATTTCCATTCAAATAGACAATTTATCTGTCATATGGTGTATAAACAAGCAAGTAGGAACCAAATCCTACCACCTTTGCAGAGAGACCATGAGGGTTTGACAGTAGGTGATTGCTTTGCACCACTTTGTTATCACAATGCACATCCCAGGAAAAGCCAGTTGCCTAGTGGACAGGCTCAGCAGGCTCTTCCTAATACCTCATGAGTGGTCATTCAGTCCCACAGTAGCTCACCAAATCTACAGCTACTAGATCCAGTCTTGCTGCAACCTTTTTGTGCCCCTGTCCAAAACCAAGTGCAGCAGCTATTTCACCCTGATCATTCAGCTATTGGGGACAGCCTTGCTGCAATCTTTTTGTGTCCCCATCAAGTACTAAGTAGAGCAGCTATTTCACCTTGATCCTTCCTCAGGAATGGTCACAAAAGAGTCTGCTAGTGACCATCTGTGCTTCTTTACACCTTTCCCTCTGTTCCCCTAATCATCAGATCCATGCAGAAAGCAATGGCATACAAAGCCACAGTGAATCCTCATTGTCTTATTCTTGACCAGGCAAATCTGGTTTCCCTCTCTTAGACCTCAATTAATGAAGCACCCATGGCTTACATATCCTCGCATGTATCTTCTCTCTTATTCACCTGAGTAGCATGACCTGGACCTATAGAATCTCAAGTTGTTTGCATTGTTTCTCCAGTTCCATTGGTAGCCAATGATCCTTCTTTATCCCAGAGTGTGGTTCACATTTGGCAACTTCACAAAAAGAATCCATTTGTAACGTTTACAACAGTAAACAGAAATGTTTTTCCATATGAGCTATTCAGCTAGGTATGCATCCCTTTTCTACTTATATTCCAAAGGCCTTATAATTCTTATCACATTTGTTTGAGACTGGCTCTAGTTACTCTATGATTAAGTTCACCTGGCAACCATTACCAATTTTCATAATCATTTTCACAACCATTCTCTCACATTACACAAGATCTACAATGCCTTCTTGAAAGAAACCTTCCTCCTCTGTCCTCCCTACTCTCCTCTTGGAAGTCAACGTTGTTCTGGAATTTGTAATGACAGCTCCTTTTGAGGTCTTGGAAAACTCTATTGTTAGTAGCCATTATATCAACCAGGAGAATTTCAGACTTGCAAGCTTTATCTTTATCTCCTCCTTCCTTGTTTTTTTTTCTTTTTTTTTCATAAGGCTAGAGTAGCTCTAAGAAACAATCCATTTTTTATTCTTAACATTTTTGGAAAGAAATCTAAACTGGCCTGTCCAGTTACTCATATTTTTCTCTAATCACTGAATCTTCTGCACATGCTAGGTGTGCATAGATAACTCGGGATTTTACTTTCACAGAATTAAAACAATAAGGAAAGATCCTTGGTTCATAACATTTACCTCAGAAAGCTGGGTCAGAAAATTTCCAACTTTTCTGAAATAACACTATCCAAATTGCATTTCCTTCTCATACTTTTTGAGAAACAAATTATTACTGCCAGCTAAACCAAGAGTTCATTCCACAAGATATGTTTCTACAGCCTTTTCAGGAACTCTACTGTAGATAAAATTTGAGTCGTAATAACATGGTCTACGTTGCATACTTTTTCC
This sequence comes from Protopterus annectens, assembly GCF_019279795.1. Lineage (NCBI taxonomy): Eukaryota > Metazoa > Chordata > Ceratodontiformes > Protopteridae > Protopterus > Protopterus annectens. The sequence goes on along the minus strand of NC_056741.1, from coordinate 867,709,958 downwards.
AAGCATTACAAGCTGGATATACTTTCTAGATACAGAGTTTCCATTGGAGATTAAATATTCAGAAGTGTTCTGTCATGCTGATATTTGGGAAGTCAGGTAGCTACCCTAGTCAGGAATTCTGTCCCATTAGTTGGATTGGACAGACCAGAAGAAATAAGACATGGACATTATGTATTTACCATAACACTGGATCATTTTCATTGTAGTCTGTCTGATATGGCATCCCTCCCACCTTCCTCCTTCCAAATTGTCACCTTTTTCTAAGGACCTGGCAGGGCAGCCTGAAGCTCTTTTGTCCCTTCCTAGTTGTAACATAAGGGTATGTCCATCTGGGTCTATTACTTTAGCCAATAAATCTGATCTGAGAGCAGTCAGAGGATAAGGTGATTATGAGAGGATGTTTTCTGACAGAGCTCAAGGCAAGGAGCAGAAGGCCAGATAGGATCTGACAATCAGCCTGATTCCCATTAGCTGTATCAGACGGATTAAGATAAAAAGGATCTAGCTTTGTAGTAAGTGCATAACGTCTGTATTCCCCTCAAAAGAATTCAATAGCTGCAACGAAAGACAGTGCAGTGTAGCTACTGAATACCTTTACATTTATTTATGATCCTTATTTGTCTCTTTGCTTTAAAAGTAAAACTCATATAAAATAGTAGTAGTCATGATTTTGATTGATGCACCAAATTTGTCTTAATGTAAAATGTGCCTGCCCTGCATGTTAATAAAAAAATTGATTCACTTCTCATTTCTGATGCCTACAAATGTGCCATCATGTGCATAGGTTTGCATATGTGCAGTGTCTTTTAAAGCTGTCCTCTTTGCATCAGTCATACCTCTCAACTTTTTAGTGCAAGAAATCTATACAAAGCCTAAAATAATGGGAGTCAAAGGCCCAAAAATAGAGATAGATTTTAAATATTGCTCTTATAAACTTAGAAAGTTGTTAGAATAACAGATTTTGTGTTAGCATGTGTTTTCTGAAGGAAATAAAAGTCTGAAACTCAACTGTTTGTCATTATTTTGTGGGTTCAGTTATCAGTGATTTGCTTATGAGGATCAGACCAAAATATGAGGCAAAAATCTGGACAGTTGAGAGGTGTGCCATCAATACAGAGAGAATGGTCTGTGAGGGAGGTGACATTATATACAATGGCACTGTTTTAAAAAGGTAAAGCATTGCTTTTTAAAATAATGCCATTATATAGTAACATTATACTACAACAAAATCATGGGTAATTCATAGTTTTGCCCAGTGTTGGGGTGATCTAGTTTTATGTTCATGAGCTCCTGCAATGGGAAATTACCCATTCCCTGCCATGGTGTATTTGCTTAAATATAGGTTACTGAACACAAGGTATTTGTAGAAACCTACTGACACTGGTATGCTTCCAGGGTATTATGTAATGAAGGGCACCAGCTTGCAAAAGAAACTGGTCATTTAACGCAAGCATGCAAAGGAGTAAATAGCAGCAACGTATGGCTCTAACAACTAAGTAATTAAGATCATCACAAATGTAGCCATCCAGTGAGTGAAAATTGTCCAGGCTGCTTATGTAGTCACAGATTACTTTAATTATATTATATATTTCATGGTACTACAATGTACACATGCATTGTGTTGCATAAAAGTTGTAGAGTTGTACTGGTTGAAAAGCACCACTGCTGTGGATGAAAAGCATTTCATTCTAGAACACTAAAAGGAATAATTCCTGCATTCCATTAGTAGACTTATTAATGTGCAGCATGTTACTGGGAAGGAACATGTTCTGACCTCTCTGCCACAGATAAAAATGACATGAAACATGACAGAAAAACAGAAACCCTTCACAGAATCTGACATGCATTTGCATTTCCGCGCCTTCCTTACATTTCTTCATTGCACTCTCATTTTTTTTTCTATGCCCGGTTGATCAACCCAGTGGCTCCCCTCATCTTCATCTCATTGACCCAGTCACCCCTCCAGGGTGAGAGCCAGCTCCTAGGATTGGGTGAAAGCCATGTGGTCTATTCATTTAGTGAGTCTTAATGGCTTATTTGTTTCTCATTTACATGAATCAGGTGGTAGGGAGCAGGCCAGTCTGCAGATCAAGTGGGACTACCTCAGAAATGAGGTTTAGCCACTCCCTGCAGTGGCCAGTGGATACATTTCGCTGTTGCCTATCAGGGAAAGGTGTGGTTCTGCACATATTACCTCCTGGGTGACATGTAGCATGTACTCACTATGAACACATACCATCTGCATCCTGCAGTACCCCAGTGCAGCAATTCCAGCGTCTTCTATCCCCCCAGGGAAGAGTGAGTGAGTATTGGCTACTCACTCTCATACTCCTCATCTGGCCCTTCCAGTAACCCAAGCCAAAAATCAAACTCAGTTTGTCTGAGGTGCCTAGACTGTACCTCAGTTTGCCTGAGGTGCAGTCAGGGCTTCATCCCATTTTGCCACAGGGCCAGTTTCACTTTCTTCCTTTGACATGTTTCTTTCTTGCACTTACATCTCTCAGACCCATTCCAAGCTTTGTATACATGTTTCTTAGGCACATCAGGAAGACTAGGGCAAAGCTAGACTTGTGATCTTACATAGGCCCCAAATGAATAAATCCCCTGATCACTAGTTTGGGGATCTTTCCCAGTGACTAGTGGTAGAAAGCTTAGGTGTTGGGTAATAGATACATAAGGGCATGCATACTCACCATTAAAATCTTCATGTTCCTGTCACATCTGACATTGCTCATTTCAAGCACACATTTGGTGCCTATGTCTGTTTTCTGTTGTTAATATTGCACAGTGGCAGCAGTCATATTACAACAAAGGATTCCCAGCACAGTGGTGTCCTGTTTTTTCCTCTCTACTAGTTTCTCCTAAGTTTTGAACAGCAGTAGTAATGGAAGCTGAAAGAGGCAGATGAGGATGAAGGGTACTTGGGTGGTTGCATGTCTTTTCCCGTGTTTCTTCCCGTATTCTATCTCAAGTAGTCACTGAGGAGATGGATAGAAGCTCATCTTGTGGCCATCTTTCTTCACCTCTCAGTGTTGTTCAGGAGATGGATCTGCATTATACTAAAGCTCGTTCTGTAACCATTTTATTTTATCTACATATCAGCCCACTTTGTTTCAGGTTTGGTAATTTGGTACATTCCTTTGTTGAATATCCTTCCTAATAGTTACTTAAATTTCCATTGTCTGCATTGAATGGATTATTCATAATCACATTATTTGTTTGTATCTGTAATTGTCTTTTATTGCAGTAACTTCCCGTAATTGACTCAGTTTAACTTGATTCTGTGCTGAATGCTTTTTCTTATTATTATTGTTTGTGCCATTGCTATGGCCTGAGCCATGCACTTCCCCAGAATCACGAACCACCCAGTCAACAAACAAAAAAGTATATAAATATATCTACTTCCACTCCTGCTTTCAGCTTTAGATTGCAGTCACCCTGTTTCTTCTCACCTACTTTTGTCCTTCAGACCAGATCACCTCCTAGATCACCTTTCTTTATAAATTATGCCTTCTTAAAATCCAAGATGATGTCTAACCTGTTGTGGCAAAATTCTGTGACTACATTTATGATAATCAACACTATATTGCAAGTGCCTTGGCTGGTCATGGTCATTATCCAGATTTTGTCACAATGCATGGAGTAAAATAAACAGGGCTGCTCTTGAACTGAATCAACAGGCCTCTTAGATAACACCAGAAAACCTGTAAAATAAATAATTTCAAATAAGGAACTACACAGCATATAGGTGGACGGACAGATGGACAGATGAATGGGTAAGCTGACAGAAGACTCATGGTCAGCAGAGTTAGTCCATGTTATAGCCTACCTCAGAGCATTGTTCCATCCTTTCTCTGTTCCAAGGAGTGGAGGCTCTGGCTTCCATCATGAGTGATGACGAAACTCTGTATTAGCATTTTTAGATGTGCTCGCACTTTCATGGTTACTTGATCTTTGTAGCAGAAAAAGGAAGTTGTAGGTTCTATCCAGACTCCAAGGTAATTAAAATACTTAATGAGTGATATCACTGTATTATTGTTATCAGTTACCACAAGTTCAGGTAAGTTTTGAAGGTGCTGAAAGGTGCCAAATATCACTGATAAAGTTTAAGATGCGGTTTAGTCCCAAATATCAGGAAATATATTTGAAGAGCCAAATCATGAACACGTGTAACACTTCTGTTATTAATATCTTATTGAAAATTGTTCATTCAAATGGAAAAAAAGTAATGGCCTTAGCATGGATTTCCAAGGAACTTCAGACTATAAAGGTTAATTATTAATAAAGACATTGGCAGATTGTTTAGGACCATAATTTTGAAATCATTGCCAGGGGCCCTAGACTTCACTCAGTCTTAGAAAGCTTAAGGAGAAGAATATGATCTACTAAACAGAAGGCCTTTCTCAGGTCAACAAATAGTGTATCTGTAAAATTACCTTTATCTGTGTTAATATGCAGTCGCAGACTGCAAAAATCTAAGTTTAGCTTGGCCTTTTCTAAAGCCATATTGGCATATAGATAGGAGTTCACACTGAGTGATGAAATTCAGAAGTTATTATACAATCATCTCAAAAATTTAACTGGTGAGGAGGTCTCTTGAGATTGGCTGTAATCATTAAGGGAGGTAGGTTTTACAGTTCTGGGTAGAGAAAGTAGGGTCAAATGTTCTACAGAGCTGGAAGTATGCCATTCATACCTCTCAACTGTCCAGATGTTTGCAGAATATCTAGATTTTTGCCTCATATTTTTAATCCTTTCCTCATTAAATTTGTGATTTTCTGGCAAATCGCTGAGGATTAAAGTCACTAAATAATAACATACATTTGAGTTTCAGGCTTCATATCCTTTAGAAAATTCACGTTAATGCAAAGCATGGTATTCTAGCAACTTTCCAAGTTTATTAGAGGAATACTTAAAATCTATCCCTATTTTTGGACTTTTGTCCACCATTATTTTGGCTCTGTCCAGATTTCTTGCACTGAGAGGTTGAGAGGTATGATGCCAGTGGTTAAAGAAAGACTAATGAAATAATGAAACAGGCAAGTATCTGGATCTGTAAACAACAGCCATGTTTAGAAAAGTAAGGTGTAGGTTACATAATAATCCTCAGTCTTTGTCAGGAAGTTTAAATAGAATATTGTTGACTGTAACAGAAGTGAGAACACTAGCAAAAACAAGTAGTCATCATTAGATGTGTCAAGATTCCTATCTGAGAGACAGAAGATGAGACTTAAATAGACAGAATTAAAAACAGGAAGTAGGGCAGAGGGCTCCGAGATGGTCCTCATCTCCAGGTGATTTTGTACCAGGTATAGCAAACAAAAGAAGTTTATAGGTAGGTTAACATCTTACAACCTTCTTAATTTTACTTTTAGGTAAACTCAAAGTTTTGTTGCCTAGTCTGAAAATAGGCAATCTTGTCATTTTTAGTATACGTCATCTGATCTATGACTACCCACATTTTTGCCACACTTTACATCAGTACTTGCAAGAGATTTCACAGTCTTCTCACTCCCCTTCCAACATTTGTCATACCAAGGTGATCTATAGCTAACCTCTCTGCCAACTATCTTAATATAAACTTTACTGAGTTGGCCACTGTAGCTCAAGAGTGAGGAATTGTGAGTGATGTTAATGATGCTTTCTGAATAGTGCTTTTTAAATTTTCAGTATATATTGCATACAGTGCAAAGTTTACATTATGCTGTTAGAAGAAGGATATACTGTCTAATCTGCTCAGTAAATAATCAACTTTATTGTGCGCTATAGTTTTCATCCCAACCCTTAACCTATCCCACTTTGACATTAATGCATCTATAGAACTTACACCCAGCAGCCATTCTGACAAGACATGTCATGTGTATACCACTCACTCAGTAAAGAAATTCTTTCTAATATCCAAAATGAAATTTAAACGCATAACTTGCAACTAATATCCCCTCTTTTCTTCTCTATCCTTCCTCCTCAACACCTGACCCCTGCCTCTTCTTGTTTTTACACCATAAAACCCTGATTCACTAGTCTAGTCTAACAAATCATTCATTATAAACCCAAAATTGCTCTGCTTACCTACCTCTGCACCCTCAGTATGACCTCCAAAATTTAACACAATATAGTATTATGGGTGTGGTTTAAGCAGTGACATGTACAAAAGCAGAAATCAACAGAAGGTTACCAGAAGTGAATTGTAGCCTTTAGTTTACCATTTGGGAGATATGCTGGATGCCGGTAACTTAGCAGTGCTCATTGCTGTGTCAGACAAATAGGCATCAGCTTGATCTGGAGATATCAGTTTAATTTCATGAGGACTATGGCTTTGCCTTTACCCACTGTGGAGGTACGGTAGGTATTTTATTATTTAACTATTGCCATTGTTCTTTAGTTTTGTATCCACTGTGGAGGGCAGTGTTATGCTCTGTTCATAAAAAAATATTTATGACTCCAGTACCCCAACATCAATCAGCTGATGCATCACAAAGCCCAAACTTGTTCTTTCAGTTGTTTTTCTAAGTTTTTCATTGCATCAGCATTCCTGTGTAATGAACTCTGGACTTGAACTGAAAGGATTTATTCTTAACTTTTTAACCTTTAACTGTTACCTTTAGCACAACTGTTTATCATCGTTTGTATTCTGCTTACTAACATTTCTGTCTTCAGTCTCAATAGAAAATAGTCATTTAGTTATTCATAATGTCTCATTAATAAAACATGCATGTTTTGGACATTGCATTTGCCTCTCCTTTGAGATTTGTCCATCCTGTTCTGAACCTAAAGATAACAACCTGGTTATAACATTCATAATACATTTTGGGTAACCTGGCTTAATTTATTGCCCACTGTGCTAAGCAGTTATGCAGCTGTTAATTTGATGGTTCTGTTTCCAGCTCAGGTGCCTTCTGTGTGGTGTTCTCATGTTCACCCTCCAGGTTTTTACTGGTGGTTTTGGTTTCACAAGTATCTCCAAGATTTGTAGGTAGATAAATTGGTGACACTAGAAATTAACCATAATTGTTTATAAGTGTGTGTGGCCTATGTTAAACTAGCATAACATTCAGGATTTGCTCCTGTCTTATGCCTGTTGCTTGCTAGGACAGACTCTGATTCCCTGCAATCCTGAACTATATAAACAAATGCTGAAAATAGTTGCTCTAATTGTAACAAGGTTTTGGACAATTGGATTTTCTTTTCTTTCTCTGACCTACTTACTGGCTCTATTATATCTGTTTAGGTCCCCTACCCTCAGTGCTGTCTCAGTTACACAAATTTACTTTCCCTATAGCATGCCTCTGCCAAAGGCTTATGGCTATCAGACTGATCAGCTAAAATATTAAATAAGTAAACTATTGTATTTTGGTTGCAGTTCTATGTAGAGAAGGCAGTACTGCATGAACTGACTGCACAACAGCATTCTAGTGCCAGCAATCAGAAAAGCAACAGGCTAACTACCAATTCCATAGCTCTGGCAGTGTAGCTCATGTGGTTAAGGTTAAAGACATTTAATACTGTAAGCATGTTTTTAGGATTCTGCTGAGCTGATGGAGTCTGAAGATGCATTGCAAAATGCTGAAGGGCAGATGCTTGGTGAATAAGTGGAAGAGGGGAGCTAGTATGTCTGAACAGAAGGCCTTATTAACTTTAATTATGCTAGCAGCCAAAAAAGCAATAGTCAGAACTTGGATATCAAATATTAGACTGACCTCATAAAATGTGCTAGGTGTTATAAAGAAATAAAGCAGTTGGATGGGGCTTGTTAGATAGGCTAAAGTACCAGATGTATGCTCTTAAATGGAATGTGTGGGAGCATTACCTTCACAATGGTGACCAGTGTGAAGGGGAAGTAAAGAATATTGGGGGACTGAAAATGGTGCAAAAACAAAACAGTAGTGAATGGTGTGTGTTTGTTAGAAAAAAGTCAGTAGTTTGAAATATTAAAACATTTATGAAAAAAGAAAAGTGAATATGTAAATGAATACATAAATTCAATAAATATATTACTGTAACATTATGTTAATGATGGCTTTGGTAAAATGTTGTTTTTAAATTGTGAATTTAATCCAACCAATGTAGAAAACCAAACAGAAGGTTTTAATAACTTTCATTTTGTAGTCCTTGGTTTGAGTTCCCTGTGCTTCCACTGGCATAAAGTGTGAATCTGGGTAAGTCACTTAGCTAGACTGCTTTAGGGTTGATCTTGAAGAGAGACACTTGTATTCAGTTGGCTTATTTGGTCAATAAATAAATAAAATAAATTAAACAAAATAAAATACAAACTGAGTTTGAAGAGAAATTTGCCCATCAAAATAAATCTATACACTGTAAAGTTTATGGTTTCTGTCAGCTTGTAATAATGCAGTAACCCCTTTATTTGTATGTATTTATATATACACTTTTTTCCAAGTCAAAAACAAAATTTAAAGGCAGTTGAGCACTTACTAGATTCACTAGACTGACTGCATGTACAGTGTACAGATATCTCTGATATATTCTATACATGATCCTATGAACAAACAGCATCAGTAACTGACGTCTCAATACTCCATGTGTTGCACTAATAATTCATTACTTTCCATGCATGCATAGTCCCACCTAATAGCATAAGCAGCTGTTACTAAGTAAGCTTCAGAAGATAATAAGATCTGGGGGGGCTGTCAAGCAAAATGTGGTAATTTATTTTTAGTGTAATAATTTTGCTTCCTTCATGTAAGCTAAAGAAATCCAAGAACTTGTTTATCAGAGGTGAGTAAAGAAAATAAATACAAGTAGTAATGAAAGGAGGTACATTTATTTTTATATTTCTTGCAAAATTGTCATTTGAATACAGATAGAAGTAAAGTAGGGTGACCTTAATTTCTGTGGTGTTGTTCCCAAGCCCCATTTATCTTCCTCCCTGAATTTACCTTCAGACCCTGAAGTGCCCAAAACTATGTTCTGTCTGGCAAAGTCTTCTGGATTCTCAAAAATCTGAGGAGAGGCTTGACAAGCAGTGAGAGTCCCTTGGACATGAAATATAAGGAGTAGGGTACACTCTATGCACTATGGGTTTTAAATTGTTCTCACACTGTCAAGCAACTTTACATGCTAAGATTTTTAGAGGCTAGCAGTACACCTGCATACAGTCATCACCATTGACAGCTTGGAGGTAACCGTCTCACCTATCATTCCCCCATCTACATGGTTATTGTGGTCATTTGGCCACTGGTGCTGCAGTGGAGAACACAGACATTGCCTTCTCCCTTTCAAAAGAAACCTCTGTAATGATCTGATACCAACTGATGATTAGTCAGCTTTTCAAACAGGGGTCTGCATTATGGTAAGTAGTAAACTAGTAGAGGTGCTGCTGTGATGATGGGCATTTGGTCAGATTAATTATGGGAAAATTGCCTTCCTTTTCTTTACAGCCATCCCACTAAATGACCATTTTTATAGGTAGATATGGCTTCAGTTTAATATATGATCAAAACTCTGGAATGCAGTTTGCCCAGGCTGCAAAATAGTTTTGAGTTGTATACATAGCTCCTGGTGTGAAATTCAAACACCCATCACTGATAATTCTTCTATCACATCAATGAATGTGAGGCCTATTGAAGATCTGACAATGAATGTCAGCAGAAGAAGAAATGTGCATTAAGAGTTTCTGTGAAATGTCAAGTGCTTCTTTTCAAGTTGTGAAAATGTCCACAGAGAATTTGTAGGTAACCAGTAAGAGCAGATTAGCCTGTGGAAAAAAATCATTATGCACATTCACCTAGCAGAATGGCAACTTACTGCTAGAAAATGAATTTGAAAGAATGACTGAAAGTGGGTCTGCAAAGTAATTTAGAAGACAAGATTAAAAAAAAAAAACCTCAGCTCAAGGATCATCTATTTGCAAAGTCAGCCGTATAATCCATTCTTTGTGGTTCCATTATCTCTGTGTAAATACAGCCTGCAATCTATACAGGAACACAGAAGCACCTTGTGTTCTTCTTAGAGACACATCCCTGAGAAAAAGCAATCACTGCAGTCTTAGATTGTTCTTTCCAACTCACAGCTGCATTTAAAAAATGATTTGCCTGCTGCTGTCAGTCATGACGAAGATTAATGCTGGAATATTGTAGTAAACAACTAAAGCCCACAAGGTCACACCTTTTGTTGCTGAAGCTTCTTCTTCGTGTGTGTGTGTGTGTGTGTGTGTGTGTGTGTGTGTGTGTGTGTGTGTGTGTGTGTGTGTGTGTGTGTATGAAAGAGTGGAGAAGAATCATCAACAGCTAATACATTAGCTTTTGCATTAGCAGGGATGACTTTCATTGTAGACAGCATTGCAACTAGTTTTAAATTAATTTCAGGATTACTTAAATGGAGACATGATCTTTTATCCTTGCAATGTATCAGCAGATGATTTGAAATTACTTTGTAACGTTGCTACAATGTACCAGTTCAGTAACTATAAAGCATTTAGGCTGGTTCCATGCATAGATCTTTAAACATTTTGATAGAGTGTGATGACAGTATCGGGAATTTCTGTGGGAATATTTCATAAATTGTTCAACAACAGGATAAAATCAAGGAAAATTTGTAAAAACAAAATGCTCTTTGTGGCTGTGCTTATTTGCTGCATCAGTAAAAGTCTGATATACAAAATGAGCGATTCAGAGCAAAACATACACACACACACACACACACACACACACACACACACACACACACACACACACACACACACACACACACACACACACACACACACACACACACACACACACACACACACACACACACACACACACACACACACACACACAATGTCAGAGCACTGTAAAGCATGATGAAATAGGGGAACTATAATACAACAAGTCATTATGCTCCTCTAGTGAAGTTTCTGGTAACTCAGAATGACTTCTTTCATTGTGTGGGTAGTCAAATTATAAAAATTATAATACAGGTATTTCTGGAAACTCCATTTACTGGGTGTGAAACTGGTTACTTCCAGTGGCAAAGTAGGAAGTTTCTAAACAAAGAAGGGTTTCCACAAGAAGGACCTCAAAATAAAGATGCCAAGTTTTTACATGCAGTATGTGAAAGTAATAGCCAACAGAAAAGCAGTCTGATGAAACCCCTTTGTGTGCAAAACTTTGCTGGTGGGTGGTTTGAGAAGCGAACACAGATATGTCTGGAGTTCCCCATGACACTGTGTCACAATTTCATGAACATCTGAAGATCAGTTTCTGATCGGGGATCCATGAGTTGTCTGCTTACAACACAGCCTAAGGAGTTCTGTGTGTGGCAGAAACCCTTGCCTGAAGAAGAGTTAGTTGCAAGCTGACTGAGTCTCCCCATAAAATCATTCTGCCTGCATAGAGATATAAGAATGTTCCCCCCCTTGTGTGTGTATGTGATGACAGTTGTTGTTGTGTGTTGAATCAACACCTGCCTGGAAGAAGTAACTCCTTGAAAGCCACACGCACTGCTTACACTAACATGTCCTTCATGCTGATATGTAGATAAGTAGATGTTGTGCCACTCTTGTCTTTGTCTTGTATCCACTTTCCATTCCATTTAGATGACAAGCCAAGCAATAGGCATCCTCTGGATCTCGGCTCTGCAATACAGAGAGTCCTTTTACAGGCCCAGGTCTGAGGCCTGGGACAAAATTCTTTTTGACAGCAAGGTATTATTTGAATGACAGTCTATTTGAATCCTGGCAGTGCTGTCATGGTGTGTTTATACATTTTGGCTTCCTCCAGCATATGCAGTTTGGCATTGGGAAGCACCAGAATACAAACCCTAATACAAGAAGGCATGAAGGACTGTCCTTTGCACTGTCCACGCAGTCAGATGATGACTGTGGATGGAGTGAAAGGGATAAAAGGTGGCACTTTTGTCCGGGTTAAAAAGGCCATCTGGGTTGCTGTATTCATGTCTTGAACACCCAGAAAGCATTCTTGAGAGAGAGGGTACTAGACTGGGATCTGCTTCTTTCACTCCTTACTGCTAGGCTGTTTAAGGTCTTCAGAACCAGATGCTGTAGAAGTGGTAGGGTTTTCTTTTCTTGAGCCAGAATCAGGCAGCCAAGTAAGGATAGATTTGAATTGTGAATACCGAAGTGTACAGTAAGAGCCAGAACCTTTAGAATACAGAAAGAAAGTAGATAATTAGCCAGAAAGCCAAGAGAACTGATAATGAGAATTTATACTCGAAAGGCGCATGTACCTCTGCAACTTAGAGATATTAGCAATCAGTCCAGATACCAGCATGAATCTAAGCTTACTATCCAAACGTACCATCCAGCAGAGGCAAAGCTGTTGTAACGCCAACATCTTGAACTTGGGTGAACCCTTCTAAGTGTTGAGGATAGATAATGGTTGAGGATCTCCACGCGTTCCCCTTGATTGCCCCTAGAACAGAGTTGGTAAAATTATGGCCCTTCTGAGAAAGGACTTTGGGGACGGCCCCTATTTGGAGCAATTGAGAAATTTGCTGTATGGAAATATTTCCTTTGTTTTTTTCTGTAACTTAGCTTTGTTTGAAAGGGCAAATGTATGGAAGAAACCTGTAATTAAATAGGCATGATCTTCAAAACCCAGGAATTGCCAGGCCATCTGTCTGGACTTTCTAAATCCAGCTTCAGTCTTCCTGATTCAAATTTCTGCTGACCCTGAGAGGACCACCCTGCCTGAAAGAAGCTGTCATTGGGTCTGGTTTTCTGTTCTGGAAAGGGCTCTAGACTGCTCCTCACCAGAAGTCTGAGCAGGGCCTGACTCCACATGGAAGCCAAAGCAGGATTTGGAGTTTCCACCTACCACGCGTCCTTACCTACCCCCTTAGACTGGGAATCATAAGCAGGATATGTCCATCCCTTGCAGGGCCAATCCTCCATTTTTGTGAGGCACTGCGCTGCACCTGCACCAAATTCACTGCCAGTTTGCAAAGACTTAGCTTTTTGCCCAGATTTTCTTTCGTAAACTTCCACACAGGCTACCAAACAACACATCCAGACAGAAAAGGAGCATCCCAAAAACTTTGTCTTAACATGCTCAGCTAAATTCTGATCCTCAACCAGGTATGCTCATTGCAACAGAACTAGTGGCAGCTACCCTCGTGAGGCCTGCAGCATCACAACCACATTAAAGCAACCACTTACCCACTTGTTCAGACACATGAACTAAATCCAGCAACAGCACTTTACACTTACAATCCACCGCCAACAGGGCCTTCCACCCTTTAGGTGAACACTTTCTTAATTGATATTTTATATGGTGAACTGACAATGCCTGGACTCAGCGGCTAACGTGGAAGAGTATTATGACTTTTGGTCCCCATCTAAACAGTTTCCTTGCCTCTTATCAGAGTCTTAACAGGGAAAATGAGGCAGAGGCACCAGGCCACCTAGGAGGTTTAGTCTGCCTTCCGGTCTGGGGTAGGACAAGGGGAAAAAATACTTCCTGGAATCTCACAGGTTTACCTATCAGCCTTTAATAGGAGCAGGAGGTTGCAGGAGTTCAGAATCAGGGTTCATCCAAGCCTCTTCCAACAGGAGTGTATATCATCTTATAGCTAGGGCCTATGCTGGGGTAAAAACAAAGATTCCCTAAAATTTCCATCCTATCAGAGTAATCTTGGCCTGGAATTTGCGCTCTCAAATCATGTTCCAAGGAGTCTCTGAAAATCAGGAGGGGGCATAGAACCACTAAAGGGAGGGAATCATCCTTCTCAGAATCACCATCAGAAGGAGGAACTCACAGAACCTGAAGAAGCCTCAGACTCACCTCTAACTGAACACTACTCAAAACTCAAACTCCTTTGGCACTCAGGCTCCTAGGCAGGAGGGGAGAGTGCTCCTCTAATCATAATCTCAGCCTCTTCTGCATTATTAAGCATATGTTTCTTACAGAACAGAGGCTGGAAGTGACTGAGAAACCCCACTGGCTCCTCACTTGTCCCAATGGAGCCTAAGGGGCCTACCTAACAGAAGGAGAAGAACAGGAGGCTCTAACTACCAAGGGAAGAATAGTCCTTAAAGAACTTGGCAGCGGCCTCAGCTCCTGAGAAGGCACATCCTGTACTGCGGTTCAAACACCTGAACCTCTGTTGAAACTCCTGGCAAAACCTGGGCAAACGTCGGGCAAACAGGGTTATAGAGATCTGATGCACAACCAAGGTATTATACTTCCTTTTTGGTTACCTGATGAAGACCTTCTAAGCTTTAACTTTACAGTTTACAATGTTATGGAAACGTTTTTGTTGACAGGATACTTTACTTATATGGAGAGTACCTCTGTTCACAGAAGCTCACCACTTAAGATGCTATAGCACAGTTCATGGGTCATCTAATGTTCCTTACTGTAATATGGTACAATATCTTGGAACCCTCTGCTCACTGTACTCTTCAAAAATGATAGAATCAATCAGTTATTGACCAGTGCTGTCAGCACGATTGGCTTATATGCTAACTTGGGATAACCACTGGCAGTTGTAGATGTTTAAAAATAAGATCAAACACATAATGCTACACAAGGTAAACTTTAATGTAGGGCTATCCATATAATCCAATCACTTAAATTCATTTTTATGTGATAGCATATTTGTGAAGATTCCATTTCCATCATGCACTGAGACATTAAAATACATTCAAAATTGCAGAACACTGGCAACAGGTAATAACACTCAGTGACAGCAAAAGCGGCAAGGCTTACTGTTATTCATTTATTCTCTGAAAATCCACAAAAAATGCTATTAAGATGGGGGCCAAATGTTTAATTTAATGAGACTATTGTAAGATCCTATCTTCAGATACAAGAAAACTGAAAGTACTGATGTCTTTGCTGATGGATGTGCTAATGTGTCTGTGGACTGTGAATTTTGATGTGGATCACACTGGGTGCCTAGTTTTTAACTGTAGCTACACAAGTTTACTAAATAATACTTGAGCATTATGCTCTGTATGACATACAAGATGAGCTACCTAATTTCTGACTAACACTGCGTGCTTCTTCATTGATCTGAAGACAAGGCTGTTGTTTCTTATTGCTCTTGCAGTGTTATTGTGTTTTTGCACTGCTTTGCATCTGTTTTGAAGTTGCAGTTGCACTAAATGCCATTTCCAAAGCTCTTTTGCAGAACATTATGTTTTCTAAGCAAATATATTTATAGTACTGTGAATAGTAGCTAGAAAATACTTTTTGGAGGAGATGTATAGAGCTGGAAACAATTTTCCAAGAAAAATTAAATTACATTTAGTTGAGCATGCTGATCAAGTTTATATTTTGTTTATTTTGTTGGTGGTAACTGAATAATTAGACTTGGCAGTGGTGCTAACAATCAGAACACTTTAGAGAGATTACAGAAAAACAGCACATCAGGTAGAATAAGTCAGAAAAGCAAGAAAAAGCACAGTAAGAATCAGTTAAAATGTAATTTACAAAGCAGTTAACAAATTACTAAGAAAGTTTGACCCAGTGAGTTACTGTCATCTACAAGAAACTGCCCCCAAGGCTTTCATAATAACGAATATGCCCTATTCTAAGAATGCACCTTGTAACTATAAACTGGTATCCCATTCTCACTTATTCACCATGAAACTGCCCCAGGGCTTTTATCATCAGGAATATGCAGTATTCTAAGAATGCAACTTGTAACTATGACTGGTATTCCACTCTTGGCTATTCCCCATTAAACTGCCCCAGTGCTTTTATCATCATAAATATGCCCTATTCTGAGAGTACAGTTTACAACTATGGACTGGTATCTCATTTATTATTTATTTTATTTATTTTACATTTGTTAACCGGGCTAGTCTGGCTGGATACATGTCCATTTTCAGCAGAGGCCCGAGGAGAAAAGCTCCACTATCAGAATAAGACACATTTCAAGAAAGACATTAAAAAAAAATAAATTAAAAAAAAAAACAGAGACAAAAAACAAAATACAGTTTGCCTGGAAAAATTTAACAAACAGAGTTAGAAGATGTGTGGCTAAGGATAAGAGATAAAATATAAAAATAAAAAGTTTAAAGGAAGTCACTAGTCAAGTCAATGCTAAATAATTTAATCATCGGTCAGTAGGCTGGAAGATGAGATAGATTGGTTAGAGAGGAAAAAGAACTGTTGGAGAGTGTTAAAAAGAAGAGCAAGAAGGTATAAGGGGTAGATTGGTAGTTAAAGCTGTAGGAAGGAAAGAAAAAAAAAGATAGATAGAAAGGATAGATAGAATATAGTTTGTTGGGTAAAAAAGTATTAAAAAATAGTATAAGTAAGTTTTAGAAGTTAAGAAAGGGAGAGGAGGAAACAGGATAGAGATGAAATGCTAAGGGTATAGGGATAGGTAGTGGGTGGGAATGGCTGGAAGAGAATAGAGAAGGATGGCTATAAGGGATGGCAAAAAGAAAGAGAAAAGAAAAGTGAAGGAAAGAGGGGGCTGAGGAGTCTAGGTAAGAGGAGTAGGAGAAGAATTAATGGAACACATTCTCATTTATTCCCCATAAAACTGTCCCAGAGCTTTTTATGCCCTATTCTAAGAGTACAGTTTACAACTATGGACTGGTATCTTATTCTCACTTATTTCCCATAAAACTGCCCCAGACCTTTTAACATCAGGGGCCTGCCCTATTCTTAAGAATTAAGCTAGTAGTATCCCCTTCTCATTGAACTAGTTGTCACCTTCGCCCTCTCTTTTTTACAAAAAATCTCCTTGTCCCTGTTAGTAATGTTAGGACCAAAGTGGTGGAAATAATACAAATGTATTACCTCCTATATTTGGGATACTACAAAAGCCAGATATAAAACTGTTGGATTCGCTATGTGCTCCCAGCAATATAAAATCATTTCTTTTAATTGAAGTGTAAATATATTTTTCTTTGAAAGATTAGAGCAAATTACCTTATCATTGCCTAAAATCTACTAGACTAAGATGAGTACAGGCTCTCTGGAAGTATGGATATTAGATAAACAGCATGTCTTCCCCTTTGTCGTAAGAAAACATTTTCTTTATTCAAAGATGACAAAAATTTTAATATGCAATTAAACTAAGTGGTCCATAACTTGTTAACATTTACTTCTTCTGCACCTTTAGGGATGTATCGCATCTCTTCCCACTCCTATGACAACAGACCAAAGTAATAGGTTCTCTCATTTTTATGTTCAAACTTTTGGTGAGAATGAGGTGAAGAAGTTGACTGAAATTGGAGAAATCAGCCTGTGTTGATATCCCCTTCAGGGAATCATCAGGTATGGTCTGCCATCAAATGACATCATTTTTATGATACTTAAAGGCCAATGAAGGCAGACAATTAATAGACGCAAACAAGACTATGCCAGACTCAAACACTATAGTGGAATGTAGTACATACAAACTTAATAAAAACTAAAAACATTTGTATATGTTATCAAGACATTTTTCAGTAGCATATACTCATTAATCCTACAGTTGTACCACAAAGAGCTTGACTCAATGCCTCCTGGTGGTTTGAAAATACTTAACACATTTTTTTCCTGAGAATTTAAGAGATTTCATTATTTTAATTGAATAATTAGTTCAGTCCTGGAATGTTTACCTCTTTGAATCCACTTACAAGTATATAGTAGTTCATTAATATGGAGGGAATCAGGTTTGGTAATCTCATTTGGTAAAGACAAGTTCTGTTCACTTTTTTCAGTTTTTCATTTAAAGAGTCTCACAGGGATTTTGGGAATCTATAGTTTTATATGATATTTTTCATATCTGCAGGAACCAGAGAGGGAAGAATAAGAAAACATAAAAAAACACCATAGAAAGATATGTACAATAGTTCACATCTCTATTGCCCCAAGTTTCAGTAGTAGGTATACAAGTTTGTCTTGGATGAAATTCTTTATCTTTGCTTGACTGCATGACTAATGAATTACTGTATGTCAAAACCACTGTATGTAGTTACCCAAGTTTTGTTAAGATGTGATATTATTTCATACTGAAAATTAAAATCTTTAAAGGCACAAGCAGAACAAGGGAACACAATGATATGCCATTTTGATGAAATTCAGTAAAAACAATTTATTATCCTTCATATTTTTGAATACAGTGACAGAACCTTAAAATTAAGCACTCTCATCTCTGCTAATTCAGAGACTTCATCAGAATACCATATCCAACAGTTTAATCATTTTTATACAGTTATAATTAGATGAGATTTTATTTAATTTCTATGATGCAGTTAATATGTGAATGTCATTATTCATTTCATGCTGTAAAAATAGGTTGGATTTTAAAGCTTTTATGTTATTTTTAAACATCAAGTGCTACTTATTTGGGGGAATGGAAATGTAAAGCATTTTATAATACATGTTCACATTTTTCATATTCTGATGCTTTTGGTTGACAAAATGTGAACATTTAATTTCATAGTTTATATGCATATGTAATTGTTTGTGGCTGTTGGTTGGTTTGCTGTGTAAAATGGGGGAGTATATCTAATGATGCATTTAATTATGACTGTATAAAAGTGATTAAACTGTTGGATATGGTATTCTGATGAAGTCTCTGAATTAGCAGAGATGAAAGCGCTTAATTTTAATGTTCTCTCACTGTATTTTAAAACGTGAAGGATAATAAATCATTTTTACTGATTTTCATCAAGATGGCATATCATAGTATTCCCTTGCTCTGCTTCTGCTTTTAAAGATTTTATTCGTTGTGACTGTTAGTGTCTTGTTGGAGATTCATACTGAAAATTAAGTAAGCTTCACATCTTAGAATATGATTTAGAGTAGCAAGTTTGGAAGGAAACTGCTTTAAGGAGCACATGTATGATGCTAGTGGTAGATGCAATTCATTATTAAATAGGAAAATGACTGGTCACTTGTCTCAGATGCTGATGTAAACAGTGATAATTATATAGGTTCATAGGTTCATAGGTAGGTACTAGGCTATCGGCCCTGGGGCCTATACAAACCCAGCCAAAAAGGTACTCTGGCTTTTGCCACCCAAGAAAATTATTTTCCTGTGCCACTGTCGAGCAGAGTCATAGAGGTGATCCCCGGGGTGAATTTCCTATTTCCCATCCAATCATCAAGATTTTTCTTGAAGAGTGCTAATGAAGAGCTTTGTTTGATATAGATAGGTAGTTTATTCCAGAGTATGGGAAGTCTCTGGGACAGGAATCTATCCCTCTGGCATGTTCTGTTTATTGTGGTGACAAGGTTTAGGTCCCTAGAGCATGTAGCTTGGAGGGATTGGGATTTCTTTAAGTGGAGCATATCCAACAGCTCTGGGTTTGACATAGCTTTGTATGTTAGGCAGAGATCACCTCTCAGTAGGCGATATGCGACGGAGTAAAGCTGGAGTTTTTTGAGATGGTCTGCGTAGGGCATCTGTTGGAGGCCGGTAATCCCCTTTGTGAGGTATTTCTGCAGCCTTTCCAGTTGTTGTAGATGTCTTGTGAGGTACATACCAAAAAGGGCGTTGTACTCTATAATGGGTCTAATGAGTGATGAGTAGAGGGGAACAATTACCTCTTTTTTTTGTGGATGAGAAACCTTTTGTGATGAGGTGTGCCACGTAGAAGGATTTCCTGACTACTGTGGCAATGTGATTATCAAAGGAGAGACTACTGTCCACCTGTGTCCCAATTCAGCTGTGACATTTGCAGGGAATCATCTGAAGAACACATCTCAGTTTTTTACAGCAATGTAGGTGTGTGTGTGTGTGTGTGTGTGTGTGTGTGCGTGTGTGCGTGTGTGTGTGTGTGTGTGTGTGTGTGTGTGTGTGTGTGTGTGTGTGTGTGTGTGTGTGTGTGTGTGTGAGTACATGACCAAAAAATAAAACTTCAGTAGTGGCAATAGGAGCAAATGGTATGATGGTTGGATTTTAGTATAAAACATAAAAACTACATAATGGAAGATAGGTAATAAGTGTCATAATGTCAAAGGAAGAAATGTTCTTCATGCATTCACTTCTACAGCATATTAGTCAAATAACCAACATATCTGTGCTTAACTTTTCAGTATTTGGTATTTTCTGTACTCGTGTTCTTTACTATTTTTAAAATTTAGCCTAGAACAAGATCTGAGTATGTTGCGGCTATAATCAAGTTCTGTGGAAAATTACAGAAAATTTTACCAAAACTGTAGAGAAGTTTGGGGCAAAATTGTGGAGACCATCTACATCAATGTCTGGGCAGCCATTTTGTACTAGTCTCTTAGCACTAAAAATGATGGTGACTATGAAAATTAAATATATACTTACAAGAGATGTATCTCACTCATCATCCAGAAATTAAACAGTTCTCAAAAGAAATGGAAACTTCTTCAAAGCATTTCTCTTATATGTGCCAACATATCAACATTTTTTCCAATATGAAGCCTAGACAAAAAAGATGAGAAAAAAAAAAGATGTCTGGCTCTTCATGCCAAAGGTTTTAAGCAACTACTGGAACTATGGTTTTGAAGTAATGTTGACGGCATTCTTGCTAGTTAAAATGTACCACATAACTAAGGAATACAGTCTTTATAAATACCTATCATCCTCTGTAAATTAAATGGTGAATATTAACATAAAAAGCTTGTACAAATGTCTAACACACATAAATATGCTTCTGTTGCAAGAAGCACTGCCTGAACAGTTGTCTTTTCTATTGAAAAATATAAGGTCTGCCCACTTTTTTCCATTTAACACCTGTTTGAGAAGCTCTGCTTAGTTTATTTTCAAAAGATAAAGCAGCCCACTCTCTTCTAACTTGTTCCTCTATAAGGGAAAAATGCTTGGATAGTTCTGTTTCAAAAATTGTTATCTGTTTGGTCTTCGCTCTCTGGCTGCTGTAAGTTTTTTTTTTTTTTTTTTTCACTGAGCAGCACAGAGTTAACATTTCCCTTAATACAGTGTTGCTCATTCACTCCTATGGAGCAGGAAGTTCATAAGTTCATAGGTTCATAGGTAGGTACTAGGCTATCGGCCCTGGGACCTATACAAGCCCAGCCAAAAAGGTACTCTGGCTTTTGCCACCCAAGAAAATTATTTTCCTGTGCCACTGTCGAGCAGAGCCACAGAGGTGATCCCCGGGGTGAATTTCCTATTTCCCATCCAGTCATCAAGATTTTTCTTGAAGAGTGCTAATGAGGAGCTTTGTTTGACATGGATAGGTAGTTTATTCCAGAGTATGGGAAGTCTCTGGGACAGGAATCTATCCCTCTGGCATGTTCTGTTTATTGTGGTGACAAGGTTTAGGTCCCTAGAGCTTGTAGCTCGGAGGGATTGGGATTTCTTTAAGGGGAGCATGTCCAACAGCTCTGAGTTTGACATAGCTTTGTATGTTAGGCAGAGATCACCTCTGAGTAGGCGATATGTGATGGAGTAAAGCTGGAGTTTTTTGAGACTGTCTGTGTAGGGCATCTGTTTGAGGCCAGTAATCCTCTTTGTGAGGTATTTCTGCGGCCTTTCCAGTTGTTGTAGATGTCTTGTGAGGTACATACCAGAAGGGACGTTGTACTCTATAATGGGTCTAATGAGTAGAGGGGACAATGACCTCTTTTTTTTTCTGGATGAGAAACATTTTGTGATGAGGTGTGCCACGTAGAAGGATTTCCTGACTACTGTGGTGATGTGATTATCAAAGGAGAGACTACTGTCCACCTGTGTCCCAAGGTCTCTTATCACACTTTCGGTGTTAAGTATACTACCGCCTATGTTGTAGTTCATGGGTACAGAGTTTTTACCAAAGGAGTTGACAATGCACTTTTTGGCATTGAGCTTGAGGCCATGGCTTTGACACCAGGAATCTGTCTCAGTGAGGCCCTTTTGTAGGATGTCCACATTGTTAGGAGTTTTGATTATGGATCCTAGTTTGCAGTCATCTGTGAACTTCATTAGCCAAAGACCTTCTGTGTTAGCCTGTACTTCAGAGAAGTAGATACCAAACAGGAGAGGACCCAGGACTTAACCCTGTGGTACCCCACTTGTCACTGGTCTGAAATCGGATTTGGAGTCTGCTACTTTCACAGTGTGGGTTCTGTCAGTGAGCCAGTTGGCAACCCATCTTGTGACATAGGGATTTATACCTAGTTTAGTGAGTTTATCTATAAGTCCAGAGTGGGGGATGGTGTTGAAAGCCTTGGCAAGATCTAGATAGGCTGTTTGAACCACCTTACCCTTGTCTACGGCTTTGGTGACGGCTTCAAAGAAGTCTATCAGGTTTAGGAGGCATGATCTGCCTTTTACAAACCTGAACTGGGTGGGATCCAGAGTTTAGAGATTACCAATGTCTTTGTTTATAAGTTCCATGATGATATGTTCCATGGCGTTGCAGACCAGGCTCGTCAGGCTAATGGGGCGGTAGTTCCCGGGGTCCGTGGTGGCTCCCCCCCTGTGGAGTGGGGTAACTGTTGCTGTGCACCATTCAGCAGGCACAAAGCCTGAGGTGAGGCTATGATTGAATATGGTACTTAGGTGGGGTGCCAGTTCGTTCTGTAGTTCGTGTAGAACGTAGCCTGGGATGTTGTCTGGTCCCATGGATGTTGTGTTCTTGGCTTTGGAGAGTGTGGTTTTTACCTATGCAGCCGTGATTACAGGAGCTTTGTATTCTTCTGGTATAGAGATGGGCTCTTTAGGGGGTGAGAGGGGGGTAAAGTTAACACTGAACCTATCTGCCAGGATGTTGGCAATATCAGTTGGGTCTGTATATTTAGTGCCATTGTGCTGTAACTCAGAGCAGATCTGAGTGTTGCCATTGAGATTCTTGACATAGCTATAGAATACTTTGTGGTTGTCTTTAGAATCAGTGGTGATTTTGTTTTCGTGACTAGCTTTGGAGGATTTTATCAGGGATCGCAGCTTCTTACTGAGGCTGACCAGGGAGCTCCTCCACTTGTGGGATTTTACTCTCTTTTGCAAGAGTCTCTTCCTTCTGTTGTACAGTTTGTTTATGGCAGGGGACCACCAGATTGGCTTCCTTTTTTTGGAGGATAGTGTCTTGGTTCTGTTTGGGATAGCACGATCCATGCACTCATGTAAGTGCTTATAAAGTGCAATTGTGTGGGATTCGGTAGTTGTAACTGTATTGTCCATCTGCATGGGTGTCATGAAGTCACCACTCCTGTCTTAAGAAGCATGAAGTTGGCTTTGGAGAAATTTTTTACCATGGTTTACTTAATGGGGGATGGAGGCAGGATGTGGATATCTAGGGTAATTAGCTTATGGTCGGATCGGACCAATGAGGCGTTGACTTCAGGTGTGGAACACCGGTCACTCATATTGGTAATGACTAGATCTAGGATATTGTTGCCCCTGGTAGGGGTGTGGATAAGTTGATCCCATAGGTCTCAACCTCTTAAGAGGCCAATGTGGAACACAGACCCTGGCAATGTGTGGCAAACAGTCAAAATGTGGAACACCCTATTTTTGCACTGCGCGAAAATGCATCATTTCCATGGGACCTGGTTGAAGTGGGCTTTCTAACAGAAGTACTAAGTGAGTGAATACTGTATATTTTTAAAATTCAATACGACACATGTCAAATAAAACAAAGTCAGCAGAAAGCATTGATAAAATGCAATATACTCAGTATCAAATAGTTATATAAAGGTATTCAAGTAAAATTATTAAAAAAATGCTGTTCAGCACCTGCTTTTCCAACCCCTCCACATTTTCCCCAGTTAAAAAGGCAGCTCAAAAGAATTCAGTTGTTTTAGGCAACGGCAGACCCTAGATTGGTCTGAAAGTCCTGAATGCCAGTATCACCAATATCATTTCCTTGTTGATGATATGTCTGTTGGGACACGAGTGGTGACTCCACTTACCATTTCTTGTTTTATGTAAGGAAGCAAGGCAATGCTCCCTTCCAAAGACTGATGGCACCATGCTCTCCACAGTTACCACTGCATCTTCCTAATATGTAACGTTGCTAGACACCATTAAAATGGTTGAACCCATGTATCCTAGTACCCTTTGGATTTTCCTTACTGAGACATGTCTCCTCTTGGTCTTAGCTTGTAAGAACAAAGGTAAGAATTCCACCCTGTCCTTGAGGAGAAATGCCTTTAGACTGACTGTATTCAACAATACTTCCATTAAAAAGAATACACTTCTAAGTATTACACTGGATATGGGCAGGTTCTAAGACAGTCCAATATTCCAAAAGGAAGTCAAAGTATGAGCTAGTGCCCTTTTTACTTCCTCATGAGACTGGCCTCAATAAAGCAGTTATAGGTGTTGGGATAAGTACGAATGCCCTTAGTTCTGCAGTGGGCTATGACCAGTGTCATCCATTTCTGAAACACCCCGGGTGAAGTAGCTAAACTAATGGGCAAAGATGTAAACTGGTAGAAACCCCTTACTTTGAATCTGAAAAACTACCTACTGCGGGAATACATAGGCAAATAACCTTTAGTTCTACAGTAACCATCCCACGCAGACTGAACATTCTGAACCCTAGAACGTTCAGGAATTTGACCAAGCTAGACAGACTGACAACAGATCTCCAAAATCAATCCTTGCTTAATCTGAAAATTCAATAACCAGAGGCTTGCACCACTGTTTTTCTTAAAACAGTACTTAATACAACACTTTCACTCTGGTTTTCCCTTTATTTCTGTTATGGTTAGCTTCATTATTTTTCAGTTAGTTTTAGGGCAGTTTCAAAATCTTTTGATTTCCGTTTTTATTCCACATTTTTATTCGTTTTTATTTTTGATTTATAATGGAGCTAAAGCCACCATCAGTCTCCCCCGTGGAGACTAACATAGCGCTCTTTCACTTCTAAAAGCCACAGATTCCCCCCTTATTGATAAATAGATTTTCCCTCTCATCTCTTTGCACCCACACAGTCTAGGTTTCCCATCGCCCGACTTTAAGAAAACCATTGAGTCTCCTAACTTACGATAATTTTTAATTAATGGTCCTTTGGCCATTGTTTTGCATTTGGTTATGGTGGTTTGCAGTAGCTTGAGAGTGTAGCTTTTGTTTTTTGTAGAATGTTTATGCAGAGTGTACTCGCTCACATCCAATAAAACTAGTCCCCAGACATCTGAAGATGCAGTAAAAAGGGGGTGTTCCCTTAGCCATCAGAGTAGGTTTTCCTGAATGGAACGTAAGCAGCAGGGAGGGCAGCACTGAGCACGTAAGGGGAAGGAGAACTGCATTGTCAAGCACAAAAAAGTTCACTTTCTTTCTTAAAGATGTAAATGACTTGACTGGCTTGTATATTGCAAAGCCGTTTGGCTGTAACTGTGATATACAAGCCAGTCAAAAGTCACAAAGTGGAGCAACGGCTGCTCATTGTGGAACAGTGGGCTTAATCGATCACAAATGCAGATCATTCCGCACAATCCGGAGCACTTGGCTGCTTAGGTTGATCCAGGGCATTGGAGTTTATGAATTCCAGAAAGCGTTGAGTGAAGGAGTTGGTACATGAGTAGTTTTCCCAGTTAATGGTGGGGTAGTTGAAATCGCCCATTATAAGGGTGTTTGGTTGAACCCTAATATTTTCCAGTACATCAAGAAAAGAGGAGTGGGAATCCTGGGGCATGGTGGGTGATCTGTAGCAAGCTACAATTTGGATTGCAGTTTTGCCCAGAGTTAGTTGCACTTGGATAACCTCGGCTACATTATGCTGAGCAACTAGCCTGGAGGTGTGGATATCCTTAATGAATATGGACACACCTCCGCCTTTGGTGTTCCAGTCCAGGTTACATGGCTGAAAAGTGTGGTATGAGTTATAGCCTGGTAGTGCAGGGGTGCTCTCTGGAGCCTTGAACCAGGTCTCAGTCACTGCACAGATATCGATGTTCTCCATTTTAAGGAGTGCCTCGACTGAGTGCATTTTGAGATTGACTTCTAGCAGTGAGTAGCATCACCCTCAGTTTTTGCTTGCTTGTTCCTGTTATGGTGGTGAATTTGTCATTTGAACCTTGCCTAAAAAAGACACTATAGTTTGCACTCTAACTTCCAGTGGGCAGAGTCTAAGCCTTTTGACAGAATCAAATTATGTCCTCACATTTCAAACAAATGTTCATATCTCTGGAAGGGGATAGTGGTTATGACAGAAGTACAAATGGCAAATTCTTCAGCACAAACTATTTTTGGTACTTTTCCATTATCGGGGCAACAGTTTAAATCCGGTTAGACAGCTCCGAATGTAGTGTCTTTTCATGTATTTCTGTTATAATATAACTAGGTAATTGTAAAACATTAAAGTTATTTCTCTTTTTGATACGTATTATACATGTAATTTTTAAACACATATGTGTTCTGATTAACATCAAAAATGCATGGCAAGACTCTGTATTCAGAGCACATCAACCACATTTACATAGTTTGCCCAGTAAAAGAATAGTTAAAAAAAAGGAAATTCTTGATAATGTGAAGCCTTTTCTCCATACACACAAAATAAAAATGTACAAATACACATAGTGCGTACTTACAATCATTGAGCCATAAAGACAGCTGAAAAGATGCGATCCTCATCCTAGAAACAGCTGTTCGGTAGTATGCATTTTTTTTTAAAGTGTCGTCTACTGCTTTAAAAAGGATTCCTTGACAACGGAAACAAAAGTTGTGTATAAATTCATGTATGTTTTATTTTACAAAGTTAGTAAACATTTTATTTATAGCCTAAGCCCAATCCCAAATGTTGTGTTTTCTAAGCACTTCAAAAAAAAAAAAACATGTAGATAGCAATTTTCAGGTTACATGAACAACATTCCACTAGCCCCTTAGAGAACTAAAATCCGTTTGAATAAAGAAAGTGTCAACGATGTGATACTTTTAAGTTGGCATTCAAAACTTTCTGGATCAATAGGTTTTCTCCAGTGTGATAATGTCTCTTTCCTGTGAACATTCTGTCTGAAGAGATTTTTTTCATGTATTTTTCTCTGTGTAACTTATCGGGAGAACAGTTTCAGCACGATCATTCAGCTGTAATCTAGTTCTTTAACATATTTGTTAACCAGATATAACTAAAGTTAATAAAGTTCATCATCATCTTTCAGCTTTTCCCGTTAGGGGTCGCCACAGCGGATCATATCTTTTCATTTCTTCCTATCCTCTGCATCTTGCTCTGTCACACCAACTGCCTGCATGTCCTCTCTCATCACGTCCATAAACCTTATCTTAGGCCTTCCTCTTTTCCTCTTACCTGGCAGATCCATCCTTAGCATCTTTTTCCCAATATACCCATCATCCCTCCTCAGCACATGTCCAAACCAACGCAATCTCGTCTCTCTTGCTTTGTCTCCAAACTGTCCAACATGAGCTGACCCTCTAATATACTGATTCCTAATCCTATCCATCCTAGTCACACCGAGTGCAAATCTTAACATCTTTAACTCTGCCACATCCAGCTCTGACTCCTGCCTTTTTGTCAATGCCACTGTCTCCAAACCATGTAACATAGCTGGTCTCACTACCCTCTTATAGACCTTCCCTTTCACTCTTACTGGTACCCGTCTGTCACAAATCACTCCTGACACTCTTCTCCACCCATTCCACCCTGCCTGTACTCTCTTCTTCACTTCTCTTCCACATTCACCATTACTCTGAACTGTTGATCCCAAGTACTTAAACTCATCCACCTTTACCAACTCTACTCCCTGCATCCTCACCATTCCTCTACCCTCCCTCTCATTTACACACATCTATTCTGTCTTAGCCCTGCTGACCTTCATTCCTCTGCTCTCTAGAGCATATCTCCACCTCTCCAGAGTCTCCTCAACCTGATTCCTACTCTCACTACAGATCACAATGTCATCTGCAAACATCATAGTCCACGGGGCCTCCTGTCTGATCTCATCTGTCAACCTGTCCATCACCACTGCAAATAAGAAAGGACTCAGAGCTGATCTTTGATGTAATCCCACCTCCACCTTAAATGGATCTGTCACTCCCACTGCAGTCCTGACCACTGTCACACTACCCTCTTACATATCCTGTACCACTCTTACATACTTCTCTGCCATTCCCGACTTCCTCATACAGTACCACAACTCTTCTCTAGGCACCCTGTCATATGCTTTCTCTAAGTCTACAAAGACACAATGCAACTCCTTCTGACCTTCTCTGTATTTCTCCAATAACACTCTCAGAGCAAACATTGCATCTGTACTGCTGTTTCCTGGCATGAAACCATACTGCTGATCACTAATCATCACCTCCCTTCTTAACCTAGCTTCTACTACTCTTTCCCATATTTTCAAGCCATGACTGATCAGTTTTATCCCTCTGTAGTTACTGCAGCTCTGCACATCACCCTTATTCTTAAAGATAGGTACCAAAACACTTTTTCTCCACTCCTCAGGCATCCTCTGACTTTCCAAAATTTCCTTAAACAATCTAGTTAAAAATTCCACTGCCATTTCTCCTAAGCACCTCCATGCTTCCATTGGTATGTCATCTGGGCCAACAGCCTTTCCATTCTTCATCCTCTTCATAGCTGTCCTTACTTCCTCCTTGCTAATCTGTTTCACTTCCTGATTCACTATCCCCACATCATCCAACCTTTTGTCTCTCTCATTTTCTTCATTCATCAGCCTCTCAAAATACTCTTTCCATCTACTCAACACACTCTCCTCTCTTGTGAGTACCTTTCCCTCACTATCCTTTATCACCCTTACTTGCTGCACATCTTTCCCAGCTCTGTCCCTCTGTCTAGCCAATCGCTATAGGTCCTTTTCGCCCTCTTTAGTGTCCAGTCTCTCATACAACTCTCCATACGCCTTATCCTTAGCTGTCGCCACCTCTCTCTTTGCCATGCGCCTCATCTCCTTATACTCATGTCTACTTTCTTCATCTCTTTGGCAATCCCACTTCTTCTTCACCGGCCTCTTCCTCTGTATACTCTCCTGTACTTCCTCATTCCACCACCAGGTCTCCTTGTCCTCCTTCCTCTGTCCAGATGTCACACCAAGTATCTTTCTAGCAGTCTCCCTTACTAGTTCTGCTGTAGTTACCCAGCTATTCGGTAACTCTCCACTGCCTCCCAGTGCCTGTCTTAACTGTTCCCTAAACTCCACTTCACAATCGCCCTTTTTTAACTTCCACCATTTAATCCTTGGCACTGCTTTTACACTCCCCCTCTTCTTCTTGATCACCAATGTCATCCTACAGACCACCATTCTATGCTGCTTAACTACACTTTCCCCTGCCGCCACTTTACAGTCTCCAATCTCCTTCAGACTGGCCCTCCTACATAGGATATAATCCACCTGTGTGCATCTTCCTCCACTCTTGTACATCACCCTATGCTCCTCCCTCTTCTTAAAATACGTATTCACCACAGCCATGTCCATCCTTTTCGCAAAATCCACAATCATCTGACCTTCTGCATTCCTCTCCTTAACACCATACCTACCCATCACTTCCTCATCCCCTCTGTTCACTTCACCAACATGCCCATTAAAGTCTGCTCCAATCACTAGTCTCTCACCCTTGGGTACACTCACCACAACTTCATCCAACTCACTCCAAAATTTCTCTTTCTCATCCATCACACACCCAACTTGTAGAGCATATGCACTAACAACATTCATCATTACACCATCAGTTTCGAGCTTCATAAACATCACTCTGTCAGACACTCTCTTCACGTCTAAAACACTCTTGGCATATTGTTCCTTTAGTATAACCCCTACCCCATTTCTCCTGCCACACCATGATAGAACAATTTGAACCCGTTTCCTAAACACCTGGCCTTACTTCCCTTTCATCTGGTCTCTTGCACGCACAATATATCAACCTTCCTTCTCTCCATCATATCAGCTAGCTCTCTTCCTATACCAGTCATACTGCCAACATTCAAAGTTCCTACCCTCACTGCTACACTCCTAATCTTCCTCCTCTCTTCCTGCCGTCGGGCATGCCTTCGTCCTCCTCTTCTCCTTCAGCCAACAGTAGCCCAATTTCCACCAGCACCCTGTTGGCTAACAGTACTGGTGGCGGTCATTGTTAACCCAGGCCTCGACCAATCCGGTATGGAAATATGAAATTTTTGTGCCATAAGTGATGTGGCAGAATTTTTACGCCGGATGCCCTTCCTGACGCAACCCTCCCCATTTATCCGGGCTTGGGACTGGCACAAAGAAATGCACTGGCTTGTGCATCCCCAGTGGCTGGGTTAACTAAAGTTAATACCATTAATTTCTTTATTTTAAAATTTATTATTTAAACAGCTTAAGAGAATATCTGGTTAAAGAACTGGGTTACAGCTGAACGATCGTGTTGAAACTGTTGCCCCGATAACGGAAAAGTACCCTATTTTTTATAGTGGTAATATTCTTTAGATTCTAGGTCTTAAACCAAATTTTATAAGTCACAGTAAACACACTATTACATTTACAATATTTTGTAAACAACTTACAATATCTCAACAACCACTCCAGTTACACACATATTGTCAGCAGCATTTTATTCATCAAGCTGAGAGCTTCTATTTGAGGCTAAGGAGTTCTGCCTGTGTTACGTGGTTGTTGGGATATTTAGAAAAATGTGAAAATTTTATGTATATAAATTAGTATCATAAAACAACACTTAATATCTATTTATCTACACTAGACAGATGTCCAATATTAATGCAGTTGAGTTTGCTATTGTGTAAGCTTTAAGATGAAATCTTTTAAAACCTTGTACATAGCATGGTTTTGGAATTATCGATGTAAATATGAACAAGCAATATTTGACGCCTAGAGGCGTCAGTAGGAGTTAACTGCAGATGCATCTGGAGGCGCCACTCAGATGTAATGAGTTGTTAATGGAGTTCTGCCTGTGTTACATGATTGTTGAGATATTTAGAAAAAATTTGAAAATTTTATGTATATAAATTAATATCATAAAAACAACAGTTAATATCTATTTAGCTACACTAGACAGAGGTCCAATATTATAGCAATAACCCACGCCTGGGTGTGGGTAATGCTGGATTTACCCACGGTTGGCGTGGTTTGGTCTCGAGGAAGCCGAGGACCAAACAAAGACAACCGTGGTAAATCCAGCATTACCAGAAGTGGGTTATTATTATACCATGGTGTTAGTTTGTTTTGTATTATGTTTGTATTGTTGTTATTTATGTTTTTGTTTGCTTTTTTTGTATTCTTCCACTTTTTGTGAGATAAAATAGTTCACACTTTCAGTTTGTGTTTATTGTTTATTTCTGTTTTAATTTAAATAAATATTATTTTTAGTTTTTCAGGAAATGTTAGGAAAGGGCTAGGTGGTGCTTGGTATAATATAGTTTAAGCAGTGTAGAAGTTTATAACGTGTAGTTATGTTTTAGTAGTTATAGGTATGTTGAAATGTGGTGTAGTCTTAATTTGTATTAATTTTTTTAAATATGTACTTTTACTATATGGTCACTAGATGGTGGTGTTGTATGCGCTTTTATTAGATGTATGCTGATGTGGACGTTCGGTATGGTGTGTGTTTTGACTTTGCGAGGATGTGTGGTGTGTTTTAGTATGTACATTTTGGAGTTGTCTGTGTATAGGTATTGTAGGGAATATAGGTAAGTGAATGATTTTATGAGAATGCTTGGTTTTATTGTGTTATAAGTGGTGGTTATGTAGTGTGTGTGTGATGTATTTGCGACTGCATGACTTTTTATTTTTTTTAGTGTTCGAGGTGAGGGAATGAGGAGTGTAGTATGGAAATTGGTTAGTTTTCTGTGTTTTCGTTAAATTGTTGTGTGTTTTGGGTATTAGATTTACTTTACTTTACTGTTTATTTGCTGTCGCCGCATGATATTTAGCGACCGGACTTTTTGCGCTGTTTCTTGTAGGATTTACTATGTGCACGCTGGTTGGATTAGCCAATCAGCATGCACATTTGTCGGGTTTGCGATGTTCGCATGGTATAATAATGTAGTTGTACATAGCATGGTTTTGGAATTATCGATGTAAATATGAACAAGCAATATTTGACGCCTAGAGGCATCAGTAGGAGTTAACTGCAGATGCACTTGGAGGCATCACTCGGATGTAATGAGTTGTTAATGGTGTTGAGTTGCCTGGGAGGCTGTAGACCTGACTAATAACAGCAGACAAGAAAGGATATGACTTTTAAAGCATTTATTAATTTAATGCTTTGTTGGCCAGCTTAATTCCACTAGTCCTATAGCCTCTTTTCAGTGGAGAGGGTGATTGAGAAATAACTCCACAGAACAGCAGAAAGTAAGGTGGGAGATGAACAGTTTGGATTCAGATCAAGATGCAGCACAACCGACATGAGGTTAGTAGTGAAACAGACACTAGAGATGACATTGGAGATAAGGAAACAGTCCAACTGGGCATTCCTAGACTTGGAGAAAGCAGACGACATGGTCTCAATAAAGAAAATTTGGCCAGTCCTCCAAGGAAGTTTCAGAAATGTTGGTAGAATTAGTACAGGCTATGTTCAAGGACTACATAACACAAATAAGAACAGTGTTTGAACTCATGAAGGAGTTTCCAGTGGGAGTGGGAGTGCATCAGGATCCAGCTCTGAGCCCACTACTGTTCATACTGGTGATGGACTATATTAGCAATCAGGCCAATGGGTACAGATCAAAAAATGCTATATGTAGATGATGTAGAATTACAAGCTGCCTCTGAACAGGAACTTCAGCAAAGGATAGGTGAATGGAATGCAAAATTGAAGGCATATGGAATGAAACAAGACAGTTATCATCTCAGCAAATGGGGAAAATCAGTTTTTATATTTGTCTAACCTTGCCTGCTTGGGTGTGGTGTATGTGTGTGTGGGTGGTGGGAGAAACGATATGAATCACTGTGAAGGCTCACAATATCTTCCAGCACGAATACATGTTCTTGCGCACACACTGTAAAGGCTACCACCGTTACTGATGGCTTGATGACAAAACTGTCTAACCCAGATTGTGCATATATACCCCAGCCCTTTTTCTGAGGAGGTTAATGTGGTATGTGGCCAGTTCTGCCCTCTCTCCTAGGATGGACATGCCCGTCCTTCTCTGGCAATGCCATCAGGTATTTGAGATGATAATTAAACTCAAGTTACCTGGGTCATAGTCAAGGCTTTATTGCTCTATGCCACTGGTGCTACTGATTCATTAATTCATTGGTGGTACTTTTCTGGGTCATGGTCAAGGCTTTATTGCTCTATGCCACTGGTGCTACTGATTCATTAATTCATTGGTGGTACTTTTCTGACAGTTCAGCTGGCTGCTAAATTTGTTTATGTTGTGAAGTAAGAAAACTATGGCTCCTAAAAAAAGAGTATGATGCTATGGCTTTTGTATTATCATAACTAAAGAAATTATTTCTACAGTTCTGAATGGATATTATGACTGATGCTGATATTAGTCTCTTTTTCAGGATAAATTGAAAACTGTTATTAATATTAAAAAAAAAAAAGAAAAAAAAAACATTTTACTTTAGAGGTCTCTGGATTGTGGGATGGGAAATACTAATTGATTTAAAATGTTTGTATAATCAACCTATTCATTTGAAAAAGTTGTTAACATACTTGGTCACGGGGTACATTGCAGTACATTCTGAAACTGAAAGCATTTTACTTTTGTGGCACTTTTCAATGTTTGATTCATGTTTGGCTCAAATATAAATGTGAGCAACGTGGTGAAGTTAAGCGTTTAAAGGCAGAGTGTACCCTTGGTGTACCAAGTGTAGTTGTTAATTCCATGTTTTGTTTGATTGACCTTCTGAGGTTACAGATAAACCAGTAGAATATGGTGATATGGGCAGTCCTGTTTGCAATAGCAATGACACAGAGCCTACTGACCATCCTGTTATTTCCATTGTTACTATGGCCTTAGTAAATATGGGAGGAAGTTCATACTGGTGCAAGTGGTTCAGATGAAAGTGCGGTGGTTAAACAGTGCTTCACACTCTCATTACTAAATTAGCTCCAGAGGAGGGCATAGACATGGATGATCACTGGGTTACTATTGCAAAAAGGGTTATCATTAGAAAAAAAGAAAGAAAAACTTAATCCACTACAAAGAAGAAATAAATTCTGGATGGCTAATTCTGTAGTGCATTGCTTTGAATGTTAATAACATCCTCTACAACTTTTGGTGGCTTTTAATGTTTCATGAGGTACATTCCTTTTCCTGTTCACTTGATATTCAAAAATATGATACACCCCAGTTTACTGAATTTTAATTGATTTCTGGTTATATATCAATATACACTTGCCCAATGCTTTCTGGAATTCATTAATTCCAATGCTGTGGACCAGCTCGTTCTTACCCCTACTAGAGGTAGCAGCATCCTTAACCTGGTCATCACTAACATGGGCGACCATTGCGCTACACCAGTAGTCATCTCCACCCTGGTTAGATCCGACCACAAACTAATCACCTTGGAAATCCACATCCCTCCCACTCCCACCCCCACAAAGGTAACCACCATGAAAAACTTCTCCGAAGCTAACTGTGGGCTCCAAAAAACAGAGGTGGCTAACTTCACGTCACCCATGCAAATGGAGAATAGTTGCATGACCACCGAACCATACACCAGTGCACTGTACGAACACATACACAAATGCATCAATCTCACCATACCCAATAGAACTAAGATGCTGTCTTAAAAAAAAATAAAATAAAATAAGCCAATCTGGTGGTCCTCTGCCATAACCAAACTCTACAACAGAAGGAGGAAACTGATGCGGAATAAGGCAAAGTCCCAAGACTGGAAAAACTCCCTTACCAGCCTCAACAAAATGTTGAGATTCCTCATCAAATCCTCTAAAGGATGAAAACAGAATTGCAGCAGATAGTAAAGACAACCACAAGGCCTTCTATAGTTGTGTAAAGAATCTCCACGGCAATACCCAGATTTGCTCTGAGCTACTATACAATGGTACCACCTATACCAAGCCAACAGATATTGCCAGTATCCTAGATGACAGATTCAGTGCTAACTTTACCCCCCCCCCCAAAGGACCAATCACAATATCAGTAGATTGCCAGGCACCCAGTATTACTGCTGCACAGGTTAAAACAGCACTGTCCAAGGCCAGGAATACAGCTTCTATGGGACCTGACAATATCCCTGGCTGTATTCTACATGAACTACAGAGTGAACTGGCACCTCACCTATGTGCCCTGTTCAATCAGCCTCACCTCAGGCTTTGTCCCTACAGAATGGCGCACTGCTACAATCATCCCTCTCCACAAAGGAGGCGCACTTACAGACCCTGGGAATTATCACCCAATTAGCCTGATGAGTCTGATATGCAAAGCTATGGAACGCATCATCATGGACCTAATAAACAAGGATATAGGGAATCTCCAAACTCTGGATCCTACACAGTTTGGTTTTGTAAAGGGTAGCTCATGCCTGCTCAACTTGGTCGACTTCTTTGAGTCAGTCACCAGAGCTGTGAATTAAGGCAAGGTTGTTCATACAGCCTACCTTGATCTTGCCAAGGCCTTTGATACTATTCCTCATTCAGGAATCATAGAAAAACTCACTAAGCTACGTATCAACCCCTATATCACTAGGTGGGTTGCAAACTGGCTCACAGATAGAACCCACAGTGTGAAAGTAGCTGATTCTAAGTCAGACTGCCGAACAGTCACGAGTGGAGTCCCACAGAGTTCGGTCCTGGGTCCTCTCCTGTTTGGTATCTACTTCTCTGAAGTCCAGGCCAACACGTAGGGACTCTGGTTGACAAAGTTCGCAGACAATTGCAAGTTGGGAGCTATTATTAACTCCCCAAGTGATGTTGACATCCTACAGAAAGGCCTCAATGACACCAACAACTGGTGTCAATACCATGGCCTTAAGCTCAATGCCAAAAAATGTGTCATCATCCCCCTTGGGAAAAACGCGGTTCCCTTGAATTACCACATTGATGGTAGTCCACTGAACACAGAAGGCGTTATAAGAGATCTGGGAACACAGGTCTGTACTGACAACTGGAGAGTGGTTGCCTTATGCAAAAATGATTATTACATTTTGGCAAAGATTCTTCAGTTGTATCTTAGTAGTATTATATGTAATTTTTAGCTATATAAATGTATGGAGTTAAAGACATGAATATAAGGGAGTTTCTTCTCATTATTAGACACGTCATTGATTCCATCCAGCACTCTGATGCTACTGTAAGACTCTGAACTATGATTTTATGATGGCATTTAATAATGTCAATCATGAAAAGTCTATGGTTTATTTTAAGAGCATATTAGATTTTGTGCTAAATTTATGGGTTTTTTGCAAAGTGTGTATGCTACAACTGTACTTTTTCCTTTGGTTAATGGTTATTTTGTTAAAGGCAGATGAATGCTTTGTGGTCTGAAGTAAGGCTGTCTGCTCAGTGGACTTTTATTTGCTTCAATAATGAATTGTATTATTTTACTTTGTGGGTTGCTTTGGGATGGTGTTGGAACTATATGTTAGAGGATTTGTTTTCGATATTCTAGTCTTATGTAGATGATGGGCCAGATTCAATAAAGCCTACACTAAGTGTCCATGATAGGTATTCAAGAACATCCCTACCACATGTTTTGTGCTTTCATGTCACTCAGAAAGATTACCCTAGGAGTACATGTAGTCTACACTTTGTGGTAACCTTTATGCATACCTGTTAATATTTAAAGCTGCAAGAAAATCAGTAGGAAAACTAAAATTAGAAGGAGGAAGCTGTGAGTTATGATTGTGTTCTCTGTTCGCTCAGAACAGTGTACACTTAGTTTAGGCATTACTGAATCCAGGGGATGTCTTAATGTTTATGAAAATTAGTATATGAATGAAGACTGCAATTTCTGCATTTCAAATGCAGTGATCACATGTGAGTTTGTGTTTAAAAAATAATTAATGTAAAAGTCTGATGGGTTAATCAGAAGGGTAGTATAACATTCTCCATTACAGCACTGTGTATGCTAGGTATTATACTTGGAGACTACTGTGGGCATTATGAAGCGCAGTAGGCTAAAACTGTTAGAGCTAGAAGCATTGTACATATGTGGAAAGTTTTCAGAGCCTGATTTCAGAAAAAAAGTTTACTTGTTTAATAATATTTTGTTAAATCAATTTATCCAGAGTCATTAGAGTAGACTCTAATAAAATTTTTCTTATATATATTTTTTGGGGGTGCAGATTAAATCGCATAAAATAAGGTATGATTATAAATATTATAAAGTCAGAGGACTGTGTTTATTGCATTATGTAGTTGTTTTTTTTGGAGGTGGGTCTTTTCATTTGTATTTTATTTTGCCCATTTTATGACATCATCCAACATAATTTCTTAGTCAGGTTTTGTTTTCCAAGTATTATGACATTGTGGACTTTATGTCTAGTAGACAACAAAATTATATTGTGGTAACTGTAGTTGGGTAAATTGTCAGTAAATAGTAAAAATAAGAAGAAATACAAACATTAAATAGCTTGTATTTGTTTCAAGATTGTGAGGGGAAAGAATCTTTGTATCACTTTTTTTAACTGCAAAGTCACATTTTTTGACCATTCTTTGCAATTGTTGTAATTTTTTTGCAATTCTAATGGAGCTTTTCTCCCCTGGCCTCTGCTGAAAATGGGCCTGAGTGCCCAGTCAGACAGTTCCGGTAAACAAAAGGCAATAAATAAATAAGTGTTGTATAGTTTCAAATTCAGTTTAAGTGTTGGTATAGATGCAGTTCATTATGTTTTTTTTTTATTCATACCTCCATGTAGATATCTGTCTGGTTGTATATTGCTAAGATTGTTCTCACTGGTTCTTGGATTCATTTTATATTACCATTTTAATACATTTAGTAACTAGGTAAGCTTTCTGAAAAAAAAAAGATCTCTTTTCAGGAGTGACCAGGAACACTTCCTGCTCAAGTGACCTGCTCAGAGTCACACAGTATGTAAAATGAGATTGAAGGAATCAAACATTGTAACCTTGACTACAGGAAACAATACATTGACAGCTCAGACCCTTAATCTTGTGTTCTGTCAGACAATAGTGTGTGTGTGTGTGTGTGTGTGTGTGTGTGTGTGTGTGTGTGTGTGTGTGTGTGTGTGTGTGTGTGTGTGTGCGTGTGTGCGTGTGTGCGTGTGTGATTGACCAGTGATACTGTCATGTTATGATGAGTGTTGTTGTGGGTGAGTCACATGTAGTTGAGCATACCACTTTAGTGGTGGGTTTATGCTGGTTGACAGTTATGCAACAGTGAAGTTTATATGTATAAGGGGTTGTGAGGAGACAACTCATGTAGAGTCTTATGATCAGCATTTTTTGTTATGGTTTTTGTTTTATTTTTTATTGGAGAATGGAGTTATTCAAAATTGGGTAGGCAGTGTATAAAGTAGTTAGTAGAATGAAGTGCTTCTTCTGTGACTGCTTTATGAGACATCATTGTTTTGGGGACAAGTATATTTATGTTATGTACTAAAGATTTTTGTTTATATTTGATTCCAAATAACAAAATTATAGTAATTCCACATTTTCTTTTGTAGCCACTGTCGAAAGGACAAAGATCAAGGGTTCATGAGGAAGTTGGCACTGCAAGACGTTTCCGCAGGGACCTCCATGACTCTCTGCCATATGAGGCTGAAATGATGTCATATGCACCCCCTGAGCAGCTGCGAAATGAAGTTTACTACCCTGAACTTAATGAGGCTATGTTGGCCCGATTGGCTGACCTCCAGCAAAATGAGAAGATTGCCCAGGCTTTGGAGAGAGCAGGATTTGGTGGGCAAGACCAGGTTCCAGAAAGAATGCTGCAGAATGGTGGGTGGGAGCCAGATGAGCGATTAAGCCAAGCCTTGCAAAAGATGGTGGAAGATGGCCATCGGAGAGACCAGGAGGCCCAGTATCTAGGCAACCTGCTGAGGCTGTGGAATGACATGACCCAAGGCAAAATCTACTTGGATCAGGCAGCTGTCTCTCAGAGGCCTTCTCCTCCAGAGAATGACTTTCAAAGTCCTTATCTTGACTATGATGAGACAGCTGCAGTGTCCAACATGGTGAAGCCCCCCATGACTAAAAGCCAGATGAATGCCCAGGCAGCCCAAGCTCTGCTGAACCGCTACAGGCAAGAAGGGATGTACGAAGCTGCCCAACCACAACGTTTGAACACTGAAGAGCCTGATGAAGATGGAGATGTAGATGAAGAAGTCTTAAGGTAACTGACTGAAAAATGCTTCTCCTTTTGACCTTACAGTAACAGAAAAGTATGGCAAGCATGTTTTACTTTCCTGTCTGTCCCTATGCCAGTTTCACTGTTGCAAAGTATCTGCCAGATGAAAGAGGAGAAATATTTAGAATGGTATCCATTTCTTCTTTGTTTTTATATGTAGGCAGCATTAGGAAATCATGTTTAATGCCATACTAAGGTATATACATAAAGATTCCAAAATGGGACCTAGTTAGTTTATAAGTCTAATCATTTTTTGTTCTCAAGGAACTCATTTTAGATGCTTTTTTTCACTGTCTTTGATGACCATTAAGCCTCTTTCCATGAACATAGCTCATCCATTCCTCGAGCTTGGGCATTCCCCAGTGAAGGCAAGAGAAGATGGCGGGGACATTTTACAGGCAGCCATGGTGGTAGTTTGTACCCTTCCTGGAATCATAGCAATGGAAGCATATTTACAATGGACCTAAACCAAACTTAGTAATTGATGTGAGGATCAGCATCATCACCAGGCTGTCCTTTGCCCTAATTCTTTGTGTGCACATTCCATCACACATGCCTACTGGGGCTACTGTAACCAGTTTGGGACCCCCAAGCCCAGGTCCCCCAGAACAATGGCCCTTGGTGTTGTGCATATCTCTGCTTGCAGAAGAACAGATTGCTGAGTGCGACTACTGTCTCCCTTCTCCTAAGGTCGGCAAGTTTTCTTGAGCCACTCACTATTGTCTTTTAGTGCCTGCCTGCCTGTTCCAGCACCAGAACGTCTAATCTAACTTGGCTTATCTGGGTCATGGTCAGGAATTTATCATTATGTGTCACAGATCCAGACCTCATAGCATTCATTTCTTTCTATGGGATTGACCCTTCTCAGTTCACTTCTCCCTCTGAGTTCAAATCCTTCTTCTTCACCACTGATCACTATAATCTGTTATGTTACCTGATGTTGATTCCTCTGTATTTCTGCTAAGACCTTTCACGGAATCAGTAGGAGAAAGTGCATCAGGTGTACTGAGGGGGTGAACCCTTGAGTTTGGGCAATGTTTGTAATGGGATTCTGGGCATTGTGAAACCTGCTGAGAACTGTTGTTGCAATGCTGGTGATCAACTTTACTATCACTGTACATTGACTCATTTATTTTATTTCATTTTATTTCCCTTTTTTCTGCCTTCTTCTTGCTGATCTTCAAGCCCTGCTGTTGCAGTGCTCATTTGCTCCCCACTATGTAGAGTGAGAACCAGTCATGGTGTGGCCATCATTCAGAAAGCCATGATGTATTTTTCTGTTTTTTGACCCTAATCCCACACTAGACCGCTGACCTAAAGTTGCAGTTGAAAGAGCCTAGTACACCTTTTGTAGAGCACATGTGCACTCCTGACATGACTCATTTATTTTATTGGCATTCAGAGATGCATATAAGTAATAAGTAATATCATATGAACCTGCGAACATTGAAAATAGAGAAAAAGGCTCTTGAAAAGTGGGAAGATCCAGTTAAAAACATTTATGCTTTTCTGACTGATCTAACTGGGGTATTATAGATAAGTATGAATTCTTTGTATCTGTGAGGTAAAGGATTTAATCATTATACAAATTCCTCCCACTGTCAGTAATCCATCTACATAGCATGAGACTAGAACCCACAGCTTTCTGCACCAAAGATGAATGTGCTACCTGTTGCACCACTGATACTGTCTGCAGCAGGAATGTGGAATTCTCCTCAGAAACACATATCTAAAAAACAGATGGTGGCAAAAAAATATGGAAGATATAAGCACATTACCAAAGAGAGAGTGTAAAATTTGTAGACTTTAATGAACAGTATTGCAAAATTCTACTACACAAGGTCATTTATTTTTGCATCAGAAAAAGGGAGATGTAATATGTGTGTCCTTTTTCTTTAGAATATTGCTGCCATTTGCATGTTGGCCATGTAGTGTCATTTTCAGTGCACTAGATAGTTTCAAAAATCACATTTGATGAAAGGGATTCAGAAAATTGTCTGAAGGGGTAAATCAAACCTCAAAATAGGAACATACCTCCAAAAATAGGTAGATTATGTTCTAGG
The DNA here is from genome assembly GCF_019279795.1 of Protopterus annectens. Lineage (NCBI taxonomy): Eukaryota > Metazoa > Chordata > Ceratodontiformes > Protopteridae > Protopterus > Protopterus annectens. Next base: position 867,668,870 of record NC_056741.1, on the reverse strand, counting down.
TAAATCAGGCTTAAAAATATGAACATTATCCTAAAATAGAGACAGTTGATAGGTCTACAGTACAGCACAGGGAAACCTGGCATACCAGCAGAGAATCAATTTCTCTCATTCCTTCAAGTATACAATCTTAGAGCTGATTGTATTTATTCATGTTCATGGGAAGGGTAGAACTTCACCTCCCATTTTGGGTGATAAGTGGATCTTTTGTATCCTACAAAATTATAATAATAATTTGCTTGTTTTCCCAGGCATCACCTTTATGCCTTCATGGGTTGATCTTTATAAATATAACCTGATACTATTTAAATCTTAAAAGAAGAGTTAACTGAATTAAAGAAGGAGTGGAATTTAAATGACGGCAAACAAAACTTAAACAGACTTTCTCAACCAAAGAATTACTTTGTGAACCAGTTTCCAGGAAATGTTTATCACTGATGCAATTTTCAGTAATGTCTGAATAAAAACTGTTCAGGTCCCTTAAGTGGGAAGAGATTACACACAGTGAGTATTAAGTAAGGCTGTGCTTGGAAATGGTAATAAAATATATATCTTATTTTAACCATACTTCTTCCAATTCTCTTTATTTATAAGTTGTGAACGACAACAACAAAATCTCTTAAAACAGTATTAAACAATAAAGTAAACCACTGAACATGACATTAGCATGCCTTTGATGCACGTAATGGTTCATCTGCTTAGCACTGCAGCTGGATTTTGAACTCCAGTGCTGTTATCCTCAGTTCCTCAAAGGATTTTTTTCGCTGATGCTTCCCTTACATTTTCCTAAGTTTTAAGTGGTTGATGGCTCAAAAAAATACTTCAACTCCATGAAAAACTTAAAAAAAATGTTTTTGAAGGAGAGCAATGCCCTTGCAGTACCCCCCACAACCCACATAATTATATTAAATACACATTAACATGACCTAGAAGAAAAGAAAAAAGACCACACACATAGCATTGCTGTTGGTGTTCAAACATAAATTGTACTGGTAATGATTTTCTATAGCAAATGAATGAATGAGCTGGACACTGGAAAGGTTTCAACTGATGAGTTGAAACCTTTTTCCACTTAAGACTTGTTGACTAGTAGGATAATGAATGTGACTAAACCAGCTTGAGACTGGGGCTGCAAGTCTCAAGTGTTGCCTTTATGGAAGCCGTAGGCCTGCCTAAAAAGGTAGGGAAAGGACCAAGTCAGCAGATTCTTCACTACTGTATGTTGAAGTACACATTTGAATAACTTTTGGCATTGCATTTCTTTACCTCAGCAGAAAAACACAAAGGGAAAAATGCTGATGTACATACTTATACTAGACCACTGTAGAGTTTATATTAAAGTAGCTGGGTATACCTACTGTCAAGCCAGATCTGCAGGGTAATAAAGATGAATAGGAGAATAACTGGGGACAGAAAGCAAAAATAATTAAAAATGCTTGTCAACTTTTTGTAAGATTCAGACATTTAGAAAAAAAATCCCGTTTCTGTTTAGACCACAAAATTATGTTCCTGTAGCCTCTAACACAGATTGATTATGAAGTACTGTATTTGTGAAAGAAATGCTAAATACAACTGATAAGAAATAAATGGTTGATTTAGATAAGTACATTTTTTAAAACATAAATTGCACTAGATGTCTCTCCATTACCATTGCTTCATATTTGACACATATTAATAAGCTTATCTGTTGCCCTTGAAGAAATATATTATTTTTTTCCAAAATTAGATCTTGCACTCCTCCCCAATGGAGAGGCTGCATGGAAGTAACTGCATTATAATACAATATGTTCCCAGGAACTCAGAATCAGAGTTGCAAGGGGAGGGGTGAAAGCTTGTTCATTCTGTTTTAAAGATGATATAGTAGAGAATCAATTATACAAACTAATTGAGACCTGGGTTAGTTCAGGTAATCAAACTGTTTGGATAATCAAACATACATTGAACCAGATAAAAAAAACTGCAAAAATCTTGTTTTTTCTGCATGCTTTTCAACCATTCTGTTATTCCAGTGGACAATAAAGAATATTTTTCACACACGAGTGGGCTACAAGCTCAAAAACCATGCACAAGTGAATATGTATAATGTATACATATTCACATTTTATGATTTTCCTATCCAAAAGCTTTGGAATGCTGCGTTTGCATAATTGACGTTTCTGATAATCGATGTTCAGCTAATCGTCTCTCTGCTGTACTAGGCCCAGGTATGGGTTACTCAATTTAATATTAGTTTTCAAATATTTCTAAGGATTCATGCTTTTAGTGGACCCATACTGTGTCTTGCACTTTATAGTCTCTTATATGATGCCCATATCCTTACCAGCTTGCAGGTATCTGTTAAACCTAAACTTGAAATACGCTACAACAAAGTTGCTAAATTTGCTGCCGGTAAATAATGTTATACACATCACTGCAAGGCCCTTAAAAGGTTGAACTGTCTTGAGCAACCCCACTACCTGGACTTTGTACAGCTTGTTACTGCCCACATAATTTATAAACCCCATGCTTGTCCTACACTGAGCTCTACTGTTCCTTCCTATCACCCAAACAGACTCCTTCTTTCTAATGATAAACAACTTCTCACTATCTATAAACCTCAGAAAGCAATTGGAAATAGTCTTGACTGCTGTTCTGTTGCGAAAAAAATGGAATTCTGTTCTATAGGCTATTAAAACCATAACCTACCATCCTTCTTTCAAGCATCTTCTAAAAGACCACCTATCAAACTCATGACTGTGCTCATGCTATATGCCTGGTTGAACATTAGTCTTGCCTACTTCTGTCTGTACAGTTTCTCTAGCCATCACCACTTCCTCATCTTCACCTGGCTATCTTACCCTCTCTGCCAGTTTACATAACCTCTTCCCATCACCTCCTCTCCATTTATACTACTCTGTCCTAATCTCTCTCCCCTTTATAGTTTCAGTTAAACTAAATATATGACTTACTTATTACTAATATGAATTGCAAAAGAACACACTCCAGAATCGTGTATAGTGCTTTACTTTGCTTTTTCTCATTATTATCTTTGTGACATATTTTTGAAATGTATAATTTTCAACTGTTTTTTTTTTTAATGTAATGTCTTTGAAAAACAAATGTTCCCTGTTAAATGGAGCTTTTCTCACTGGGCCTCCACTCAAAATGGTCTCTTGTGGCTCAGACGGACTTCCTGGTAAACAAATGTTAATCAATAAATAATAGTGCAGTATGAATCATGTCAGACTAACAAGGTTCTCTCAGCTAGCACAAGTAAATGTGGCAGCATCTGTAACCAGGCCCCAACCTACCCAGCAGATATGCTTTGGCTTGGGGTAACATTGATTAGTTTATTAAAAAAAAGTTTATTTCTGTTGTAAGAACAACCTTGATATACTGCCTTATTTTGAATATTTCATTATTCCCTTAATTTCATGGCGTGTCATCTATGAGACTGTTTTCTTCAGTTTATACTGCACTGGCAAGATAGACCTAAATTCTTTCCTGTAGATAGAACAGAAAGATGGTAACATTCAATGCAAGAGGCATAATTTTAATGGTCTGGTCTTGCCTACCAAAGTTAAATGTATCACTTCTGATCTCCTGGGGATTAATTCACTGCCACTTGGTAGCCAATCAGAATATATTTAACAACTGGATGAGCGACAGGAAATTCATCCCTGGTTTGGCACCTATGTCTCTAATGGACACAGGCATCCTGTAAATGTTTCATCTCCCAAGCCCCTGTATACACTTATCAAGGGTACCAGAACTTGTCAGAGATTTGGGATGCATGGCTAGGCTTAAAAAGGCCCTTGTGATCATTAGTCTAGTAAATACCTATAAACCTATGAAGTGTATTATGATCATACATTATTCTTACATGGGGCAGCCACTCTGCTGTCCTTATGCCTCAGTCTTTAAATCTACTACCTTCAATGTCGGGTTCAGGACGATTGAACTAAAGAATTACCGAATCCACTTTAGCGAAAGTGCTTTTTGCCGGAAAAGCACTTTCGCTAAAGTCCCTAACAAATTCTAAGAAAAAAACAAAACAAACACATACAAGCACAAAACTCATGTTTACGCAGGGGGGCAAGCCCACTCTGAGATTGCACTACAGTGGGGAAAAGGGAATATTCCCTTATCCCCACTGTACTACGATCTCAGCAACAGCCATTCCCCCACAATTTCCCTTACCTGTTAGCATACTTGCGTGAAAGTTCTTTTTTGGCAAAAAGCACTTTCACGCAAGTATGCCCTGCTGTTTCAGTTTCAGAGGCAAACTGTCCGGGACCCTCAATGTCACACTGACTCACAGAAAAGGAAAAATAAATGTATTTCTGTTTTTAATACATTTTAAGGTCTACTTGTTTTACATAGTTCTATCTTCTTGGCTTGTACTTTATCATATAAGCCTAGACTTGTTTTTCAAATGTCATGTATAGTTCTGACAGTGTCTTTCTCTTCCCTCCTCCTAATCTACTGTATTATTTGCATTTTTATTTCTTTGTCTCTTTCAGAGAACCATACATTTGCAGTTTCTTGCTTGGGCTCTTAACCTGTAATTATTTCACTCTGATCCTGTATAGCATTTCTGAATTTATATATTTAAACTATATATATATATATTTTTTTTTTTTTTTTTTTTTTTTTTGCATGTAGCTATCAAACTTTAAATATACATCTTTAGACTTGCCATCTGGGTCAAATGTGGCCTCATGCATCTGAGAAACCTGTTTTCTGTCACATATAAGAATAATGTTTGACATCTCTCATCTCTGGTTGTATTAAGGGCAGCAGTGTAGTTAGTGAATTTGGTAATTTCCACTGCAGCCCTGTGCTATGTTTATCGCAGTCATTATCAAATGCTGGCAGGCTTGGTACATCGAAAATCATTTCCTTTATATGCTTTGTCTGATAATGATTGCCTTTAACTCTTGTCTGTGGGTTCTCAGATATTCTCACTTCCCCATTGCTGTTGATGCTTTTGTTTACTTTCTATAAAATGTTTAAATGAAAGGTTATTTATCACAAAAATCATTGCATGTAGTCCAATTTTAGTGCTGTAGTTTTCTTAAGAATACATGCTGTTTTTACATTTAATAGGTTCGTAAATGCATACTAAGCCTAGCTATGCATCCCAAATATCTGAGTAGAGGGTAGGTGTAAATCCTTATCATAGGAAGTTACTAGACTAATGGCCCTAGGGCCCTTACAAGCCTAGCCAAAGTCTACCCTTATCACCCCGATCAGCACCTAATGCCCTTGTCTAAGAGGGACGCAGGTGGAACCCCTGGGTGAATTTACGGTTACTCATCCAGTTTTCCAGATTGTGTTTGAAGAGGGGCAATGAGATTCTCTGTTTGACATGAAGTGGGAGTCTGTTCCAAAGGTGAGGTAACCTCTGGGAGACAAATCTATCCCTCCAGCAGGTTCTGTTAATGTCACATACCAGGTTAAGGTCTTTAGAGCAAGTAACCTGCTTACCATTTGACTTGCGGATATGCAGCAGTTCCAGTAAAGCAGGTTCAGAGATTGCCTTATATGCAAGGCAGAGATCACCTCTGAGTAGTCTGTATGAAACAGAATAAACTGAAAGTGATTTCAGATGATCCACATAGAACAAATGTGGAAGACCTTAAATTTTCCTTCTGAGGAACCTTTGTAGTTTCGCCAGTTGCTGTAGGTGCTTGGAAAGGTACATACCAAATGGGGCATTGTACTCAATTATTGGCCTGATGAGGGAAAAGTATGGGAGGTTATAACTTTTTTTTTTTTTTGAGGTAATCCTCTTACTTATGAGATGAGCAATATAGAATGCCCTTCTTACCACTGTGGAGACATGGTGATCAAAAGTAAGATTGCTGTCAACCTGTGTGCCCAGGTCTGTCACCACTGAGTGCATACTTAGGGTGTTGCTATTGATGTGGTAGTTAGCAGGAACATTGCTCTTAATAAAAGGGTTGATAATATATTTTTTGCATTGAGTCTGAGGCTGTGACTTTGATACCAATCCTTTGTTTGTGTAAGACCTTCTTGTAGGATGTTGACATCAATTGGAGATTGTATGACCACTCCCAGTTTGCAGTCACCAGCAAACTTTGCCAGCCACAGACCTTTAGTTTTTATTTGTACTTTGGAGAAATAGATTCCAAACAGTAGAGGTGCTAGGACTAATCCCTGTGGAACATCACTGGTTACAGGTCTGCTGTTAGGGATGGATTCCACTATTTTGATTATATGTATTCTATCAGTGAGCCATTTAGCGACCCATATAATGATATAAGGGTTGATACCTAGCTGGGTGAGTTTGTCAATGATGCCTGAGTGGGGGATAGTGTCACTTTGGCTAAATCTAGGTAGGCTGTACGCACAGATTTCCCGTTGTCCACGGCCTTGATGACTGTGTCAAAGAAGCCCACCAGGTTTAACAGGCATGATCTCCCTCTGAAAAATCCAAACTGAATAGGGTCAAGTATTTGGAGATTACCTATATCTTTGTTGATAAGGTCCATGATGGTTCATGGCCTTGCAGATAAGGCTAGTCAAGCTAATAGGTCTATAGTTCCCAGAGTCAGTGGAAGCACCACCTTTGTGCAAGGGAATAACAGTGGCCATTTTCCATTCAGCTGGGATGAAGCTGATGATTAGACTATGATTTAAAAGAGTACCCAATGGTGTTGCTAATTCTTGTTGGAGCCCATGTAGGACGCAGCCTGGGATGTTATTAGGTCTCATAGATGCTGTGTAGAGGGTGTTTACAACCTGCTGTTTAGAGATACATGGTAGAGGACAGGTGGTCGGGATGTCATGGGGTATGTGTTTTCACAGAACCTGTCGGCCAACAGGTTAGCTATGTCCCCAGGCTCAGTATACCTGGTATCATTATCTACCAGTTCAGCACAAATCTGGGCCTTTCCTTTTAGGTTACCGATGCAACTAAAGAACACCTTATGGTTGTCCTTAGTTGGGGAAGCTAATTCGGATTCGTAGTTTGCTTTGGAGGACTTCACAAGAAGGTTACCCAGTTGTTAACTGTGTAAGCCCATTGGGCAAGTGTCCCTTTAAGAGGGGGACCCAGAACTTCTGTCTGGTTAAATGACTTGCTCAGAATCACACAGTAAGCAAATGGAGGTGGAATGCATCAAGCCTTGTACCCTTTGGTTACAGGACGCAACTGATTTACAGTTTGGAGCCCTTAGTCCTCTATGGTAGCTGTCAGACTAGTTTATGATTTAAAAATAATAAACCAGATTTTTTGCATATTTTGTTCTATACCTTTTAAAATAATAGGTAGTTTTCCTCTTCACCATTTTCCTTTATATTTCATTACTTGTCTATAGCTGTCATTTACAGGGCTGTATCCCTTCAGTTTATTGTACACTGACAAGTTGGACCTGGATTCTGATCAACATACATAAGGCCATAAAATGAAAAGACACCATAGCATGGGGAGCCCCTTTAAAATTCATATTTTTAATTTTTCCAGACATTGAAAAACAGGAGTGTTAAAAGAATATTACTTATTTTATTAAAGCAGCCAAACAACCATGCAAATGACCACATTAGGAAAAAAGCAAAACTGTCAAAATATTAAACAATTTATTTGAAATCCAATCTAAAGAAGCCAGAGCAGTGGATAACTTTATATGATTGAGGTTCAGGAATTGTTCTTCCTGAAACTAATTCAAACTAATATGCAAGCAGATTATGCCTAATGTAATGGATGATTCAGAGCATCCATCATCAACTATTACTAAACCCCAGACTTCCAAAGGCAGCAACAAACTTCCCTTCATGCAGCAAATGTATGTGAGTACTTATCCATGATGGACATAACAGATTAGTGCCAACAACCACCAAACTACCAGATCACTGAATCTAGCTTATAATAACATCAAGTTGTGGCTATGTTTTTAGGTGTTGGATTATTGAAAGAGTCATTTGACTTGTACAACATACAGATTATTGTAAAACAGTATCCTTTACACTCCAATGTAAATAAAAAACTGAGGAAGGAGCATTGCTAGGAGTCGCATTTATCACTACACTAAACATTCCTTCCTTTTTCGTTAGTAAAGGTATTGCAAGAAAGTTATGGGTTTTTTATACATATATATATATATATATATATATATATATATATACATATATATACACATATATATATATATATATATATATATATATATATATATATATATATATATATAAAAAATTAAATGTATACACCAGCAACAATGTACATTCAAGTCACCAATGCCATGATAAACACAAGCACCTCTGTACTAAAAATAAATTGTTCACTAGAAAATCATTGGAAATTTTAAAAAGTGAGTTTATTCAAGGTTAGCAATGAAAATAGCCAAATAGGGTGTATATTACAAGATCAAAACTTTAGGTACTCGAATACCTGAAGCTCGATCTGTAAATGCCGAAAGCTGAAAACCGTAAACGGCCACTTCCACAAATTTTTCGTCAGGGAAAAAATTTGCTTGGCCGTTCTACAGAGTTTGCCCTTTTCTCCAATGTAGAGCAATCTCCGAGTTTATATATTTAGTTAGGGGGGGGGGGTTGGGGGACAAAGCCCCCCCCCCACTTTATTCGGGTTTAAAAGTTTGTTTTGTTTAATATGGCCAAGCAAATTCTTTCCCTGTGTGGAAGTGGCCATTCACGTTTTTTAGGTTTCGACATTTAGAGATTGAGCTTTAGGTATTTGAGTACCTGAAGTTTCTATCTTATAATATAGACCCAGCAAAATAACCCCATTATTCTAACCCACACTGAATTATTTGAGGAATGTCAAGGTAGCAATAATGGCTTTGTAAGAATAAAAGGAAGGTGTTTCTAGCTACTGTGCATTCTATTCCTATGTTAGAAGTTGTGTTTCCACCCTTAAATATAATCATATCAAAGGAACAGTACTGTAACAAATGCATATTTCATGTGAAATGCCCTGCACTCTTTCTGTGTACAGAATCAGTAATGTGACACACCAGAATTCGAACTCAGAACAACCAGCATGATTTTTAATAAGCTCCTATCTGGCAGTCTGTACACAAACTGTGTAATGGTAAAGTATGTAAATTAATAATTTCATGAAGTGATCTATAGTAGACTTTACTGTGTAAAAATAAAATTGTTGAAAACACATTTTCTCATTATAGCTTATTCAGTTAGCATTAAGGATGAATCATTTGAATGTGCGACTTTCATTTCAATAGATGGAAGCAGTGTTAATGTACCAATTAACACTTCCTCTTTCTACTGACTTAAGTACTCAAACATCTCAAAGGCGTTGACAGCTACTTCACAAATCATCGGTTGTATCATGGCTTCATTACTGATGCTTATTTAAAATAAATTAAAAACCCAACTGAGAAATAGTCTTTATTTATAGCTCTGTTAGTATACGTAAAATTCAAAACTTAAAACCTTAACATTTTTTGTCTTGATGAGGAAAATGAACACACAGCTTTAGTACTTCAATTGAATTGAATTGTATTTATAATGTATTACATTTAAAATATAATGTATTACATTTAAAATATAACACTGAAATCAGTTTCACTAACTGTTATGGAACACACACACACACACACACACACACACACACACACACACACACACACACACACACACACACATTTAAAAGTATTAGAAAAATCTGAACACCATACATATAGTTAATCATCTCAAAATGGAGCTGACACTTTTGTCTGAAAGAAACGCAGACGACAGTAGATAATTTTGTTATCTTGCATGGGCCTGGTGGTGGTACATCATCAAACCCCATAAACAACTAATTAATACTCTATGGAAAGGAGTGAGCAAGTCATAGTTTTCCAACGAGGTGGTGTTTGCTTGTGAAAGCACAGTCCAAGTGACAAACTACAGACTCCCTCACTATGTGGAGAGATGTAGGAATTACTTACTACCATGCTGTGGTGTATTGTCTTTATAATGTGCAATTATTTAAAAAAAATATCTTGCCTTTTTTTAAAACATCACAAGTTACGTTAAAGGAAACTGAATTTCTCATCTGGCTTTCTGCAAGGATACAATCCAGTGGGGATGACTTTAGCATGTACCGCACATGCCAAAGAACACAAGTCACATGAATGACAAGTTCACCGGACACTGAGGTACCGCTTTTTGTGCTTACAGGAAGTGGCAGCTGAGTGAAAAGCATTAGTGAGCCATTTATACAATGAATGGTTATGTTTTTGGAATAAAACAAAATATGCTGCTTAAATACACAAGTAAGTGTGTCAGGGATTTCATTAAAGATAAATGATTTAGATACACATCAGACTAGCTAATGGTGATAAAAAATAGTGGCATTTATTTTTTAACACCTCTGTTGTATTAACACTTAAGACTTAGGCAAACATACATTTATATAAAAGAAAACAAACTTTATTAACCTGTTTCCAGTTACAAACAGTATACACCACATATATTATTTTGTATAATTATAACCAATCGAAAATTACATAAATTGATCAATTCCTGTCTTCCATTAAATGTCACTCCTCCAAAACATTATTGTGCATATATTGTTCCCACAATTTACATTTTTTTTCATGTAATTTGCTCCTACCCTTTTCTAAATATTCCACTTCCAGTTCTTTTATTTCTTGCTAAATTCAATTCTTTAGAGATAGTTGGTTTACACTTTGATTTATATTTTCTAGTAATTGCTTTTTTGGCACACACCAGTATTAAACTTAACAAGGCCTTACAATGTCTATGCAATTCAGATCTTGTATCCCAGCTCAAAGAAAAAAAATTTTTCCTTACACCTATTTGTTCACCAAACACTTCTGACAGAGTACTCTGTAGGGAATTTACAAGTCTGCCAACTCACTACACTTCCAAAACATATGTTCCCGGTTACCTCTTTCTTCCTCATCATATCTCCAACATTCTGTATTTACCTGAGGATAAATTCTCTGGAGGCTGCTTGGGGTATAAAAATACCTATGCAAATAGTTCCAAGCAAAATCCTAAATCTTCTAAACTTTGTTGCATATTATGGGAGCCATACATATGCCTTCCAATTTTTTCCTTGTGAATTGCTTATCCAGTCTTTCTTTCCGCTGTTTTCTAACCTCCTCTAATTGATTCTTATAGTTATCATGCAATATTTTATATGCCTCACTAATTATCCCTTTTGTAACAGCAGCTTTTATTCTATATTCAACAAAAAAACTCTCCCAGAGCAGGTCTTTCATTTAGGATTCCCCTACCCCTTTCTCTTTGCCTGTAGTCTAATATCAATCCCTGATAGGGAAGACAGTCTAGAACCTGCAGTCCAAATATCTCCCAGCCTCTTTCCATTCTGTTACCTTTCACTCTCTAGTTATTCACTACCAGTACCTCAGTTTCTTTGTCAGTTTTCTACAGTAAATTGCAGCCTTCTTGTGCCTAATCTCTGTACCGCTAATTGCAGTCATCCCTATCAGCAAAATTTCCTTTCTCCAGTCTCATTTTGGTTTAATTCTTTGAATACTTTCTGTTATTTATTTATCTATTTATTTCTCTCTCTTTGTTTACTGGGAATTTCTGACTGGAGTTTATCCCAGTTTTAGTGGAGGCCCAGGAAGAAAAGCTCCACATATTAGGCAAGTACATTTAAAGACAAAAATGACACTTTGTAAAATACATTGAGTTTACATGAAGTCATGGAATAAAATAATATTTCTCTCTCGTTTAATTTCTCCATATCATTTGAGTTTCTAATATCATGATAGGAATGGACCCCATTCCTAAGTCAAAGTATGATTAAAGTTCATGAAATTAGTATTGTTTCAATCTTTGATGTCAGCCAGATGTGCTTTTTGCAGCACCTGCAATGTGCCCAGTATTGACTCCTTCTGCAATTCGTATGGAGTTACATGTACTGGTAACATATCTAAATACGACTGTAGAGTCTTTTTTATAAGATCTGTTGCTCCTACTACTGCTGGAACTGTCTGGGTATCTTTCTAACACATTGCTCTCATTTTTGCCTGCAAATCTTGATATTTTATGACTTTGTGTGTCTCTGTACGCAAGACACTGTAGTCTCTGTGTGTAGTAATTTCAGTGATCGATGCTACTTTTGTCTTCTTTTCATGGACCACTATATCTGGTTTTCTCGCATCTGTCTTTTGAACGGTTTACTATCAAAAAGTCGATGGTCAGAAGTGCGACTGTTGAGAACCGTGACACGTTTGATCGACCTCATGCATGTTAAGTAGGTCACTAGATCTACAGTACAATATCGAAGGCCACTTGTCTATTATAATATTGAAAGATGACAGTTTTGAAATCCTGTGAGTCCCTAGAGAATGAAACGAGCACTGCAAACAAAATGTTACCATGTCAACTGCACTAGTATATTATATTTGTTTTCTTCCATTTTTGCCCTTTTGTGTTTGCGTTGTAATGTATGTATAACCCAGTTTGCCGGGAACTGTATCATGAATGTCTGTAGAATTCATTGCACACCGAGTTACCTAAGGAAAACACAATGGAATATACATTTGTTTTACAAAACAATCTCTTTTATAATGTCATATGTCTATCAGGTAATGACTTAGCAAGTGTCATTCTACACAAAGTGTGCTACCAGGTATTAAATATTTATATTTGTGGCTAGAAAATATCACTGTAGCAGCTTTCTAGAAATGCATAAAACTTTTGTTGATTGCTTAAATATAGGACTTCATGTGAGAGATGTTCTTAAAGGCGAAACTATCTTGTTTTCGCACATTTAAGCAGTCGACGTTGTCAGCACTGATATGGGTATCATACATATAAATATTGGATATTTGTCTGTCATTTAAGTAACTTACAATATTTTGATAGTAAACCCTTTTGAACTGTTGGTAATGGGTGATCCCATGTGACGTAGACTTCATCATTTTCTGTGATGCTTTGTGGCTCATATTTCCAGTGTTTTTCAACCACTTCAATACCATAATGTTTGCACAATCCTCAGTGCAACAGTCATGCCATATTATTATGTCTTTCAGTATACAATCCTTCTGCCATTAGTATGTCACAACCAGCAACGAAGTGTGCGACTGTTTCCAATTCTGTTTTACAAAACCTGCAAGTGTCTGTTTCTCCCACATGTTCAATTGACTTTATAAACCACGTAGCCCACTGTCTTGGGACACCAATATTAACCTTTCATCTTTTGGTTTGATTTTACCTCTCCTTAACCATTCCTGCATTTGATCCTGATCAACATGAGGTTCTTCCAGAAGTTTTCTATACTTGCAACTATATTTATGCATTTTCCACATTTCTTGCCTTCTCATCTGATCCTTCACCTTATATTCTTTTTTTTTTTTTTTGGCACATTCAGTTGCTGCCTGATTTTTATCTACTACTGGTCTGATTTCCATTCCTGCTTGACACTGATATGCTTCTGCTAGAATAAGCAGGGAAGTCATCTTAGATTTATTCTCCTCATGTTTCAGAACTTTCACTATGTTTGAGTCTTGTGAGGTCAGCAGATATGTATGCAGTCCCATGATTGCAGATCTATACATGTAATCAATTTCAAGGAGGCCCATACCTCCTTCAGAACAGGGAATATATAAACTTGGTATACAGTGATTTTTATAAATCATTTGTGAGCATGAAGCATCCTTCTTGTTTTTCTGTGTAATCTATCCAACATGTTTTGGGGCTAGTCAGTCACTCCCAAACTGTAAGTTAGGACAGGAAGACCAAATTGGTTTATAACTTGAATTTTGTTCCTAGATGTCAATGCTGTTTTCAGGATTAATTTAAGTCTTCTAAAATATTCCGTACTAAGTTTTGTTCACATTTGTTCATGTTTTATTGTTGATCCTTCATTTGTTTGTGTCTTTCGGCTTTTCCCAGTTAGGGGTCACCACAGCGGAACTCCCGTCTGCTAATGATTGGCAGTAGATTTTTACATACTGGCTTGCCGGGCCTAATGCACAACCTTCAACAAAGGAACGCCCATTCACGCATGTTGCCACACAGAAGACGCTCTAACTGAGAATCGAACGGGCAAAATCTAACTGTGAGGTGACAACACTCAAATATTTATACGCTCCCTATTGCTCAAGTTCTTTTATATCACACATTCCTGTCTCAGACTGATATTTTCTTGGTGCTGCAGTTTTCCTGCTTTAAAGGTTGCTTTTGCATATTTATCAAGACCAAATGACATTCTTGTATCATCTGAAAAAGTTTTGACTACTTGCAGTTGTGCTTTCAATTCCTCATCTGATGAGCTATACAATTTTAAATCATCGACAAAGAGAAAATGTGAAGTCTTTACACTTTCTTATATTCTAGGAGCCAAATTATAGCCATGGCCTAATCTGTTAAGTAGACAGCTTAAAGGGTTAAGGGCAAGAAAGAATAGTGGTGGTGACAGGGAGTCACCCTGGAATACCCCCCTTTGAATTTTTATCTCTGGAATAATAATTTGTCCTTTCTCATGGCTTAATTGCAAAGTGGTTTGCCACTGTTTCATGGTCACTGTAATGTAGTTGATCAGTGTAGGGTGTATCTTACGCATTTTGAGCACTCTTTTATCCATGAATGTGGGATACTATCAAATACTTTTTTGTAATCAAGCCATGCCATACTTAGATTCTTCCCCTTTTTACAGTTCTCCAGCATGACTTTATTTAGCAACAGATGATCCTTTGTTCCATATGACTTTCTTTTATTACCCTTTTGTTCTATTGCCAAGACTGAATTTTCTTCTAAATGACTATAAACTCTGTCGGCATCAATTCCAGTATATAGCTTATAGATCGTCAGAAGGCAAGTTGTTGGTCTATAATTTTTAGGATAACCTGCAGGTTCACTCTTAAGTAGGAGCATTGTTTTTCCTATTGTTAACCAGGTTGGTGTCTGTTTGGGGTGCGCATATAAATAGTTCTTACTCATGGCTAAATCTTCTTGCAAAGATGTTAATACTTTTAACCAGAAGTTAGGTACCATATTGGGCCTGGGGGTTCCAATTGGAGGCTTTTCTTAACTTTATCTCAGTCTCTCTGGCCGTTACTTCATCCCATTTCATATCCTGTACCTTTGAACTTCATAGTCTTTCCTTTACTTTTTCTATCCATTTAGGATCTTTGTTATGTTCCACAGGATCTTCATAGATATTTCTCCAAAATGTATCTATTTCTTCTTTTTTGGGTGGTCTTTCAGTTCATTTTGCTGTATTTTTCCTTTATATTTATCTGTGTATCTTCTAAGTTTTTCTGTCTGTGCTGAGATTTTTAGTTTATTATTTGCAATACTGCAAGTTAGACCCTGATCCATTATAATACTGCACATTGCTTTTATCACATCTATCTTTCTGCATAATATTATATATGGCTGTTGTTATACTCCTTAAGGATCTATATTCAAAACCCCAGTCTTCCCTTATTACTTGAATTTTCCCTCTGCTTCATCTTCATGCCTTTCCATTTGAGTTACAGCTTTCTGGTTGTGTTATGTATGTGGTCTTTAGCTGTGCAGCTCTAAAATATCCCTTCAAATCAGATAATCCTAAACTGCCTAGTTCTATTCTTATCCCACTTGACCCTTGCATCTTTCCCTCCCATATAAAATCCGTAAATTCATTATTAGTTACTGTCTACAACTTCTTCTCTGGTTGATAAAAATATACCTGACTTGTATATAAAACTAGAGGGATTTAAAAATCTTTCCCTTCTTGTATCTTACTATCCATATATATAAACAAGAGCTTCCAGTTTGTCAGCTTTTGTATTATCTTTTGCTTAGTCTCTTCCCACATATCCTTAGCTGCCATAATATAACCTTTTTAATCCATTCTCCTAAATACTTCATTTTATTGCATCCCCATAAATATGGGTATTACTGAACCAATTCATGTGTGGGTACATAGTTTACAGCTATAGCCTTTGTTTTATCGTTGTTAATTTTATATCTAGAAAAGACCTGAAATTGTCTCAAATTGTTCCACAACACTGAGATGTCATTTTCTAGCTTTATCAGGTACAAAATAATTTTGTTTGCAAATCAAATCAACTTTTCTTGATTATCATACCAAGTACATCCTTGAATTTCCAAGTCACTTATTTTCTTTGCAGTTGCTCTAAACATAATACAAATAACAAAGGGGGAAGAGGACATCCCTGTCTGGTTCCTCTGTTCATACACAGCTCACTATAGTGGCAGTTATTTTCAAGGGGTTTGGTAACTGCATTAATCTATGTTTATTTTCAAGGGGTTTGGTGACTGCATTAATCTATGTTTATTTTCAAGGTGTTTGGTAACTGCATTAATCTATGTTTTATTGTGGCTGCTGACCTAGGTAGGAAACAACAGGTGTTTACATCTCATTGGAGGACATTGTACTTCAGTGAGAGGTAAAGCCTTGGCATTGCTTAAAATATTTGAATCTATGTAAATAGTAACTTTGTGTATCACTGGAGGACCAGAGAATGCAAAGAGACTATAAAGAGCATTTAAAATGAACTGCACATGCTGTTTAATGTTCCTTATTAAGTCATACCATATCTGCAATAGTTTAATATAAGAACATCATAACATAGACCCAAGATAGGAGTCTCTTACAAGCTGGCTTTGTGGCATAGAAGGATGGAGCCCTATGACACAGATGACCTAGGATTAATTAGCATCTTGCAAACTAGAGCAACCAGCCAGCCAGAGAGAGAGAGAGAGACAGGAAGGCTACAGGAATGTTTGTAAGCTTCTGAGCCCCACAAACCTTTCTGTGTTGGAGGGAAGCCTTCTAGCTTACCAGTGGGAGTGGTAAGCACTAGGTAGCCTATCTTACCACAAGAGTGGTTTCTGGCCCAAAAATTGTAGTTTATTGGCAGTTTGGGCAGTTTTTCCATCTCTTTCGACCTTCTGGTTGAAAAGTCCACATTTGCGCTTGTTTCCCACCTTTCCTGTAATTAGTCTAGTCCAGATACAGATTTGCTGTATCCAGGACTGCTTGTAAGCTTCTGAGCCCCCCAAGCATTTCTGTGTTGGAGGGAAGCCTTCTAGCTTATCAGTGGGAGTGGTAAGCACTAGGTAGCCTATCTACCACAAGAGTTGTTTCTGGCCCAGAAATTGTAGTTTATTGGCTGTTTGGGCAGTTTTTCCATTTATTTCAACTTTCTGGTTTAAAAGCCCACATTTGTGCTTGTTTCCCACCTTTCCTGTAACTAGTCTAGTCCAGATACAGATTTGTTGTATCCAGGACTGTTTGTAAGCTTCTGAGCCCCCCAAGCCGTTCTGTGTTGGAGGGAAGCATTCTAGCTTATCAGTGGGAGTGATAAGCACTAGGGAGTCCATCTATCATTAGATCCCGGTACAGATTCTTAGTTTTAGCACTTGAATTTGCTTATTCATGCTCAGCACTTGTTCAGAACTTGTTGTTAGCAATAAATAAGGTACAAATTGCTACAGCACTCAACCTTCCTCTTTACCTAGAGGAAAACAGTTCTTGTACTTACTTTCCTCACTTGCTTAGAGAAAAACAGCTCATATACTCACTTTCCTCACTTATCTAGAGGAAAGTAGTTTTTTTATTCAGGCATGTCCAAGGTTCCGCTCCCAGTGTTCTCTCATGTCTATCTGATGAATCTGGGCATCTTGTGGCAATGTAGCAATTGCCTCATGTACACAAACAACCCTCTCCTCCTACCACCCAACACCACAACCTGTGAGAGATGCACTTATCTAGCCAAACTGGAGGTAAAGCTCTCTCCAACCAAGGCTGAATTTGACAGTCAAGAAGAGAAGGTAAACACTTGCTCCACACCACACTCATCACATAGTAGTCCGAAACCTACGCCACCAAAATCCACACATAGAAACACAAAAACATTTGCGGAGGCTCTCAATAATAATCTGCTCAAGCAACAGAGACATCCAAAGCAGAAACACAAGCAACCTCCATCCCCCAACACAACCCAAATGACACATAGCCCACAGACTCAGTGTGCCACTCAACCACAGCATATAAGGCAAAACAATGTACGCAGCACACTAGTCATAGGTGAATCTATAGTCAGGCACACTGATGTCCCACTCACCAGACTAAACAAGGAGAAGGTTACTGTCAGCTGCCTGTCGGGTGCCGGGATCCGCCACATAACCCATGCACTCAGGTCACTCCACAACAAGTACAAATATGACTCTGTCATTGTCCATGTAGGTGTGAATGACCTGAGACGTACCTCCCTGGACTACATGAAGAGACATGGAAGAGCTCTCAGATATTGTACCCCAGGCAGGTATGACCCTAGCCCTGAGTAGCATTCTGCCATCGCCCAGAATGATACCGCAGTACAAGGACAAAATGATTGACTTCAACAATTGGCTAAGTGTCTGGTGTCATTCTAAGGGGATCCAGTATCTGTCTGCCTGGGATGACATGGTCGACAGACTACGATGCTTTGCCAGAGATGGTCTGCATCAGTCACCCCTGGGATTCTGAATACTGGCTAAGGCTCTTGGTGCCCCTATAGTGCCTTTTTTAGGCAAGGTTCAAATGACAAATTCACCACCTTAACAGGAACAGGCAAGCAAAAACTGACGGTAATGCTACTCAATGCTAGAAGTCTAAATCTCAAAATGCACTCTCTCGAGGCACTCTTTAAAATGGAGAACATCGATATTTGTGCAGTGACTGAGACCTTGTTCAAGGCTCCAGAGAGTACCTCTGCATTACCAGGCTATAACTCATACCACACCTTTTGGCCACCTAACCTGGACTCCGCGGAACACCAAAGGCAGAGGTGTGTTGATATTCATTAAGGATATCCACACTTCCAAGCTAGTTGTTCAGCATAATGCATCTGAGGTTATGCAAGTAAGTGCAACTAACTCTGGGGAAAACTGCAATCCAAATTTTAGCTTGCTACAGATCCCCCATCATGCCCCAGGATTCCTACTCCTCTTTTCTTGATATACTGGAAAATATTAGGATTCAATCAAACACCCTAATAATTGGTGATTTCAACTATCATACCATTAACTGGGAAAACTACTCATGTACCAACTCCTTCACTCAACGCTTTCTGGAATTCATAAATTCCAATGCCCTGGATCAACTTATCCACACCCCCACCAGGGGCAACAGTATCCTAGACCTAGTCATTACCAATATGAGTGACAGGTGTTCCACACCTGAAGTCAACTCCTCGTTGGTCAGATCCAGTCATAAGCTAATCACCCTAGATATTCACATCCCGACCCACTCCCCATTAAGGTAATCATGGTAAAACATTTCTTCAAAGCCAACTTCATGCTTCTTAAGACAGAATTGGTGATCTTCATGACACCCATGCAGATGGACAATACAGTTACGACTGCTGGAGCCTACACAGATGCACTCTATAAGCACTTACACGAGTGCATGGATCGTGATATCCCAAACAGAACCAAGACGCTATCCTCCAAAAAAAGGAATCCAATCTGGTGGTCCCCTACCATAAACAAACTCTACAACAGAAGGAAGAAACTATTGCAAAAGAAAGTAAAATCCCATGAGTGGAGGAGTTCCCTGGTCAGCCTCAGTAAGAAACTGAGATCCCTTATAAGATCCTCTAAAGCTAGCAAGAAAACAAAATAACCACTGATTCTAGGGACAACCACAAAGCATTCTATAGCTATGTCAAGAATCTCAATGGCAACACCCAGATCTGCTCTGAGTTACAGCACAACAGCATGAAAATTACAGAACCAACTGATATTGCCAACATCCTGGCAGATAGGTTCACTGCTAACTTTACCCCCTTCTCACCCCTTAAAGGGCCCATAACTATACAGGAAGAATGCAGAGTCCCTGTAATCACAACTATGTAGGTAAAAGCTGCATCTCTAAAGCCAAAAACACAGTATCCATGGGACCGGACAACATCCCAGGCTGCATTTTACATGAACTTCAGAACGAACTGGCTCCCCACCTAAGCACCATGTTCAGTCATAGTCTCACATCAGGCTTTGTGTCCACTGAATGGTGCACAGCAGTAGTTATCCCACTCCACAAAGGAGGAGCCACCCTTGATCCCAGGAACTATCGCCCTATTAGCCTGGTGAGCCTGGTCTGTAAGGCCATGGAACGTATCACCATGGAATGCATAAACAAAGACCTTGGTAACTTCCAAACTCTGGACCCCACCCAGTTCGGGTTTGTGAAAGGCAGATCATGCCTCCTGAACCTGATCGACTTCTCTGAGGCAGTCACAAAAGCTGTAGATGAGGGTAAGGTGGTTCACACAGCCTATCTTGACCTCGCCAAGGCTTTCTACACCATCCCCCATTCTGGAATTATAGCTAAACTCACTAAACTAGGTATAAATCCCTGTGTCACAAGATGGGTTGCCAATTGGCTCACTGACAGAACCCACACTGTAAAAGTTACAGACTCTAAATCTGACTTCAAACCAGTGACAAGTGGAGTACCACAGGGTTCAGTCCTGGGACCTCTCCTTTTTGGTATCTACTTCTCTGAAGTACAGGCTAACACAGAAGGCCTTTGGCTAATGAAGTTCTCAGATGACTACAAACTAGGAGCCATAGTTGAGTCCCCAAATGATGTGGACATCCTACAGAAGGGCCTGACTGAGACAGATGCCTGGTGTTAGAGCCATGGCCTCAAGCTTAATGCCAAAAAGTGCATTGTCATCCCCTTTGGTAAAAACTCTGTACCAATGAACTACCACATAGGCAGCAGTCTACTTAATGCCGAATGTGTGATAAGAGACCTGGGGACCCAGGTGGACAGTAGTCTCTCCTTTGATAATCACATCGCCACAGTAGTCAGGAAATCCTTCTACATGGCACACCTCATCACAAAAGGGTTCTCATCTAGGAAAACAGAGATCATTGTTCCCCTGTACTCGACACTCATTAGATCCATTATAGAGTACAACGCCCCTTTTGGAATGTACCTCACAAGACATCTGCAGCAGCTGGAAAGGCCACAGAAGTACCTCACAAAGAGGATTACCCACCTCAAACTGATGCCCTACACTGACCGTCTAAAAAAACTCCAGTTTTACTCCATAGCATATCGCCTACTCTGAGGTGATCTCTGCCTAACATATAAAGCTATGTCAAACCCAGAGCTGTTGGACATGCTACACCTAAAGAAATCCCAGTCCCTCCGAGCTACACGCTCTAGGGACCTAAACCTTGTCACCACAATAAACAGGACATGCTGGAGGGATAGATTCCTGTCCCAGAGACTTCCCATACTCTGGAACAAGCTACCCATGTATGTCAAGCAAAGTTCCTCATTAGCACTCTTCAAGAAAAATCTTGATAAGTGGATGGGAAATAGGAAATACTCCCCAAGGATCACTTCTGTGGCCCTGCTCGACAGGGGCACAGGAAAATAACTTTCTTGGCTGGCGTTATCCAGGGAACCTTGTTGGCTAGGCTTACTTAGGCTCTTGGGCCGATAGCCTAGTACCTACCTATGAATCTATGATGGGGTACACCTGCTCACCTCTCCCTGGAGGAGGGGGAGGGACATGTTTATGCAACATTCATCTTTTCAAGGATTCCCATTCCAGACGATCAGTGGCCAGGCAATAAGCATCTGCTATTAAGAGGGGCTGGACTGTTTTTGGGTGTAAAACCCCAGGAAATTATTTACTTTATCACACTGTATCTATTGTGTCCCCACCCCTTAGGTGTTTAATGGGGCATGTGGAATTCAGAGCCAGGGCTTAAAGTAAACCCAGCATTTGACATCTGCCTGGATGATAGCCATACCTGTGGTTTAGGATCTGATGCTCAGCAGGAACAGGAAGGGCAAATGGTTTAACAAAAAATTACAGTTACTGGTGTAGCATGTAACTATTTTCTTTTTATGAGTGTACCAAATAAATGCCACAAATGTTGCTTTCATTGACGGTACTATGAGGCAATGCACTTTAATAAGATTGCTTGTTTAAATCAGTTACATTTTAGGCACATATTCTTGAATTCTCTTCTTTCCAGTGCATAATCTATTGATTATGATAACACTCCCTTAGTTGTTGTGTCTTTCGGCTTTTACCGGTTAGGGGTCGCCACAGTGGAACTCCGGTCCGCTAATGACTGGCAGTAGATTTTTATGTGCTGAGTTGCCGACCCTGACGCACAACCTTCAACGAAGGTACGCCCATTCACGCATGTCTCCACACAGAAGATGCTCTAGCTGAGAATCGAACAGGACAATGTCTTACTGTGAGGCGACAACTCTACCGCAGCACCACCACTGCAGTCATAACACTCCCTTAGTATGTAACCTAAAAGGAGAATGGGACCAAAACTATCACAAACTGCTGGCCACATCTGGGACCACCAGAACTACAATCTATATGCTGCATTGGTTTGGAGGCCCACACCCTTTGGATTTTGGCTGATCACAGTGTTTACAATCATTCAGTATATTTATTCATTGTATTTAATTGTTTTCTGTTGTTAACCAATGAAACCCATTACACAAGTTTCTCCTTTCAGGAATGACCTGGGAAGATTCTTTGGTTAACGGATATGCTCAGCTTTGGAGAGTATGCAGGAGGAGACTGATGGAATCAAACCCTGAACTATATGACAAAGCTAATTAGCAGCATATAGTCTTCACACTTCATAAAAAATCACTGTTGCTAGTGTCTACCTTTTTTTGCAGACATGAATTTCAGATGTCAGTGTAAACAGAATTAACAATTTAGGGTGCTACACAGTAGACATGCCTGTGGGCAGTTTGTAGGATTCTGAGCAATATTTTTTGCGGCAAATGTCTTGTGATTCTGAGTTATATCTCCCATTTTCCCCGATCCCTGTTTCATACCAAAGAATGTAGGCTAAGCAGTATAACGGTGAAATGTCCATTGGTAGAAGCAAGTGTTTTGTGATTTGCAGCTCTATGTCCATTTTTCTTAATGATTATTTTGTATCCAAAAATATGATCACTGGTATCAGTGGTACCATTAATGAACATTGATTCTGATCTAAAAAATGCTGTCAAATGAAAGAACACCAATATCCAAATCATGATATTACCATAAAGTTAGAGTTGATGACAACACCCAAGTATTATTTTTCTATAAACAAATGTCAATACTTGAGTGTATTATGTAATTTGTCTCCCAGCCTATATATCTTAATGGATCTCCTACTATTCACCGAAAGCACATTTCACTGAAACACATTTCACCTAAAGCACAATTCACCGAAAACACAATTCACTGAAACACATTTCACCGAAAGTTATATATGGCCTTTTCCCCACTGTAGTGCGACCCTGGAGTTAGTATATATAGTAAGGGTGGGTCTGGGGGGGCATAGCCCTCACATATTTTAAATATTTTGAATTATATACATGGATATATGTAATTGCAATATATTACTGTTCTCACAGTAATATATTGCAATATATTACTGTTCTCACAATAATATAGAAAGTGTCTTTCAGCTTTTCCCGGTTAGGGGTTGCCACAGCGGAACTCTGGTCCGCTAATGATTGGCAGTTGATTTTTATGTACCGGCTTGCCAGGCCTGACGCACAACCTTCAACGAAGGTACGCCCATTCACGCATGTCTCCACGCAGAAGACGCTCTAGCTGAGAATCGAACCGCACAGCGTCTTACTGTGAGGCAACAACGCTACCGCATCACCACCACCGCGGGTTCTCTCACAATAATATATACATAAAATATGTGGGGGGCTATGCCCCCCACACCCCCCTTACTATATATACTAACTCCAGGGATGCACTACAGTGGGGAAAAGGCCATATATAACTTTTGGTGAAATGTATTTCGGTGAGTTGTGTTTTCGGTGAATTGTGCTTTATATGAAAAGTGCACACTAATTTGATTTTCGGTGAAATGTACTTTCGGTGAATAGTAGGAGATCCATCTTAATATATATAGGTGCGCTCGCACACACACACATTTGTAGTATATAGTGGACATATCAATGGCCACTATACAGTACAAATACTTTTACTAA
Organism: Protopterus annectens; assembly: GCF_019279795.1. NCBI lineage: Eukaryota > Metazoa > Chordata > Ceratodontiformes > Protopteridae > Protopterus > Protopterus annectens. The sequence goes on along the minus strand of NC_056741.1, from coordinate 867,644,905 downwards.
CTTAATATAGCTGCAATTTACACTATCTGTCTTCGTATCCAATCTCTCTTGCTTTATTTATTTCTGTGGCTGAGTAAACAGAATTGATTAAACAGTATTTTTATGAGAATATACAGATAGAATTACAAAAAAATCTAACACACTGGGTTTATTTTCTTGTATTGTATACCTCTATAATATGTATTTGTCTTGTATATCTACTTCAATTTGTATTATGTAAAAAACTTTTTTGACTTTCAAAGTTAAGCTGATGTTATGTAAAAATTTCTGTGATTGTATGGAGCTTCTCCCTGGGCCTCCACTGAAAATGTGTCATTGGGCCCAGTGGACTTTCCCATAGGTCAACAAATGTCAATAAATAAATAAATAAATATATATATATATATATATATATATATATATATATATATATATATACATATATTATGCATTTACTTAAATGTGTGTACACATGTATCTTGGAGCACTCCCTATAATATTTCAGCAGCAAGTTAATGTCTGCAGTAAGTTCTCTCTCTGCCTCTGTGGTTTTCTTTATCTTATTAATGCAATTGCAGATAGTTCATTTTTGAAAAGGTAAGAATATAGTCTATAATACAACAGTTACATCATAAACTAAAGACATGCTTGGGTTCTGTATTAATCTAACTACTCTGATCCTAAGCATTTGCTTCAAGTGGTGGGACTGACTCATTAATACTAGCTATAGTCTCCTACATAGTAGTTTAATCGCAGTCTAACTCATAATTCCTCTTTGTTTTTATATCTTAGCATTCTCCTGTATATAGTTTAAATAGTTCTAAATATCTGATACCCTTTGGCATTCTATATTACAGATCACAAGGTTTTCAAACATAGTAAACCTTTGCAAGAAACATAGTGGGCTAAATAATAAACTTTGGTTTAAAACGTTTCTCTGTACAGTAACACCAGTATTAGATTCTAGACCTAAACCATACTCTTTATAGATTTAAGAAGGCTAGAAATGTAGCTTTGAGGATAAGACATTGACTTGAAAATAAGTTGCATGCTGTCAAACACTGTCAAACAAACACAGATACAAATACCACTTTTGGACATCATTTCAGATTAATTTCCAATGTCTGTCACATGAGTGAACATATGGGTATCACCTAAATTATGATGGGAAGTCCGGTATAAGGTAAGCCTCTGATGAGGCTGAACTCTCCTTTTTTCATGGCTAAGGTTCAAAGTACATTAATTTACTATCCGTCTACCCTCTGGCAAAATATCTCTCATTCTCTAGGAACTATAGCTGCTGTCATAAGGACTTCCAAATTGCAGGGTCATGAACCATTAGTGATTTAACAGACAACACTGACACATAATATAAATTCATGACTACCCCTGTACCACCAGTATCCTTGAATATGTCTTCTCTCTTATTAAAAGTGAAAGTCTTGTGAATCTAAATTATGCTAAAACTGGGAAAACAAGCTAATGAAAATCCGGAGAGACACTGGAGGACAACAATGGAAATTAGATGTCCAAGACAGTGAAATACTGTGTTAAAAAAACTCCTCTCAACTAAAATGACTCTTCTATGATATCTTACGGAAGACAGCTAACTCATCAGTGCAAAATGGGACCACAGACTGTATGGTTTAGTCAAATGCATGGATTACAGAAAACAAAGCTAGTTTACTTTAATTTATATATTTAATATTAACACAATTTAGTTTTTCACCAATCAATTAAACAGTTTATCCAGGTCTGCAGAATTGCAGAGTAATATTTTTTTCTCTCCTAAGCTAGAAGTGTATTTGTGTTCATCTGATTACATGTTGCTTTGACTTATTGTTGAAAGGGGTTAAATGAGTCACCAATTAATTGACTAACTGTACTTTTAAACTCATCTGTAACACATTACAAAAAGTGCTTTATGTTGTATATTTTGGCAGTACATGGGGGCAGAGGAGTGCTGACTATTTGACGTGTTTTAAGCAGTCATGAGCTGCTGACATGGTTTATCAGTAAAAAAAAAAAAACTGCCAGAAATTAGCATAAAGATTTTGAATGTACTCAAAAATAGATAATCTAAATTTGATAATGCAAGCTTTTGAGTCTAGATAGATAGAAAACAAATGCTTATACCTTAAAGAAAGAGGTTGCCAGCAAAGCACATATGGTAACTGGGCAAGGCCTTCTGGGAAAGTAACTATGTGGCCTTCTAGGAAAGTAACTGTGACGATGTTTGGCTACAATCAAGCTCATCATTTCAAAGTATTAAATTAAACTATAATACAGTACATAGTGTATGTGCCATCTGCTCATTTTTTTATTTTATTAAATGAAGTATTTTCTTGTGCATATAGGGGAAAAAAATCACTGAACTTAGTTCTCATAAGCATAATTTTCAAAACTGAATATGTGTAAGATATGCAAGATTTAGCTAATTAAAAACATTCACATATGTTATTAGACTTTAGTATCACATCTTTCTAGTTTATAAAACTTATTTTCATCCTTGCAGTTCTATGCTTGTGAAAGTCATAATTCAGATAATAAATGTAGCACTCTGGTGAAAATGGTACAGCGGTATTGTTTGCTGAGCAGTGAATATGTTTATGCTTGGATTCCTATCTTAGTAAATAGTCTTACACCCTTAAAACAACACTTTAAGCTAAGTAGTCAACCTATATTGACAGTGGCTACTTTTAAATTTGCAACATCAAAAATACAACTCTGGGAGAGACAAACTGGGCCCTCTACCCTCCAGAATAAATATGTTCATTGACTTTCGTCTTTTTTCATCTTGCATTTGCTTTGAGCATTTTAGTGGTCATTCTCTTTACGCATTCTTCCAGATTTATATTCACTTATCTGTAAGGACAAAGAGCAGATTTACCAGTAACTTGTAGAATGAGAATGATGGCTGTCACCCTTCAATCTGACTTTGCCACCTTGCAACACAATATTTTCCTGACCTTTTGCACAACCCCCTCACAGTGTCCTCCATGACTGCGTCTTGGTGTGATGAGCACTCCAAGACCTTATTTTCTGTCTTCTAGACCCACTCCTCACTCATAACCTGTACACACACACACACACACACACACACACACACACACACACACACACACACACACACACACACACACACACACACACACACACACCTAGCAGCACACTTCTTTAAAAGTCCACCAATTTTTAGTTCACAACATGAAATCCTAGCTGTTATTTATCAGCTCATTACTTTTTAGTACCACATCCTGTTAGTGGATTATCCACAGTCCTTACATCTGATTATGGCAATGGTACTGGTGCAATTATCAAGTAGAATGAACCTGTTTTTTCCCTTTCTCTAGTTATATCAGATCACATTTTTTTAAACAAAACCACCCCAAAACAGACCACAATATCACCACCTCACTGATTATCACCTTCTCACTGTACATTTGTCTTGGATTAATTGCTGATTGTTTCCTGTTTGCTTGTTTTTGCCTCACCTTTTAAATCTGGGACCTATCTCCATACTCCCATCTTATCTAGCAGTCCACTGTATGGCAGTACATTAAAAACTTTGTCAAAGTTAAAATAAAGCAATATCTGCTAGGTTCACTTTGTCATTTGTCTATTTCAACTATGACTCAGTCATAGAACTGTATCAAACATGTCAGTGATGAACTTGTGCTGGTGAAATTGGTTGTTGGCTTTCATGATTTCAGCCAAAATACCTTAAACAGCTCTTTCTGTCGTACTCCCAGGGATGAACAGAAGACTAACTGGCGTATAATTCTCCAACTCTTTTCTTAACCACTTCTTGTATGACAACATACTGGTAGCCATTTTCCAGTCCTTGGGGACCACAAGATTCCCAGAAAAAGTTACATTTTGTGAAAGGTTCTTCAAGCACTACATGCATTTAAATGTAGCAGGTGACAATCCATCTGCCCTCTCCCCATGTTATGAATTAAGACCCCTGAATTCATTTCTCCCCTTCCCATATCATTACTTCACCAGTCCAGCACTTCCCATTCCTACCTATGTCTGCTTCACATACTGGTATTTGACTCTCATTTTTGTGAAAACAGAGACATGGTCAGGATTTGTCTGATTCCTACCTTCCTCATATCTATTCCTACTTGATTCCAGTAGCCCAATCTCACTCACCATTATATTTATAAAAATAGTTCATATTCTTCTGCACCAACCAGGCAACTGCCTTTTAAATTCTGTCTCACTGCCCTTTTCAAATATATTTATAAATGATCTTTGACATTTACGCCCTTGGTATCATTTATATATAAATTGTCCTGATTTCCATTATAGCTCTCTATATTTCCTCCTCCCTCAGCCAGTCTTTTTATGTTCCTTAAAAAAACATTCTGTGCTGTCATTTCCTTCTGTCCTCCTTAATGCATCCTTAAATTTCTTAATCATTTGCCAATCGAACATGCACGCATCCATTCATTGCACCTTTATCACCTTCTTCCTCCTTCACCTCTCCCCAGCTTCAGTGATCAGAAATCATACTGTGACTTCATTTTTATTACATACTACTTCCCTAACCTGTACTTCACCAATCCAAATATCCCTCTCACACACAGAAATGTTAATGTATTCAAAATTCTCTTCAGAACAGACAGCTTGGTGAATTTTCATCTTCTTTGTCCATTCAGAGTATTTGAGTTTGACTGCCTGCTGTGGATTGGGAAGAATGAAGTCCTCATTACTATTATCTCCTTTTTACCTATTTCTTAATTCTATTTATTAACATTTTGCCATTTTCCTCTCTTACTCTAGTAGCCTGTACATCATTGTTGTCTACTAGGGTTTACTTATCATCATTACTGGGCTCAGTTTCTTCTTATTTAATTTCTTCAACAGCTACATCTTTTCTGCAACATATCTTAATTCATAATTAAGAGATACTGCAGCCTCATCCCCTCTTGTCCTACCTATGTTTTTATTTATTTATTTATATTTTGTTGATTGGATTTGGTCCCACTTGGCCAGTGGTCTACTTTCAGTAGAGACACAAGGTGATATTCATACTGACTAGGGAATTTTGGCAAGAGCACCTGGGAATATTCTCCACCCTTTAATAACTGCTGTGAAATCGTTTACATCCACTTGAACTACCACCAATTCAGGCAGACGGGGCCTCAGTTTATCATCTCATGTGAAGGAGGCATGCACAGGAGTGCAGCACCCTCATATATGTTGCACTGCAGTGTTAGTAATGAAAAACTAATCCAAGTATCTGGTCTGGAAATGGGAGGTTGGCATAATGGTTAAGGTGTTTACCTTACAGACACAAGGTAGAAGGTTTGATGTCTCACATGTGGTAATTGGCTAGGCTTAAAATGGCCCACAAGGGCAGTTAGCCTAGTACTAATCTATGAACATATAAACCCACAGCCTTCTGATCTTCTAGCATCAAAGGTGGATGTGCTACATGTTGAGCCACTGACATTGGCAATAAACATATACCTACATCTACCAGTGTCTCCCTGTAGAAGCACTGGAAGCCATTTAATGTATAACCCCCCCCCCCCACACACACACACACATACATCTCTCTCTCTCTGTATATATATATATATATATATATATATATATATATATATATATATATATATATAGATAGATAGATATGTGTCCAGGTCAAAATGTAAAAATATTGAACTCTAGATATTTAATCTCCTACATGTGTAGAGAGTTGGACCCCCCCCCCCCCACACACACACAAAAAAGACCCATGTTAGTGCTTTTTTTCTGAGTATTACTTACCGGGGAGTGATATTGTTTGTGAACTGGCTGTGTATTGGTGTGATGTATGTAGTATATGTATTCTATTAGTAAGTATTTAACTTCAGAATTTTGAAGTTTCAACATTTTGGCATTTCAAAATGTTGCATTCAATATTATAACTTTCAGTATACTACTATTCAATAAATTTTCTTGTACCTATATATATATATATATATATATATATATATATACTGCGGTGGTGGTGCTGCGGTAGCATTGTCGCCTCACAGTATCTTCTGTGTGGAGACATGCGTGAATGGGTGTACATTCATTGAAGGTTGTGTGTCAGGGCTGGCAACTCGGCACGAAAAAATCTACTGCCAATCATTAGCGGACTGGAGTTCTGCTGTGGCGATCCCTAACCGGGAAAAGCTGAAAGACACAACATATATATATATATATATATATATATATATATATATATATATATAATTATAGTGCATATTGTTGAATTGTTCTTTATTCGGATATCAAATCATCAAGCTAGATACATTGAACAGCTTTTTATTGATCAGCTGCTGCACTGAGGACAGGACTTATCCCCCTGCAGCACCCATGTTAAAGCCCATCTTTGATGAAATGGTACTCAACAGATTGGTCTCAGTGGTCTGACGTTTGAATTTATTCTGATTCAACAAATGAAAACAGAATCATGGAAATAAATATATATGCGTATGTTATACAAACTAGACTCATTATTTATTTAGTTTTTTGCTCCCATACTTCCTTCCTTTCCTCTTCTTCCCCTATACTTCCCCATTTATCTACTTCCTAAAAACTGTACATGTTGAGTTACTCTAATGTATCTATTTTTATAATCATTATGATAATCAGCATTTGTTTGCTGTACAAGATTTTTTGTTCATGTATTTTTTATTCTGTATTTCTATTATTTGTGTTTGCATCTAGTCTGTGAATTTGGACTGGCCTGAAATTGGTCTGTTTGGTAAAGAGTGCTCTACCCAGCTCAACACGTTCAAATACACAAATAAATAAATTGTATTTCTCAGGATTCTGGCACATCATAAATCCCCACTAGCGCACATCCTCCACTTTTAACCTTCATTTCATTCCGCATGCCCCATTTTATTTTAATTTACATTTCACTTCTCTTAACTTCTGAGATATGCAATTTTCTGTTTTTCTCCTTCCCCAGTTTAGTTTAAAAGGACCATGATTTCAATGTGGATCTTCAGCCCTGCCTTCAGTTCTAGTCTCTTGTCATTATTATGATTCAAGTGGTCTCTGACATGCAGGGCACTATTCTTCAGTGTTACAGTCATGCATAGCTATGCTGTCTGGCAGACAAAGGCTATTTGTTTAGTGAGTCTGCTATCTGTATAAATCTAATACCAAGCAACTGCTCCTTCTGTCCTTGCACACCTTTACGATATGGCTTTAAATACCTATGATTCACAGACCATTAGGCAGTCAGACACCAGTTCTATGGATTTTTTTCTGTGCAATAAAACTTATTTTATTCCAGGCTTAAGATTTTACCTTCTCTTTGTAATATATGGCCTTTCTGTCTACAACGTTTTGCCTTCTAAGTTCCACTTCCATCTCTTTTTGTAATTCTTTTGTCCCCAGAGTATGTCTCTCCATCAGTCTTCAGTTCCAGAGAGAATAGTGCTAGTTTTCCCAGTGTTCCTCCATAACGTCCTTTTCTTCTCTATTCACCTCTGTCGTCCAACTACAATATTAGTGCAGTGTCCCTTTCCCTTCAGGGCCTCCCGAACTGTACACAGTGATATAGTTTTTGTCTCATCAGTGTCTGACGAAGATGAAGAATAACCTCCTAATTCCTGTACAATTAATCTATAAGGAAGCATCCTGTTCACCCTGTATACTGCTTTCTGCCTGCCCATGCTAGGCCAATAAAGCTGCTGTCACCACTTACAGGTTTTCTTCAATCAGCCTGGTCAAGTAGAATCCCATCAAATTGTGTCCCCATATTATTATACTCAAGGTGCATCACCTTACTTTAAATTTTATTTAGCATCTATCCACCCATCTGTCAGTCTTTTTTAGTCATAGGTAGCTGCTATGTATGAAGTCCGGGAGACCACTGAGGACCCTAGCCCAAAGCTCTATTAAGTGACTTTCTCAAGGTCACACAGTAGGCAAATGAAGGCTGAGGGAATCAAACCCTGTAGCACAGGAAATAGTTTAACAGCTCATAGCCTTAATCCTAATAACTGCCTGACTGTCATTTCAGGACTTTCATGTCTTTCACCATTGCCTTGATCTTGGTGTCATCTACACACAAGTTTGCCTTTTTTTAATATTCTCAGCTATGTCAACAATAAACTTATTACAGAGTACTGGACTGAGGACTGACTCCTGTAGCACACTGCTAGTTACAACCTTGTCTCCTGAACTGGGCTTCTTTAGCACCACACTCTGCATCCTTTCACCTTCTTTACCACTGCACTCTCCATCCTTTCATTTTGCCACCTTAAATCTGCTCTGTATCATTTTGTCTCCTAACCCCCGCCCCCCAACTCTTTAGCCTTCTGTAGGAGACCAAGTGAAAGACATTACTGAAACAAGGTAAAATACATTGGTTGAATTTCCTTGTGCTGTTTCTAATCCTGATGTCGGCCATCTTCCAGGAATGCCACCAGCCTTTCACTCAGAATCCTGCCATTCACCTTCCCTGTCACTCAGGTTAACCTCATGCTCCGTAGTTGCTAGGGTTACTCCTACTTTCTTTTTTGTGGATAAGTACTATTGTAACCCTTTTCCATTTGATCAGAATCTCACCACTGGTCAGTGACCTGTATACTGCCTCCAGCAGGGATTTTCAAATGCTGTGAGTGTGACCAACTTTTTGAGAATTTTCAGGAGCAACTAATTTGGGACCTGCACTTTGTTTTCCTTTAGCCTGGCTACCCTATGTTTTGATCTTTGGTCTTCAATTATTTAATCTCTCCTTTCTTCCCATCTGCCCATCTAAGACTGAAATCCTACCTCTGATTTTTTTTAAAAGACTAATGTAAAGAAGACATTTAGGATTGCAGGTTATTGCCCTTCTTCTTTTCTGCACTTCTATCATATAGACAGTTCTAACAGTCCTGTCCTTGTCTTTTTTTCTCTCTGCCTAGAAAAGTTATTTTTCCATTTGTTTAATCCATTCTTCTATGCACTGTATTATTAATGCATGCATACAATTTTTTATTTTATGTTTTATACTTTCACTTGGTATCAAAGTTTCATACCTGGGCTGAGTCTAAAATTAGTTCGACGAGGGTCAGCCCTCACCCTGGTTAACAAATCTAAATGAATAAATACATTTCTACAATTGCCCTTGCTGCTGACTTCCCTTGTTACTGTTTTCCTAGCCTCTGTGTACTACCTCTTCCCTGACATGTCCCCTTTTTTTGCAGGCTTGGAACGTTGTCTCTTTATTCCTAATTATGCTGTTGCCTGGCTCTGTAAGCTACAGTGACCCTCATCTCTTTTTTTTTCTTTTGCCTCCCTTTTTTGAGCTTTTCCCCATTACTTCTTAGACTATCTTCTGATCATAGTCCTGAGTTCATTTTTCCTGTACTATTTGCCAATTTCAAGGCGACACCATCACCATGTCACCCATTGCCATGCTTTCTGCACCTTGTATCCTCATACTTATTCTAGAATGTAGCTCCTTCACCTTTGCTCCTGTGAAATCACACATCAGCAAGCAAGTCAGAGATGGTTTTACTTTTACTCCCCTTACTCCTTTAGACTTGAACAGTACTACCTCCAGGATCCTGCTTTTTTCTAGTATAGCCTTGAGCGAGATGGTAGACTCACCTTTGACCCAACACCTCAATAATCTGATTTATCTTTCCCACTTTATATGTAGCAGCTTAATCCACTTCATCACAACTGCTCACTTTAATTTCATTCCATACATTTACTCTAACGTTTAACATTTCATTGTTCTTGATACATTTGGTGGCTTATAATTAGTAGCTACCCACCATCTTACTCCACCCTGCCTTTAATCCTGACTGTCAGTACACTCATGCAGTGATTTCGCCCATCTTCAATGTCTGTTGGCCCCCACCTCACTTCTTATCTGACGCTGTTCTGGATCCAGTCCTAAAATAAACTGCTGCACCCCCCTCTCCAGTCGTCTCTACTCTAGCCATCCCCTATACTATGTCCCCAGGGACAACCACATCCCATCTCATTATTCCTTGCACATCTGCTTCTCCTAGCTCAAGTAATAGTTTCAGTTCTAGCATTTTGTTCTCCAGATTCATGGCATTGCATAACAGTATTGTCTATCCTCCTGCCTCTTTCCCCGTCATCTTATTGATATTCTTTTCCTCTGTCCATTTTCTTTTTTTTTGTTGACTATCATACCTTGACTCTCCTGTTTTGTGCTTGCCTCAATCCACCACTTTTCCTGTTTCATTTATGATCTACTGTGTTAATTCATACTACACAGTCACTAAACACAATACCTCATACATTTTGTCATGAAGCCCATTACCTCACATGCATATACGCTCTAAATATGTACTTGAGAAGATATGAAATTCATGTAAAAGTGCAAAAATGAAAGTTCCTCTGCTTATATTTTCTCACTGCAAGGTTGTTCCACCTCAGAGAAGGAGCAATTCTTAAAGCATATAAATAATGCAGTGGTCTGGTGGCACAGAGGAATAAAGCTCTGATTATGACCTAAGTCACTTGTATTTAACTGGCAGCATGGGCACTGAAGAAGCCAGGCAGGGAAGAATTGGAATGAGTGGCCAGCTTCAGCTTGCCCATCCTGGAAGAAAGGAGGTAGCTTTGGTTTGCTGCATACGTGACATGTGTGGGAATGAATGTGACTTATCCAGGCATAGACTACACTGCATGACACTGCACCACTTATGCTGAGAGCTGGCATGTGTGGTATCCCACATGTGCCTTTACATTTTAGTGCTTGTGGAACCCATGGAAAGCTACTGTTGGAAGTGAGTTAAGACCCAATTGTAAAAACTCCATTACTTCTTACAGATGTTGATGCTTCTCACAATGCACTTGTTTTTTGCCTCCAAACCAAGGAAACTAATAGATTGTAAGACTCTCCCTGGAGGGTGAATGAATGAGTCAGTTCAGCAGCTGCTTTGGAAAGCTAGATGGTTAGAGGGGGTGAAAAAGACAAAAAAAGCATGTACTACTTGGCAGTCTCTGAGCACCACATCGGATACTCCTCAAGGTTCAGTGGTCCCCCATTCAAGATTTCCACATCATGTAAGTAACAGTTACATTGGTGTATGACCCAACAATCTGTTAAACTGTAGACCATTTGTAGTTCCATTGCTCAAAACTGTGGTCACAATAGATGCTTTCTTCTTGGAATGGAAAGAACATGGTCAGTGACACGTGTCACAAAGGCTTTGGTCCAGTCAGAAATTAAAACTTCATATCAATTCCTAGAAATAAAAACAGTCCTCCCTTTTCTTCAAGTTTTGCAAGAGTGGACTTCACTTGACCACATCTCTATTCATTTAGACAAACCGGCAGTGACTCCTCATTGCAAGTACCTAACATTGTGGGCCCCAAGTGTCTTAAAAATAAACCGTGAGTCACACAAAAAGTGTGAGTCATATAAAAAATGAAAATTTGAAACTGCTGCTACACCAGTGATTCATTTTTGTACCCTCAAAATGGAGTAGGGGTGGGGCTGTGCCCCATCCCTATTACTTGCATGCATATAGTTGCAGAGTGCTATATCTTGTGGTAGAGGGAATACTCTGAGGTACTGCAGTCCTAGATTTAATGAATATACCCACCCCACATTCACACTTATAGTTCTACTGTTCCAAGGACTGCAGTTAATGTCCTTAGAATTTCTCTAGATACCTCCTGGCAGTTGAGTGGTACATAAGTTCCACCACCTCTGCCGAAAGGCTGCGAGACTTTGACTTATATCCTTCAAACTAACATATTGTTATGCGCAGCTCACATTTCAGGAGAAAACAGGTTGAGCACATGCAGTGTAATGACCCTAAGTGATCTCCAAGTTCCTCAATGGCAAATATGATGTTTAGAAAGTGGGGTTCCTCATCCGTGACCTTTTAGTTTCCCACATGGTCACAACATGTAAGAGGTGCTTCTCCTTGATTCCTTCTCTTCTTAGCAGGAGTAAATGCACGTTAACAGAGGCTTGGTATGGAGACCTGGTCCGTGCCTTTCCTCTTCTTTTGCTGATAAACTGTAGACCAGTTGTAGTTCTATCATTCAAAACTGTAATCATAATAGATGCTTTCTCCCTGAGGATCACTTATAGGCATTAGACTGCATGTGTTCAACCTATTTTCTCCTGAAATGTGATCTGTGCATAACAATATGTTAGTTTGAAGGCCATCAGTCAGAGTCTCACAGCCACTGTGCCGAGGTAGTAGAAGTTAAGTCTCCCCTTATGTTCATTCTAAAAGCCAGAGAATCAAAGGTAACAGTAATACTGATGGCTCCTTTACTGACTCAGACAGGTTTGATTTCCCATAGTACAGTATGTTTGCTTAGCCCCTTCTCTTTAATTCCTGTATAACAGATTATCATTGACTGTCTTGCCCCAGCCCCCTGGGAAAACTTTAGCAGATCACCACTCCTTAAAACTATCCTCAGTCATGTGTCCCACCCCATGCACTGTACATTATCCAGTAGTTCCCCTCACTATTTGTCTGCCTTATGTTTGTCTCTGTCCCTCCAATGTCTAATGCCACCCCTGTTTGTCTGCTTCCACACACTATCCTCTCCTATTTTCATGCTTTGCTTTCCATTTCACCCTTTTGCTTCTTCCATTTCCTCCAGTAAAACAAGAGAATGGGGGTCCTGTACACTCCTATATGCTGTCATTATGGATGATCCCCTGCTTGCTTTTCCCCTTGTCCTACTTTCCTGTACATCCCTTTCCTTCCCTTTTGTGAATCTAACAGATATCCTGATATATGGACACCATGAAAGTGGAGCTGCTAATAATTTGTGGCTCCCTAGCTATATGCAGCACTTCGACATCCTGCTGAGAGGCATGGTATCACGCAGAGCAGTACTTTATATTAAGATATATGGTCTCAGTTTACATTTTCTGTTCTTATGAGATTGTGTTATGTAGCATGCTGCCACACTGCTGACTTTCTCTTATGATTTTGACAATAATATATTTCATTGCATGGCTTTGTCTGCCTGCACAGGTACACTGCATGGCTAGGTCCACTTATGTACTCAGTATCTGGCTTGTTCACATATCCTTCTGTACAGCTTGCTGCCCGTAAGCCTTGTGCAGAGGTGTAGCAAATCCCAATGAATCTCAGCCCCTGACCTTTCCCAATTTTAATTTATACCTTTTAGAATGAAATGCATACGGATTCTCCTTTGCTATAATATCTAAAGGTGTAGTTAGCCCCATCACCTTGTCATACGATTTGCATATCTCTCCAGCAAAGGAATATAAAGTGCTCAAGCCTTAAACATAACTTCTTGGGCAGTTCTTACCAAATTCTAGCCCTCTCTCGATAAAGGGTTAAACCTACTTGAAAGGATGCCATTTCTCTCATCATCCTCCAAAACTCTGTTTGTGACATTCCCGGGGTAAATAAACACTGAATTTACTCTTATATATCCTTCACTGCAAAACAACTCCTTTGAATATGTACAAAAAGACCTTCCAGGGTAATAGGGTATTGATCATCAGATTAACACATCTTGTACCTTCACCAAAAGACGCAGCTCAATTTCCCTGTACCAGTGTACCATGATCAGGTTTACGTAAGGGAGTCTGTTGCTGGTCTACAAACCAGAGATAATATTTTCTTAAACAGAAATACCCTGTTTCCATTTATTATATAGGAAAGAGATTGGTATTCCAAAGTAAAAAAAAAGCAAAAAAAAACTCTTCTACTCTTTATATAGATATTCTCCTTGCTCATTCTCCTTCATAACGGAACCAGCATATACATGCATGCAAACCTAAACAAATACTGTTAGGCAGTATTTCAACACTTAAAATGTCCAGTTTGAAATTTCTTCAGGATGTGGAACCAAACAGCTTTATAACACAGAAAAGAGTTTGTAAAAATCTATTTAAAAGCATTGCAAACTGTGAAATATTTATGCATGCATATTAGATATATTGAAACCAATCAAATAACATAAATAGGTGCAGCTTATCCACAGGTCTGTGAAGTTATCCAGTGATAACTAAAGGGAAAAAGAGCAAGTCCCCTACTTGATGTTATATAAATTCTCCCTGCCACTCCTGTTTAAGAAGTACATTGCTATTTTAATAAACAGCTCATATATATATATATATATATATATATATATATATATATATATATATATATCACAAAAGGCATTATCCAGATTATTCCTCTAGTATATAGTGCTGGACGTCCTGTACTTATTAGTTTATGGAATTAATACATTTATATTTTAACATATCCAAAAAGATCAACTTCTAATCAATACCTCATTCATTATAAAACCCTAGGAGATATGCCATTCCCCCCATCCTGACTGGCAGGTAAAAATCATTCAAAATATTCTGAATCAGATATTTTCTTCATTCCAAATGAAACACCAAGACTCCCACTATTACCTGATTTTTTGGCCCCTTTTGCATGCATTTGACCATCTACTCCAATTGCTCCACTGTCAGTCCTGTACACAAAATTTTAGTTTTATCTGTAAGAGTAAATTAGGTGAACGTATATAACATTCAATTTATATCAAGCACCTCATATTTTATCAGTTCAGCTGAATAGATACTTAAAGCTTCCATTTTTTCCAGCCTTTTGTTATTTGAATTTATATATTCCTTTGAGGTTTCATTTATTTTACTCAGCTTTGAGTACATTTGATTTATTTTCCTCTAAATTACTGGAAGCCATCTCTTGTATCAAAGCTGAAGCATTAACTACTTTTTGGTGAACAGCTGCAGGATTCTTCCCAGCCAATGTTTATTCTTCATGTTTTATGTTTGATTTTATTTCAGATTCTCTAAATATCTTCTTTGTGGCATACAGGTAGAGTACATACTAACTAGTAACTGAATTCTACCTAAGCTAAAAAATTAAATGTCTGTTATTCCTCAGTTTCTGCTTTCACATTGTGGAGAGTGGAAATTAAGCTACTGATCAGTGTCCAGCCATCTTGGAAGTTCATCAGTTACCTCATTTGTTTAATATTTTACTAACTTCGTACATTTGGCTGACATAAAATTCAAAATGACTCACTACAAACCATCATCTTAATTGCTATAAAGTCCCAAAAGAAAGATATGGGGTCCCCTATGCCCCTTGTATAGGTAGCTGGCAGTTTTATATATATATTAAAAATCACTTTAAAGCAGACAGGCTTATATAAAACAAATCATTTACACATAGCATTTATTATCTCACAATTTTACAAAACATTATCACTTCTGAAAACTGTAATGTCCAGTACGCATTCAAGTTCAGTTTTCATCCAATCTGCTTTGTTATGTTATGGCTGCACCTTACAATGTCTAAAAATGTGAAATTACTTTTTACTCTTCACTCCCACTTCTTTGAAATATTTCAGATTATTCAAATCAGATTCTTTCTCAGTTTCACTCTTTCTCCTGAATTTAGTCTTGCAGCAGGAGATATTATTGCCAATTTGTCTTCATTTTGCAATGATTATTGAGCCCCCATTGCTATCAATGCTTCTTGGGAATCCACACATTTCTTAAGTTCAAATGGAAAGTAAATCCTAAGAACTGGTGGATAGAACATATAATATTTCAAGTTTCTTAATCTACATTCTCTCATAAAAATCAAAAATGTCACCATCAACCATCTAAGTGCATCACAGTAATCACTGACAAAGAAAACATGCTTAACATCAAATTTATATTGCTTACCTGGTCACCAAAATAATGAAGAAATCTGTCCAGGGTGTTTTTACACTTACTGCCAAACTCAATACAAATAGTCTTTGGGTGGAATTCATCAATGCCTACACTAAGTGTACAAGATCTGTAGCCAAGAACATCCCTACCACAATTTTTGTGCTTTTTAGTCACTCAGAAAGATTACAGTAAGTGTGCATGTAGTCTACACTTTGTGGTAACCTTTATGAATCCTCCTCAGTATTTAAGGCTGCAAAAAATGGTAGGAAAACTAAAATTAGGAGGAAGAAGGTGTGAGTTATGATTGTGTTGTCTGTTCACTCAGAACGTTGTATGCTTAGTATACACTTAGTGTAGGCCTTAATGAATCCCAGGGTATATGCCTGTTATTTTTTTTTCTGAACAGCATCGGGTCCAGTCTAAACAACCAATTTCACTTGCACATTAGCTGGGCAATCCTGACCTCCTTCCTTCTGTTGCACACAAATAGTAAGATTGTTTTTCCCATTATACTTTATCTTCATGATGCATCTATTTCTCTCTAAGTGCTTTTAGCTCTTTGTTGCTCTTCTAAGTCTTTATTTTCTTTCTGTAATTTCTCAATGGTGCCAACATGTGAATTCAGAGACATATGAGCTAGCTATAGCTCTGCATGTACCACTGGACCTATGAGCCTAAGTAATGCTCAGATGATAAAACTATACAGCTGCTACAGAGGCACAGAGGGATAAAGCCCTGACTACTCCCCAGGCAATCTGGGTTTGATTAGCATCCTGGGTGTTTAACAGAATGGTAGGGAGGGATGGGCATTACCATCCCTAGTGGGTGAAGTGGTTCTGTGGACATATCACGTGACAACCCCTGGTGGAGGCTGAGGGTGCCACGCTAGGAGTCACATGCCAAAAGGAAAATAGTGTGGGGACAATGCTGAGCTGCTGAGGAGGTAGGATGATACACAGTACATCCCCACTGCAAGCTTGCCCCTTGGATATACCACAAAGGAACCAAATGGAGGGAGAAGTAACAGGAGTAGGACATAAAATTACTCATTCTGGCAGATATGAACAACCAGACTCCCAGGATGCCTTCAAGTTCTGCTTCAGACCCATCCCTGTGGAGTTAGTTCTTGGGGTTATGGAGGTGGTTGGTAGACCTGAAGATGGAAGTAGGGCACTGAACAGGGGAGCTATAGGATGATGCAGAAGCGAGAAAAAATCCTCAGAAAAATCATAAAACTATACTATTAAACCATACCTGCTTCATGTTTAAGCTTATGTACTCCTAAAGAATGAACAAACTAAAGTGGCAGAGGAACAGATTAGCGTCTTACTGCCCCATCATTGAACATTGATTTTTTTTTCTTTTTTCAATGTTGATTTTGATTTTTATGACTGCAATTATTAGTGTTAATTACAAATTCATAGAGTCTGAGGGTTTATATGGTAGAGTCAGTCCATGGACCATTATCACTCTGCCAGTGCCCACCCTCGTAGAGCACCCTCTGCCTCTCTAGGAAGTCAAAACATGGCAAGCATGGTATGCATTTCTGGAAAAAAATCCAGTAATCTGGGTTTGACTTTAAAGAAGTGAGGGCCTCATCTTATTTTATATGCAATGGAAGATTATTCCAGAAACTGGGGAAGTGCGGAGTGATAAATCTGTCTCACCAGTGTGTCTGACTTATTTGCTTTTGGAGAGTCTAGTCTATATTTCAAGCATTTGTGGAGCCATTTGTTTTGTAGAGATGTAAGATGTCAAGGAGGGAGGTCCTTAACAGCAAGGAATGTTGGACATTGTGCAAGAGTCTCTAACAGAAAAATGTAGGACAGTGCTTCAAGCCAGTCTTGATAGCTGATGGTCTTTAGTTTGGTGATATTTTTAAGTACAAACCTTTGAGGACTTTCCAAATGTATGATGTGTTTGGAAACGGATAGCTATATATGAAAAGGAGCATTATATTCTATAATTGGTTTGATCAGGATAAAGTACAGAGGAATGATAATGTCTTTTTGAGCTGGATGAGATACATTTAGTTATGAAATGGTCTAGATACAAGAATTTCCTAATTACTGCTGTTATGTGTTGGTCAAAGGATAAGGAGCTGTCAAAAAAGGTGCCAGTATTGCCTAAGATTGAATGATTGTATCAGTCTGATGTGGGATGTCCTATTTTGCAAGCTGCTATAGATATTTGTTTGTCAAAGGCAATAATGCTACACTTCCTTGCATTTAATGTATCTCAAATACCACTGAGTTATATGGTTTAGCTCCTGTTGTAGTGACAGTATTGGATATTGAGTGAACAACAGCGCACATACACACAAAAAAAAGAGTTTCATTTCTGGTATGGAGCCATCTATCCTATATGTTTCTGTAGCTTGAGCGGTTTGAAATTAGATACAGAAATTATGGATAATCACCATAATGTTGGACCTGTGACAAAAGCTCTAACCACAGAAAGCATTTTGCCCTTGCACTAGTCTTCTGTTTGTTTGTTAGTTATATTTCACACGCCCATACATTGGAGCCTACCTTCAGCCTTACTACTATTAATCTGATGCCACTCATTCTCTAGCAGTAACAACATGGTCACTGACATGGTGAGAACAATGCAGACGGAGGGTCACTGAAATGGTGAGAACCATGCAGATGGAGGGTCACTGACATGGTGAGAACCATGCAGATGGAGGGTCACTGACATGGTGAGAACCATGCAGATGGAGGGTCACTGACATGGTGAGAACCATGCAGATGGAGGGTCACTGACATGGTGAGAACCATGCAGATGGAGGGTCACTGACATGATGAAAACCATGCAGATGGAGGGTCACTGACATGGTGAGAACCATGCAGATGGAGGGTCAGTGACATGGTGAGAACCATGCAGATGGAGGGTCACTGACATGGTGAGAACCATGCAGATGGAGGGTCACTGACATGGTGAGAACCATGCAGATGGAGGTGTCATTCAGGCAGGTACAATGGTTGCTTTACCCTGCCATCAGTAGACCATCAGCCTTCTCTGCAGCCATTTGCTCACCAAGGGGTTCACCAGCCTCCCAACCATGGAGGGAGCCTGTGGTTCCACAGGAAAAGACTGATATAAAAGTCCACTGAATGGCTTGCCACTCTCCTGATACTGCCACTCCCTCAACTGATCCAAAGATCTATGGGAAATCCATCATATAAATGGGTAGCAGAGTATTTTTAAAGTCCTTAACACCACCCCCAAGTGGCTGATATAACCACCTGACATGAGCACTCACATCACTGTGCACATGTTTGCTGCCATACATATGCTAATAAGAACTATAATTGGCTTAGCAGTGCCAAGCTCACTTCCTCAGTTGTAGTGTTGTTTTCCAAAGCCTACAAGTCTCTGTTTGCATGTAGCAAAAGCAACTAATCAGAATCACTTCTCACTCCTCTAGGATAGGGGACCAGGCATCTTTATGCCATGGAGCTGAGCTAATGCTGGAGTGTTGTAGGGCAATGTATTATAGGAGTTATGCTTGAATTTAGTACCTTGGGAAGGTTTTGTTTACCAAGTGGACTTGACATGACTGGTATAAATCTTGCATAGTTCTGCAGCTGGAACCCTACTCACTGATCCAGCTTTATGGTGAATACCCATAATATTTGTTTTTTGCATTGTATAACACAGTTAAAACCAGTACACTGAGAAAGAATCTTCTGTCCTTCTCCACTTTTGGTCTGCCGCCACCCCCCCCCACACACACACACACACACGCACACGCACATGCACACACACACACACACACACACACACACACATACACACACATACACATACACACACACACATGTTCTTCAAGTAAATGCTTACAAGCTACAAGCAGACGGTTTGGGATGAGGAATGCTCCTACATTCACAATCATCTATAATATTGTCTTGTGCAATTCCAGATTGTGTATCCTCTGTTGAATTGATTGTGGAAGTGGAAATGTAAAGGTAGACCCAACAATCAACTTTTACACAATAAAACAGCAGCCAGCAGAACTAGAATGTTTTCACCCATCTGCAGTCACCCTGTAAATGAGCACAGCTGAAATACTTAACAATACTTTCTCATTTATTACCATAGCCTGTACCTCTCAACTGTACAGATTTTCGCAGAATTTCCATATTTTTGCCTCATATTGTTTGGTCTGTTTTTCATAAAATTGTGTTTTTTGGCATATTATTGGCAAATAATTAAAGACTGAAGTTAGAAAATAATGAATAATGACAAACATTTGGGTTTCAGACTTCATAACCTTCAGAAAATTCATGCTAATGCCAATCCTGTTATTCTATCAACGTTCTAAGTCTGTAAGAGCAATATTTAAAAATTGTCCCTATTTTTGGGGGTTTGTCCCACTTTTATTTATAGCTTTGTCCAGATTTCTTGCTCTAAGAGGTTGAGAGGTATGTGACCATACCTCTCAAACTCTCAGTGCAAGAAATCTGGACAAAGCCATAAATGATTGGGTTCAAGGCCCCAAAATAGGGACAATTTCAATTTTCTATTAGAAAGTTAATAGAATAGAAGGTTTTGTCTAAGCATAAATTTTCTGAAGGGTATGAAGTCTGAAATTTAAAAGTATGCCATTATTTTCTGACTTCAGTCTTTAATGACATGCCAATAATTTTCCAGAAAACCATAATTTTATCAAAAGCAGACCAAAGATATGAGGCAAAAATATGGACATTCTGTGACAATCTGTACAGCTGAGAGGTATGTTTATCGCACTGTTATCCTTGCTCAACACAGCAGTAGTGTTGCCTCATTCAGTCTCTAATGCTTTATCAAAACTTTCTTATTCAAAGCAGAAATGTTTTACATTTTTCCCAGCACCCCAGTTTAGCTTTGTAACTCTTTAACTGAATTCTTTACGGTATTTGCTCCCAAGTTGTCTCTGAACAAGTTGTATACAGAGCTGCGTTATAAGTATGTTTAGTTAGTTATATGAATTTTTGGACCTTTCTTAAAACCTAATTTTTCTTAGAGATGCACAGAAAAAACAATAATGGAGAAGGCACATAATATTCCCAGCTATGTCCTTATTCTCCATATAGATTCTGACTAGAAGGATGTTGCCGGATGCTGTCTACCATATGGAATACATGAGTTCAGATAGTTTTTAGCTAAAGCTCCCTGATTAATATTAAATGCAAACCTGTGCCATTAATCTCTGGCATTGTATCAAATGTCCCTCAGACTATGTTTATCAGCATGTCTTGCAATCAAAGAATTATTCTGAAGCTATTGTCTACTGTTCCAGATCAGGTAAGGACTTAACCTTCTTCTAGCCTATTCAGTTTTCTTATATATTATCCCTCTGAAAATATTTACTGCAATTGGAAACCTGCTCACTCAAATAAATTACATTGATGGGTTGTGGCTATGCTGCCTTCACATACCAGAAGTCAGTGCGGCTCAAATTCAGTTATTAACTGCTGTGTATGTTTCTGCCTTTGGCATTGACAAAAACATATGCTTCTCCTGAAGAGAAAAAATGTCAGTGGGCCTGTTCTCAACAAACATATCAGCTGCTCACACTCCCATGTTTCCATTTTCTCTGTTCTGCACATCCCTGTAGCAAACCAACAGAAGTGGTAAACTAGAGGTGTTGATGCTCTCCAGAGTTCACAGCTGTACTTTTCCATGAACCTCTCCTGGATGCTGGTCGTTAGAAGATTGTCTTGTGTATCTATACTATACATATAAATCGGGCGGAACATTACAGATTCAACATCTGAAGCTGCTTTATCAGCAGATGCTCAAGTTGCTTGTGTTTATTAGATCCTACTGAGCTACTCAGAGTTTGGCTTTCTTAGCCAGAGGTCTGGAGTGCATCTGAACAGAAATCTAAGGCATCCACAGAAACCCTCTAAAAATATGTATAATTTAAGCCTGTATTGCACTTTGTGAACAGTATTTTATTGAACTACTGCTTCATTTTTTTTTTTTTTTTTTTTTTGCTGTGACTGCATCATTCTGCACTTTGTACCATTGCTACTTCTGCCTTAAATAACATAGACTAGATTCAGACTTGCTGAATCTAGACTGTTTGGTATCACTTGAGCACTAAAACCAGCCATATTACATTAAGAGGGCCTCCCTGCACCCTTGTGACAGAAGTGTACAGCTCAGGATCCATCTGAGTTGGGGACTGCTGGATTAAAGCTCTGTGTGGGGCTTTCCTGTTGGTAGTTTGTTTTTTAAACTGTCTAACTTCACTTGTATTTAAGCCTTGCATTTGAAGTAGCTGCACACCAAGCAACAGTGGTTAGTGGTGCCCTGTATAGATGCAAATGCTTAGATACGTTTTCCAAGAGAGCAGTTAGTGGAACCCTCCCAGGCTTCCCTGCTGTACTGTGGGCAACTCAACTGAGCATTGAGCAGCATTGCCACACTTTTTAATCCCTAATCCTCAATAGGGTAAGTCCCCTTGCTAACCCTAGAGCAAAAGCTGATCTAACTTGCTCATCCCCTAACAGTACTTAAGGTTTAACCTGCTACAATGGGCAGTCAGTTTCTCAACATTTCTCCAACCAACCTGATTGACATGGGCATCCTGAGGCAGTTTAGTAATTGTCTCATGTATGCCGACAACCATTTACTCCTACAACCAACAAAAAATACAGTATATGAGAGATGTAACTATACTATGAAACTGGAATCAATCCTCCCATTTAACAATACACAAGACATCAAACCAATTGTCAGCACACACACCTCTCCTCTCACACAAGATAACATCATGACACATAAACCCAGATACGCGGAGGAACCCTCTAAGGGCCTACCAAAAGACCAGAGACCTCCCAAGCACAAACAACTCACACATACTAGAACATGACCAAAATCTACTACACATAACAACACATGTACCAGTGTCTCAGCGAATAAACCCCTAAGATAGAACACCTCAAAACCAAATGTCCCGGTCATGGGAGATTATATAGTGAGACACGCAGATATTTCCCCTCACCAAGCTGGACAAGGAGAAGGCCACAATCAGCTAGCTGCCTGTCACGTGCCAGGATCTGTCAAATCATACACATAGTTAAGTCACTCAACAACAATTACTGTTATGACTCTGCCATAATACATGTTGGGGTGAATGGTTTGAGATGTACCTCCCTGGATTATATGAAGAGAGACATGATTGAACTCTCAGATTATGTGTTCCTGGCAGGTATGTCCATAGCCCTAAGCAGCATTCAACCTTTACCCAGGATGATACCACAATATTAACAAGAAAAAATGATTGATTTCAACAAATGGCTTAGCTTCTGGTGTCAGTCCAGGGGAATCCAGTATCTGTCAGCCTGGGAAGACATGGTCAACAGACCATGCTGCATCTCCAGTGACAGCCTTCACCTGTCTTGTCTAGGCTTTCAAATACTGGCAAAGACACTTGCCTCCCCCATAGTGTTTTTTTAGGCAATACCAAAGCAACAAAACTTCTCACATAAAAAAAAAAAAAAAAAAAAACACTACAGACAAACTCAAGGTTATGCTGCTTAATGCTAGGAGTCTAAACAAGAAACTGCACTCCCTGGAAGCTCTCCTCACCTTGGAAGATGCTGACATCTGTGCAGTCACTGAGACTTGGTTCAAGGCCGCAGAGAGAACCCCAGCCATGCAAGGCTACAATGCTTTCCAGACATTCAGACCTCAAAACGAGTGTGAAAGAACCAAAGGTTGAGGTGTATCCATCTTCATTAAATCCAAATACACCTCGAGACTAGTTAAATAGTAATACTCTCTTTAGCTACTCCAGGTCCAAATAACTATAGGTAAAACACCCTACCACATCACTGATAGATATAGGTCCCCCCACCATAAAGCATGGGAAGCACGCTGCCTACCTGGACTAGCTTGAGTCAATCACTATACAGCCAAAAACTTTGGCCATGACAGATTTCAACTATCCTTCTATTGAGTGTGTGATGTACATGAGCACAAACTCGATCTCTCTGAGATTCCTGTACTTTGATAAATGAAATTCTCTGGAACAGTTAGTCTGCATCCCCACAAGGGACTCAAATCACTAATATGGCTGGGGTCCCTTCACTACCCCCTATGTTCTGCCCTCCATCATAAGGTCAGACCATAAATCTGTCTTGTTTGAAGTAATGATCAGACCTGACACCTGCACAGGAGAAATAAAAATGAAAAACTTCTCCAAAACAAACTATAGCCTACTAATTGATAGTTTGAAAGTGTTCAAACCCCCTGCTGACACACCAACAATGACTCCTGTGCAGAGGAGTACACAAATACCCTTTGTAGCCACTTAAAAAACTGTATTGACTCTGACCAAGCCCTCCTGTAAAAACAAGCCACCCTGGTGGACCTTGAGTATAAACATGTTATATAACAAAAGGAAGAAACTCATTTCTAAGAACAAGAGGGAACTTAGCAGAGAAAGAATACCCTCCACAGCTTGAACAAGCATATCAGATATCTGGTAAAGTCCTTTGAAGCTAGTTATGAGGCTAAATTAGCTTCCTTAGCTAAAGACAATCATAAAACATTCTTTGGCTACATCTGAAATCTAAACAGGAAATACCCAGTCCTGAACTCATAGTGGATGGTACCACTCATGTGTAAAATAATCCTCTCGAGTAGAGCACCTTGTGGACAAAAACTGCTGTGAAGGCAAGATACAAATCCCAGTGGTGCACCAAAAACTGTGAACAATCCAACGAAACTATGATGATATAATCCTTTATTAAAATATACGATAAACAGTGGTAAGCGCTTTCACGTCTTTCAGACGCTTCTTCAGACCTCAATAGTGTTACATGTGAATCACTACTTAAATATAAAAACAATTAACACATTCACATAATTGACTCTGTAACATTTAAGAATTAAAGTGCTAGTGCTTATGTGCTCAGAATCGTGAGTACTCCAATCAATATGACAAATAAAAACAACCCTATGGACATTATTCAAATTCATAATGTCACTATGTCTTATGTGAATATAATCACCTATACAGTGTATTACGACATTAAGACACATAAAAAATCTAGAAAGTCTTAAAGACATAAACATATAAAAACATATAAAACAAATACATATGAATATTTGTCTTACTGAACTAAGCTCAAACACTAAAATGCTTGTTAAAATATTGATACCTAAATATGTATGTCAATGTTTGAATGACCTAGCTGCTAAAAAAGGCTTTAAAGTTATTTTCTCGTTCAGCCCATACTTATGTGACTGTAACCTGAGAATCCATTTACTTTCTATTTCCTCTGTGTAATTCTTCACATTGCCCAATCTGTTGGTTCTTCTCACTAGTTCTAATGCTCTAAACTTGAAACTGTGTGAAGATCCATGCTCCATGATGTGACGTGCTAGAGCATTGGTGGCATTTTCTTTATTCACTGCATATATATGTTCTCTTATGCATTCACGGAGGGTACTATTGGTCTTCCCTACATAATACTGGTCACATGATTGACACTGTGCTAGATAAACAGAGATAATACTCATTTAGCACCCACACAAAGAGAAAAGAAGAATCGATTGGTCATTCCATTTACTAATAGGAATGGACAGGTAAAGAGGATAATAGAAAATAATTGGAAACTGTTATTGATGGATGATAAGATTAAAATGTTAGTGGATGAGAAACCCAATATAACTTACAGGAACATGAAGTCTTTAAAAAGGCTTCTGTGCTATGAACAAACAGCAAAGAAGTCTGTGCAGTCACAAAGAAAAGGGACATTTGCTTGTCGTACATGCAATCAGTGTAAATATATAGCAGACAATGATGTCTTTATACATCCACATACAGGTCATGTTTATACATTTAGAGGATATGCAGATTGCAGAACTAAGGATTTAGTTTATCTAGCACAGTGTCAATCATGTGACCAGTATTATGTAGGGAAGACCAATAGAACCCTCCGTGAACGCATAAGAGAACATATATATGCAGTGAATAAAGAAAATGCCACCAATGCTCTAGCACGTCACATCATGGAGCATGGATCTTCACACAGTTTCAAGTTTAGAGCATTAGAACTAGTGAGAAGAACCAACAGATTGGGCAATGTGAAGAATTACACAGAGGAAATAGAAAGTAAATGGATTCTCAGGTTACAGTCACATAAGTATGGGCTGAACGAGAAAATAACTTTAAAGCCTTTTTTAGCAGCTAGGTCATTCAAACATTGACATACATATTTAGGTATCAATATTTTAACAAGCATTTTAGTGTTTGAGCTTAGTTCAGTAAGACAAATATTCATATGTATTTGTTTTTATATGTTTTTATATGTTTATGTCTTTAAGACTTTCTAGATTTTTTATGTGTCTTAATGTCGTAATACACTTTATAGGTGATTATATTCACATAAGACATAGTGACATTATGAATTTGAATAATGTCCATAGGGTTGTTTTTATTTGTCATATTGATTGGAGTACTCACGATTCTGAGCACATAAGCACTAGCACTTTAATTCTTAAATGTTACAGAGTCAATTATGTGAATGTGTTAATTGTTTTTATATTTAAGTAGTGATTCACATGTAACACTATTGAGGTCTGAAGAAGCGTCTGAAAGACGTGAAAGCGCTTACCACTTTTTATCGTATATTTTAATAAAGGATTATATCATCATAGTTTCGTTGGATTGTTCACAGTTTTTGGTGCACCACTGGGATTTGTATCTTGTCTTCACAGCAGTTTTTGTCCACAAGGTGCTCTACTCGAGAGGATTATTTTACACATTATTTGGTTTGCCTTTTTTCCTGTCGAGCCATGGCTGTTGAACCTACAGTAGCAAAAGATTTTGGAACATCGGGGCCTGAAAAGGTATTTCGTTTAAATGATTTGATGGACATGAGGTTGAATCCTCTATTGAAGCTGACAGCTAAAGATTTGTCTAATACTGACTCTACTAATGTGAATCGGAAGCATAACATAGATATCATTCTAATTACTAGGCGACTAGAAAATAAACTTTACAAACTGAAAAGCGTACAGTGGCAAAGGTTACATATGGAAGCTTGTTTGAGCTTCCGTCTTGTGCCTAGGGGTCTACGGATCCTAAAAATGCCCACTTACGGAACAACATATCCGGAGCTACTAGCGAAGTGGCAAAAGTTAAATTTGGATACAAGTTTCTCTTATATGAATTTATTGATTGAACATTACAATACATCGGAAGAAACCCTAATGGCAGAGATTAAAACCATTGAATCAGAAGCCGCTGATTTACTGGATGATAAAGAACTTGATGTGCTGTATAATGATTTAAAATCTACACTGTTCTCTATCGATAACAAGTCCCTTCTAGACAAGAAAAAGAAACTAGAAAGGGACTTTATCGATTTTCAAAAAGGCCAGGTATTTTCCTGGCCGAGGGACAGGAAGCCGATGCAGAATATAAGTACAGCCAGTAATGTGGGTCATTTGCAACCCAAACACACAACAAGGGAAACATCGACTATGCAGAGGGAAATTCCGCCGGTGATTTCATCATCAGAAGCCGATAGTAACACTGAGTTACTAAGCGAAAGCAATGTAGACGCCCTAGAACCCCTAGTCAACAAAAGGCGACAGGTCACAACAGAAGCGTTAGTGCACGCAAATGGTGAAGGGAATATGCCGACCAAGAATGGTTTTTCTAACGCAGATCATCACCATGAGTGGGTTGTACGCAGGAAAATACCTGCTAATGGCTCGGCAGTTGTAAACCTTGTTAATGAATGTGAAGTGTTCACAGAAGTGGAGGACTTTCCCTCTTTTCCACTTCCCATTCAACAGCACGAGATGAGGAGATGGTCTCCTCAAAACAAAGTAAGAAAGAGGAAATATACGGAGGAGGTATACGAAAAACAGAAAAAAGCACTGAGGTCAGTAAGCAAGACTTAGTGATTAACATCTCTGGTTATGAGTTGGATTATTTTGAAAGGTCTGTTTTAAACAGAGGTTTGAATTTCATACCCTCTGGAGTGGTTGATGTTACGGACTTCATTATTGACATTAAAATGTTTACAAGGAACATTGCCTTAAAATTGTTGTTTGCTAATGATGTTTCGAGCGCTGAACACATGGAGAATGTTAATATTTTTAAAAAACCTTCAGTTTATATGCCGCAATTGCACCCGCTGCTCGAGGTGTTTGAGCGTGCCTGCGAAACTGATTTAGTTGACTTATATGATAGTAATAAAGTCAAGGCAGAGTTTTTTAATATGTCGAATGAAGAAAGGAAAGCTCTTTTCAACTTGCAGATGAATGACAACATTGTCATTAAACAGGCTGATAAGGGGGAGCAGTAGTAATTATGGATAGAGTAATGTATTTAACAAAAATAGAGAATATGTTAGCAGATGATGTCACATATAATCCATTGGGTAGATACTCTTTGAACAATTTAATAAAAAGCTTTCACAGCCATCTTTATGATTTACTCTTGAGCAATGTCATAGATGAAAGTTTATATAAATATTTTTTGATAGAAGACCCACTGGTTCCTACCTTCAGGGGCCTCCCAAAGATACATAAAGAGTTGTTCGATCCCCCCCTTAGACCCATCGTCTCTAGCAAAGGTTGGCTGACGGAACCATTGTCCATATTCTTGGACAAACAGTTTAAACCCGTTGTCAACAGTGTTGACCATATATTAAAAGATACACAACAGTTCTTGGAGAATTTAGCATTATCTGATAGCCATACACCCATTGGGACAGAGGATATTTTTGTAACACTTGATGTCAAATCACTGTTCACTTCCATACCTAATACCATAGGCATAGAATATGTGAGATTATACTTATTGGAAAAGGGGATCACCAATAATAAGGTAATACAATGGATGCTATTGCTAGAAATGGTATTAGAAAATAATGTTTTGTTACATGAGAACAGTTATTTTTTGCAGAAAAAGGGAGTAGCCATGGGCACTCCCTGTGCAAATTCTTATGCCAACTTGGTATTGGCTTATTGGGAAGATATGTATGTCTTTAACAATGTGATTTATGCTGAATATATCAAATATTATGGTCGGTTTGTGGACAATGTGTTTTTTGTATGGGGGGGTACTGAGAGAGATTTATGTGAATTTGTGACCCATCTTAATGGGACTACAGATTTTCTTGCTTTTGAGAATACTTATTCCCCAACCATGATTGAGTTCCTTGATGTTAAGTTAACCAAAGGACCAA
The DNA here is from genome assembly GCF_019279795.1 of Protopterus annectens. Classification (NCBI taxonomy): domain Eukaryota; kingdom Metazoa; phylum Chordata; order Ceratodontiformes; family Protopteridae; genus Protopterus; species Protopterus annectens. Next base: position 867,616,060 of record NC_056741.1, on the reverse strand, counting down.
ATGGGATAGACACTGAAATTTTTAGGAAGCCAAGCTGGATGAATAACCTCCTGCATCATAACAGCATGCATCCCAAACACATATATTCAAATATTGTGAAGAATCAGACACTTAGAGCTTCAAAATTGACCACTCAAGATACAGCTTTTTTGAAACAACAGGTGGAATTAGTCGACAAGTTCACATCTAGAGGCTATAAGAAAGATGAAGTAAAAGGAATCATAACATCATGTAGTGAGTTAAGAGCGCACAAAGGCAAGCCGTTTTTCCATAAAAAAGTCAGAGATAATACTCATTTAGCACCCACACAAAGAGAAAAGAAGAATCGATTGGTCATTCCATTTACTAATAGGAATGGACAGGTAAAGAGGATAATAGAAAATAATTGGAAACTGTTATTGATGGATGATAAGATTAAAATGTTAGTGGATGAGAAACCCAATATAACTTACAGGAACATGAAGTCTTTAAAAAGGCTTCTGTGTTATGAACAAACAGCAAAGAAGTCTGTGCAGTCACAAAGAAAAGGGACATTTGCTTGTCGTACATGCAATCAGTGTAAATATATAGCAGACAATGATGTCTTTATACATCCACATACAGGTCATGTTTATACATTTAGAGGATATGCAGATTGCAGAACTAAGGATTTAGTTTATCTAGCACAGTGTCAATCATGTGACCAGTATTATGTAGGGAAGACCAATAGAACCCTCCGTGAACGCATAAGAGAACATATATATGCAGTGAATAAAGAAAATGCCAACAATGCTCTAGCACGTCACATCATGGAGCATGGATCTTCACACAGTTTCAAGTTTAGAGCATTAGAACTAGTGAGAAGAACCAACAGATTGGGCAATGTGAAGAATTACACAGAGGAAATAGAAAGTAAATGGATTCTCAGGTTACAGTCACATAAGTATGGGCTGAACGAGAAAATAACTTTAAAGCCTTTTTTAGCAGCTAGGTCATTCAAACATTGACATACATATTTAGGTATCAATATTTTTAACAAGCATTTTAGTGTTTGAGCTTAGTTCAGTAAGACAAATATTCATATGTATTTGTTTTTATATGTTTTTATATGTTTATGTCTTTAAGACTTTTTAGATTTTTTTATGTGTCTTAATGTCGTAATACACTTTATAGGTGATTATATTCACATAAGACATAGTGACATTATGAATTTGAATAATGTCCAAAGGGTTGTTTTTATTTGTCATATTGATTGGAGTACTCACGATTCTGAGCACATAAGCACTAGCACTTTAATTCTTAAATGTTACAGAGTCAATTATGTGAATGTGTTAATTGTTTTTATATTTAAGTAGTGATTCACATGTAACACTATTGAGGTCTGAAGAAGCGTCTGAAAGACGTAAAAGCGCTTACCACTGTTTATCGTATATTTTAATAAAGGATTATATCATCATAGTTTCGTTGGATTGTTCACAGTTTTTGGTGCACCACTGGGATTTGTATCTTGATGGTGCCACTCATACTGACCCTGAAAAAATTGCCAACCTGTTAGCTGACAGATTTGGCACAAACTTCACCCCCCCTGTCCCCACCAGCCATACCCCAAAGTATACCTGACACCTTTCCTCTGCCCCAGTATCTCCAATGAGCAGGTATATCCATGCTCTCCAAGGCCAAAAGGACAACTTCTACAGGACCAGGTAACATCCCAGGCTGCTTACTAAACAACCTAAAACATGACCTATCAGATCAACTTGGCACTCTCTTTAACCATAGCTGAGCACTGGCTTTGTTCCAGCAGAGTGGAGAGCAGCAACTGTAATCCCCTTGCACAAAGGGGGTCCATCAAGCAACCCTGGGAACTATTGACCTATAAGTCTAACTGGCCTTATCTGCAAGGCCATGGAAAGAATCATCATGGACCTTATCAAGAAGGACATAGGCAACTTTAAAAACTCTTGTCCCAACCCAGTTTGGCTTTGTTAAGGGTAGATCATGCTTACTAAACCTGGTGGACTTCTTCGAGAATGTCACCAAATCCCTGGATGAAGGTAAAACAGTGCATACTGCCTATCTTTACTTAGCTAATGCTTTTGACACAATCCCCCATTCAGGTATCATCATGAAACTCTCCCAGGTGGGGATTAACCCATATGTAACTAGATGGGTAGCCAACTGGCTCACTGACAGAACTCATACTGTCAAAGTTGGGGATTCCACCTCTACCAGTGGGGTACTACAGGGTTCTGTGCTTGGTCCTCTACTGTTTGGAGTCTATTTCTCAGAAGTCCAGGTAAAAGTAGATGGCCTGAGGCTTACCAGGTTTGCAGATGACTGTAAAGTGGGAGCAATCATTGAGTCCCCCAAAAATATTAGCATATTACAGAAGGGGTTAACACAGTCAAATGATTGGTGCCAAAGCCACAGTCTAAAACTAAATGAAAAAAGTGCATCATTGTCCCCTTTGTCAAAGAGATAGCCCCTGCAAATTACAATATAAGCAGCACCCCCCTAAGCTCGAACCCAGTAGCGCATGGCTTTGGAATTCAAGTTGATAGCAGCTTCAACTTCTATTACCATGTGTCCACAGTGGTAAGGAAAGCCTTTTAAGTTGCACACCTCATAAGTAAGGGCATCGCATTCAAGACTAAAGATGTTATAACTCCTCTGTACTCCACCCTCATAAGACCACTAATAGAGTGCAACACTCCCTTTTGCATGTACCTCACTGGACACCTGCAGGAGCTGGAGAGACCACAGAGGTTCCTGACCAAGAGAATTCAGGGACTCCAAAACATGACCTACACAGAAAGACTGAAAGTCCTTTTGCTATACTCTGTGTCCTACAGGCTGATGAGAGGTGACCTGTGCCAGGCCTACAGAGCAGTCTCTGACCCTGCCCTATTGGAAATGCTGCACTTCTCGCAAATCAAATGGGACAAAAGTCACTCACTCCTGAAATCTCAACCTAGCCTGTGACTTAAACAAAATATGCTGGAGAGACAGATACATCTCCCAGAGACTGCAGCTACTCTGAAATAAACTCCTAATTCATGTTAAGCAGAGCTCCTCAATGATCCTATTTAAGCGCAACTTGGACAACTGGATGGGAGGCAGTATATTCCGGCCTGGCATGGCATCTATGTGCTTCATGGACAGGGGCAGCTGGTGCTGATCATAGATTCACTTGGCAAACAATCAAACCATCTAACAATGGTCAATTGGTGAACCATCTTACAATGGTCATTTAGGGAACACGGGTATTACATGACTAGTGTCTATGTTCAGCCATTGAATGGAAAAATCACTGAACAGCATTACATCAAAAAATACCATTCAGCAAAATTCCTCATGTAGGGGACTATGCCCCCCTACTAATTATATATACAAACTATGAGATCGCACTACAGTAGGGAAAGGGCACATTTCCTGATCTTTACCATAATGCGATCTTACTCAAATAGCTCAATAAACAGCATGTTCGATGAGACATGCCATTCAATATTTTTTCCATTCAATGGCTAAACATAGACCCACATGACTAGACTTGTAAAGGCCCTAGAGCCATTAGCCTAGTAACCGCCTATGAATCAATGTGCTACGTGGGAGACATGCATTTTAGTGATATGCGCTTCATCAATTTGTACTTCCCAGTAATTTAATCAGAGTGTATTAAATTCATCACTGCTGTGTAGCTATATACTGTGTGCCATTTACATACATTGAAAGGGGACAGTGTGTGCTATGTACTGGAGATATTAGAACACATTGGGCATTAAGGATTTAGTCCTATTTCTCAGTGTTGTATAAACTTGGATTTAGTATATTTAAAGTCATGGTGTGTGTGGAGTTCAGAGGAGCTTACCCCCAGAAAAAATGTTATTTACAATATTTTCATTAAGTCAATGCCTTTGGTGGGTCTGGACTGTTTTGGTACTTGTATGGTCTAATATATTGAATCGTGATGCAGTGCACATTGATGATTCACTACAGATACTGTTAAGCACTGTGATGGAAATACTACATGCCCTACATATTTATGGGCACGTGTGCCATTTTCAACTGAAAGTGTAAGCAAATGCATGGTTAATTGCTGCCTTTAATTTATATATATATATATATATATATATATATATATATATATATATATATATATATATATATATATATAGATCTAGGACTATTGAATGAAAGTTCAATAGTCTAAATCCACAATCACTGAACACACTTTAACGAAAGTGCTTTTGTTAAAGTGTGTTAAAAAAAAAAAAAAAAACCCAATAAATCTACCTTTATGCAGGGGGACAAGCCCTCCTGCACCCCCCACTTTAATATTCTCACTCCAAGATCGCACTGCAGTGAGGAAAAGGGAATATTCCCTTATCTGCACGGTAGTATGATCTCCGCAACAGGCATACTTACGCGAAAGTGCTTCTTCGGTGAAAAGCACTTTCGCACAAGTATGCCCGGCCAATAATGATTCAGTAATGTTGTTGTTCTGCCTGTCTTCCAGTCATCAGCCTCCTTCTGGCCCATTTGTTCCCCATTACAGGGGTGTGGGTCAACCAGGAGGGCCATCATTTAGGCAACCTTCAGGGACAATTTGATCTTTTTCTGTTTAAGTCCTCCCCCACGCAAGCAACTGCTAAAGGGTTGAGAAGGGAATGGTCACTGGATTGAAAATGGAGGACACCCTCTCACTTCTAAAATGGGCATTCCCTCTAAGCAGCCCTGCCCCTCCCCAAGCAACTAAAATAACATACAGGTAGGTATGCATACAACCATATACTCCTAAAAACAATGCATTTGCACTGGTCTGTCTAACTGTATCACAATTTAGTTTAATTCTTTCTTTACAAGACGATAAAAAATACAGATACTGTAGTAGCCTTTATGGAACACAGTGATAATGCCTTGAGTGTGACTCAGATCATTCAGGAATAACCATCAACCTCAGTACTACAGGAGATGGTAGAAGTGAGTGGAAAATGCCTGCATACCCATCCTGCACGAGAAGGAAATCATCTCAGTCTTTTGCAGTACTAACCCCTAATAAAAGCTGGGTATTGTCCCATTGCAGTATAAAGGGCCAAGGATAAGGGACACTAAGCATTCTGTTCATACTGTGTAGCTGTCAAAGACATATATGCAGAAGCGAACATGTGTCACTTTGTCCACACCCACCATGGCAGCCCATTGTAGGCTACAGTTGCTGCTACAGAGTGAGAGAGAGTGAGAGAGAGTGACCTGATACCTCTCACAAGGCTCTGCATGGGAACTCTAGCATGGTATCTGAAGTCTCTTTGGTCCTCACACCAGCACCCACTATCTTTGTCAGATCCCAGTTTTGGGGCTTGAGGAGAACGTGCTTGGAAACCAAATCCCTAAATTCTGATCACCCCTCCTGCTCCAAAGCAGTCTCCACAGACACCTTAAACTTTGCTCTGGGAGCAGTGTCAAGGGGAACAAAAGTGCAATGTATTTAGGGCAATGGAGGAGGTGCAAGTTCCTGAAACATGAGATTTGCTCTAATCTGAACAGTCTCTCTTCCCCCGGGACCACCTCTAGTTACAGACAATGCTGCAGTTCTGTGATGAGCAAGGGGTGGGTAACCAGATCACTGCCCCAATGCAGACTGGCCATGTTATCATAGGACAGTGATGGCGGACCTTTTGGGTTTGGTGTCAAAAGCTTGTGACACAATTTAATGCACTTTACATGAGCAACAAATGTGTCTGTCGTAACTGATCGCTGGTGTCACAACATTGTCACCCTTGACGTGCGTGTCAAATTTGCCATCACTGTCTTAGGATATAGCTTCACAGCACTATCTCACTCTACAAGCATTCTACACTGTCAGAGCAAAACTGTTGCAGGTGAGCTGAGAAGGAGAAAGGCAGCCCCTCGCAAATGGAAACTACATTTGGGGGAGTTCCATGCTGATGGAACAAGTCTTGGTGACCTTTTTGGTTTCTTCTCTGAAAAATTGGCTGAGAATTCTACTTAACTCCTTTAAGGAGGGCCTTTTGTGTAATGGATGCCTTTTTTTGTCCACACAAGGACAGCAGTGTTGAATACATCTTGAATCCAAACAACCCGGTGCCTGGATGATGGGTGCCTACTTGTAGAGCACCTGTTTACTGGGTATGTACAGTAGGGGCTAATGAAGTTGAAGCTTGCTACTGGAAAATGCATATATAAGTAAATGGAAAAACAACTTCTAGTTGGTGCCAGCAAAATAACAGTACCCATTCAGGGTTAAAACTCTGGGTTTTAATGAGAGCATAATCGTAAGTTGGGATAGTGGCCTAATGGTTAAGGTGTTTGCCTTACAAACACAAGATGCGGGGTTTGAGTCTCACAAGGGATAATTGGCTAGGCTTACAATGGCTTGCAAGGGCAGTTAGCCTAGTACTAACCTATGAACTAGTAGGGCTTCCATTGTGAACCATTACATATCCAAGGAGTAACAAGAAGTATAGCAAGCAGAAAATCATTCTGACTGCCTTGATGATGACCCCTGTCAATGACAAGCATGACCAAGAGGAAAAGGAAGCTGATGGTCAGTAGACAGTGGGTAGGAAAAGGCTGCAAAAATCTGCAAAGAATGGATGACCCATATCAGCACAGAGTCCAGCTTTGGGTTACATCCCAAGTAAGTCCTAGCCCAAGTTCCAGCCTTGTCTCCTTCTTCTTCCTAAATGACATGATGGTCTCATACACCAGACATCCAGTGTTACATTTCTGAGGAGGAGGAGTATACAGACAAGGACGACAGGCCCTCACCCTTGATGAATCAAGGGTGCAGATTAGGTAAAGGAAGTGGGTTCATTAGACAGGTCTGGCAGAGAAAGTGACTCGTGGGAACAGGAAAAAAAATTCTCCACTATTTTCAAGAAATTTTGTTAGGCGGTATTTAACTGATGCGCAGAGGTCACTTGGTAGGATGCAGAATAGAAATGTTACTAGCATTTGTAAAGGAAGGCTGTATTGCGTTATGTGAAGAAACAGCTACAGTGATAAACTGTTTTTCAGCAGTAAAAAGAATGCTGCTAAAATAATACATACCTTCTAACAGTTCTTGTTTTTTTTTAAAAAAAAAAAAACATAAAGACTTCTGCATTTCAGATGCAGATTCCCTTTTATGTGTTTCCGTTGGCTAAAAGGATAACTATCTGAACAGGATATGACACCAGAGATGGGCATAGTAGCCCGCTGTAACTACAGAATGTGTGTGTAGCACAAGTTAATTTTCTGAGATCATTCCCGAGAGATAAGCTACATTATTTTTTTTAATGTTATGAGGTGAGATTTAGACTGCTTCCGTACATCACAGATGCCTACAAGTAAATGACATAATTTCCAATTAGTCATTTTATCCTTTTAGAAAATCACATAATGGCTAAGTTCTAAATCTGCTGTGATAGCCTTATAACATTAAAAACAGTTACTGTAGCTTTGAAGCTCCAGTTGGAAAGGTGTCATGTATCACAGAGAAAAAGTGGAAGCCAATACCGTCATTAAAGTTCTACTAATGCTCTTCTTTTATAGCACTGAGGTTCAGCTGAAGTTCTACACAATTCCATCCTTATAACATTAATAAAAGATAAATTGCGATTTTCCAGTGTTAGATAATTTACCTATGTACCAGACTGCCAAACAACATTTTCAACCCATCAGCGAATGTGAATGTTTCAACTTCTGTTCCTTAAAAAAATGCTTTCCCTGTGCTGATGCCATAGAGTATAAACAGTGAATGTTAACCTTAGTGACTTCAACAAAAGGCAATCATGAAGTGCATCTGTAGACTTTAATGGATGCATCATCACACCTGCACAGAAACACGTCCATTAAAATTTATAGATACACCTCATGCTGTCCTTAAGGAGATGTTGCTGAGGGATAAACTAAATTTATTCAGGTCATGTTTTAATAAAATGTTTACAATTTTTTTATTATTAAAAAAATGTAAGGCCATGCATCACAGCACTTAACTCAGTAGATGCCTTGATGTGCATATGAACATTCCATACACTTTAACTTCCTGACATTCCATACACACACATACCTTCTGCAATTTCATCTATTGTGTTCCTGTTTGCTGTTACTTCATGTTCAACTAATCAGTCAAGCACAAGACATGAAGGGGAATTTGAATGCTAAGAAGTTGCAATTTTAAATAAATTCTTTTTTTTTAAACTTACTGTGCATTGCCACCTAATCCATTGTTAAAAAGTTGTAACTTGCCAGTATATGCACATTCTCTTTAACTCAGATGTTGTCAAACTCAATGAAAGTATATAAGGGCCAAAAAGGGCATATTGTATTGCAACACCATTTCACCAGTTGGTCTTAGCTGAATGGACTTAGTCATAACTAACTAATTCCATTTTTGGTGAATAGAGAGGCTAGCACAATTTTACACATCCTCTGTGGACTGTACCATCTTCCTACTGTCTGATCATTTTACCAAGGTTGTAACATTAGCATGCATTTCCACCATTACAGGAACTTTAATACTTGCTTTTACCTGATTTCTGAAAATTTCTGTTAAAGCCTTTCTTTCTACTACATAATGTTGCTTGATAATTAGTAATATATGCTCTGGACATACAAGGTTAAATATCCTCAGCCTGTGAATAAAGTCCATAATGCAACATATCCATTCCTCAAACACAGATATACCAAAGCAATGCCTTATATTCTATAAGTGACAACATTTTCCAGTCATTCACAACTGTTCCTCTAGTTTGCTGATGTAGTTTTTTGAGCAGCAATACTTCAAAATATTTTGGACATAGTTAGTCCTGCTAACCTACTCTGCTTCATTTGCTTGTATTTTTATACTTAACTAGTGTGAGCCTCTACCACTGGGTCTTCATCTGTTAGTTACTCTCAAAATAAATAAAGATCTATTTTTGCCACCATCTTGTTTGAGAATGTACCAAATAATTAACTTTTTGCTAAGCATTCAATGAAGAATGACAAGTGAGACATTTTGGAACAAGTAAATATTAAAATGCAGACTATTTTATAAAGCAATTTTTACTCTGAGGCAAAATTATGACAACAGAGTCACCATTTAAAATATTACAAGATCTGGCTCTGTGTCACAGAGTGATGGAGCCCCGAGTGCAGCCCACACTCCCTAACTTTGATTAGTGACTTGGACTATTATGGTGGGGGTCAGGGTGTGGGAAGGAGTGACTAGTACTAGTTTGCCCAACCATGGGCAGGTTTCAAGGTTCCTGATCAAGCTGGGAACCTGTCTGTGGAGGGTGGAAGGTTTATCCCAATCATGAAGCAGCCTATCCTTTGTTTGGTAGTGAATGGGCTAAACGTAGGTGTGTTACTACATGAACTGATGTGAGTGATGTTACAAGTATGCAGTCCTCTAGTTAGAGTTTCCCCATCCCTTCATACCTTAAAAAATTCCTCATCGCTGGCTGCATGTGTGATGCCTGTCTCACAACCCTCACCCTTGAATGTAGATGGCGGTTTCACAAGAAGGATGCTGCAAGGCATTGCTTCAATGAAGAGGGGCCCACCTGTTGTAAGGAATATGACAGGATTTTGCCAGCCCACAGGAGGGGAATGAACAGGGTGGGTGTGGAGATGGCAGAGATCAGCATTGCAGCAGATATTGTGGGGAAAAACTACAAGACTCATCATAACTGCTTACATTTCAAAATGAAAATCCCAGTGTCACTCATCAGGTTTGATAACATAAGAATATCAAATTCTGTGATGAGAATTTTATATGTCGCCTTTGCAGTGTATGTCCTGAATAATCGCTTTGCCCTTACATATAGACAGATTTCATTCATCAGCCTTCACAGCCTCTCAAATCCCGGACCTATTAGCCTATTGGTTGGAATTAAGTAAATAAGAATTACCTGCTGGGTTGGGTTTCACCCATTGTCATAGCTTATCAGGTCCAGTGGAATAGTTTGCAACTGTGATCTTTTTATCACATTGTAATTGGAAGTTATAAAGCAGCAACATATGTACTGGCCATTCTCCTACCAGCGCACCACTTCCCTTCAGTTAGTCTACTTATGACAAGCAGTGTGCTTGGCATGTTTGCACTCACCACCATCGCATAACAAAGATAAATATGTAACACTCCACATGCTTCAGTACATTGTGTTTCTGGAAGGATGTTTGGCTATGAGGGGTCATTAAATTAAAACATTATATTTTCAAGTGGTTCTGGGCATATTTAAAAAAATGAATATGGTTAACACCCCAATCTGCCTATCTGTCTATCTCTTTGTGTATCTGTTTATTGATCTCTGCATCACTCTGTAATACATGCAATATCTTTGTTGCAAATTATTGTTGACAGCTACAGCAGCAGGCTTGTCTGAGCCACGTTGGAAGGCAGTGAAACTAGGCACAGTTTAAAAAAAAAAGTAATTATTTTATTGTACAGTAAACATACAGTGTTAACCATGCACAGTAAAACTAAACTGTTATTAATGAATACATTATGGTATACACATTTGTGTGTGTGCGCGTATGTGTATGTGTATCAAGCATTGGGTTCTATAGACTCACATCTGTTCAGTAATCCTTAAACTAATCTGTTCTGTGACTCATTCCAGCCATAATTATTTATACTCCCATTTCATAGGTCTACTGAAAAGTATAAATGCACATGTGATTTGGCAAGAATCAGCTACAACAAATTATTACTAATGAATGTAATGGGAAGCCATCTGAGAAAAAACAAGTCTTTTGCTTTTTTTTTTTCAATCTACTTACTAAAGGACAAGTAAAAATAGCAGGCTATTTGATGATAGCACAATGATTAAACCTTATCAGTAAAATTTCACACACACACACACACACACACACACACACACACACACACACACACACACACACACACACACACACACACACTGCCCATCAGTCCTAGCTAGTAAGCATTAAATTATACTTGCCACTGGTAAAACTGCTGGTGTAGGGCAGTGATTAGAAGACTTTGTTGTTCAGTGCTACTCTGCACAACAGAGCACCATGTGCTGCTGAAGTACTTGTCATGGTTGTATGTGCAATTCAGAACAAAATAGCCTACTGCGTAATAGGGATGCCACCTTTTCAAGATTCTAAAGTGGGACATTTTTGCTGGATATGTACTCATTTGTAGGCCAGACCTTAGAAACAAGAAATTCAAAGGACTAGATTTCACATTTTGCCAAAATAAAGTTTCAGTCTTGCAGAATTTAAGTAATTTCTGCTGTTAACATATAATATTAAGGTGCTTCATATACAAAATAATTGTTGTATGCAACTATACAAGGAAACTTAAGAATGCTTTTTTCTTCTAAAATTTCAAGATAGTTACCATTTTTATGATTTTTCCCCAAAGGACAAAACACTGGAATATGGACTTTCTTGCATAAAGTGGGACAGGTGGTAATCCAACTGGGTAAGGAAAAGTGAACTAGAAGGCAAAAGAAAGAAAGAAAAGGAATGCAAGAAAATCTTGCTGAAAAGGAAGATAAATCTAATGAGAAAGGTGTGAAAGAAATCTAAAAGGAAGTACAAGTAGGACACAGACTTAGAAAGCTGGGCACTGGCAGGTATACACTGCAAGAAAAAATGGTACGAGTAGGACACATACTTAGAAAGCTGGGCACTGGCAGGTATACACTGCAAGAAAAAATGGTACGAGTAGGACACAGACTTAGAAAGCTGGGCACTGGCAGGTATACACTGCAAGAAAAAATGGTACAAGTAGGACACAGACTTAGAAAGCTGGGCACTGGCAGGTATACACTGCAAGAAAAAATGGTACGAGTAGGACACAGACTTAGAAAGCTAGGCACGGGCAGGTATACATTGCAAGAAAAAATGGTACGAGTAGGGCATAGACTTAGAAAGCTGGGCACAGGCAGGTATACACTGCAAGATAAAATGGTACGAGTAGGACACAGACTTAAAAAGCTGGGCACAGGCAGGTATACACTGCAAGAAAAAATGGTACGAGTAGGACACAGACTTAGAAAGCTGGACATGGGCAGGTATACACTGCAAAAAAAAATGGTACGAGTAGGACACAGACTTAGAAAGCTGGGCACTGGCAGGTATACACTGCAAGAAAAAATGGTACGAGTAGGACACAGACTTAGAAAGCTGGGCACTGGCAGGTATACACTGCAAGAAAAAATGGTACGAGTAGGACACAGACTTAGAAAGCTGGGCACTGGCAGGTATACACTGCAAGAAAAAATGGTACGAGTAGGACACAGACTTAGAAAGCTGGGCACTGGCAGGTATACACTGCAAGAAAAAATGGTACAAGTAGGACACAGACTTAGAAAGCTGGGCATTGGCAGGTATACACTGCAAGAAAAAATGGTACAAGTAGGACACAGACTTAGAAAGCTGGGCACTGGCAGGTATACACTGCAAGAAAAAAAGGAATGGCAGTATAGTTTGGATGCACTGCACTGTTTGAGGATAAGTGGAGGAGGTGAAAATGATGAAGAATACAGGTAAGAAAAGGGGTTTGTAGCATCTGGAAATGGGGTTGTCAAGATAAACTTGAAGAAATGCTACTGCACAGAAAGAGTGGTAGTACGTTTGTGATGATTGCCTAGGTCAGTAGTACAGACTAAGCCATCAGAAGAGTTTAGAGTTTCTTGAGAAGAACAAGGAAAGCTTGGGACAAAGATTCGGGGATAACCACTTGAACTTGGACAAACTAAATAGGTCAAATATCTTCTCTCGGCATCTTCTTAAGTATGCATGCTCATAAGAAAGAAAGAAAGATAAAAAGACATGCCAGATAATTAAGAGAAATAAATGTAGCTTTTACAAAAGGTAAAAAGAAATAATCTTAAATACTTAAGCATAAAAAGAAAATGTATAAACCACACACATGAAGACTGGCAAGTAAAAAATATTACTTTATTCACCCACCCTAGCACTTCAGCTACACACATTTCCTGTCTGCATGTGTATGGTTTAAAAAGATAAATTTTTCAAAGAAAAACTAGAAGCATAAGTAAATAAAAAGCTGCTTACTGGGAAAGAAATCATTCATAATACAGAATTAAAAAAAAAATTCTTGCTAAAAAAGAACATAGCTCAATTAAAAAGGTGCAAGAAAACATTTTACTAGAAAAGAAGAACAAAATGTAATGAAAGAAACTTAACCATCTGCTTTCTTGATTACTAGGTATCTGGTTGGCAGAATCCTTACTGGTATGGCTGATTCTGGAGGTCAACGCCCACTGCAACGAGACTCAATGCCCAGCAGACAAGAACCCTACCCTGTCCTTAAGCGAACAAGACGATCAGTAGATGAGGACCACCTTGACCAAGCTAACCTCCTACGTGTTAAGCGGCTAGGAGATGGTGATGATGGCTACCCAGGGGATCTTATTCCACATCAGGACCCTGCTTATAAGTTCCAAGGTGGTCTTCAACGTATGAAGAGAATAGATGACCAGCTGGAGGAGCCAAGCAAGTCAATCAGAAGCAGACGATATGCAGCCTATGACCAAGGTTCTCTGGCAGAGCGGGCCTTGAAGTACCTGCCTGAGTAAAAATCATGTAGCTTTCAACATATTTCCAAATGTATATTGCACTTTGGTGTGTATCAGTGATCTGACCATACCCACCTCTGTATGATGTGACTTTATTACATTGCTTTCAAGTATTTTTGTGTATACGTCAGAAAGACAGCCAAGGATGGGCAAAAAAAAGGGAAAGATAAAAAAGCATGCATATACGAGTGAAAATGAACGTGTGACACACACACACACACACACACACACACACACACACACACACACACACACACACACACACACACATACACACACACTACAGATCATGTCTACCATTTCTGATTGCTCATAAATACAAATTGGATGGCTTGCTTAAATAAGATATTTCTGCAAAACGGTTAGTTTGCAAATGTGAAATGGCAAGCTAACTCCACAAATTATTAGAAGTCAATAGTATAAAACTACTGTAAAAGTTTTGAAACAATAAGAACACAATTTTCAGTTTTTTCCATAACAGTCCCTGACAGACAGGCTTAGACCAAAACTATTTTAAAAAAATCTCTCCTTAGAAAATTCTGTAGAGGCTGGTATTTTTAATACACTTAAAAAAATCACTGCCTAATAGCTATATACATTTTCTGTCTGAAATGAGCTGTGATACTCCACAGTATGGACCCCATCCTGGTAAACAGTGCAACATTTACAAAACCAACATCTCAAGTGCCATTATCAGTACCATCATTAGTAGCTTCTGTGAAGAACCATGGCCCAAACCTGCTGGAAGTCTGACCACAGTGGCTTTCACTCTTTCATTCTCCTCTTCCTAGTGATGTCTCAGTCACAGGGTAAATCTGTCCACAGTTGCACTCGCTCTTCCACATTCATCTTCCTAGTGATCTGTCAGTCACAAGGCTGTGGCACGTCAGTCATATGTGTACAGGTGTGAGTATGAGAATGGCAATATAGTGCTGTTTTGTGCCACAGCAGTTTGAATAAATAAGAAACTTCAGCAACTGGGGGGTGGGGTAGTCAATTGAGCAAATATTATTTTTGTCTGTCAGTTAACACAGAGAATTAAGACCCCGAGCTGCTAATAAACTGCATCCTGTAGTCAAGGGTGTAGGGTTTAATTCCCTCCCCCTCCTTTTGCCAAAGGTGTGACACCGAGCAAGTCACTTAACTAGACAGTGCTTACTTGTTGCTCCTGAAAAGGGACATTCTGTTCAATGGGCTTACCCCATCAGCAAGTAGATAAGATCTGGTTAGTTGCACTTGTTTGGGGCTGGCATAATGGTTAAAGTTTTAACTTCACATACACAAAGTCCATTATTTGAGTCTCACCTTTGGAGGAAGCTTGGTTTGGCTTATAAAAGTCTCCTGGGGTCACTCATGTTTGCTGAAAAAAGATATAGAAAACATTTTTTAAATATTCTGAATGGTTGATCTGGTAACAAAAACATACATTTCAGTGCACTTTTCTGGAGTCAAGAGGGAAGCTTTAAAAGGGTGCATGTGATGTTTCTGTTTATTACACATACACATACTTGACATTATATGATCAGGTGATGTGTACGGGTAATATAATATTTACCCAGATACCACATTAAATAAAAGTTTAATTAAAGTTAGTGGCCTTGTAGTTTATGGTCTTGTTGACAACTTTCTAAATTCTGCTGTGATTAAATGCCTTCCTGATTTGAATGCAGAGTATGTTTATATACTTTAATGATTTCACTCTCTGTTTTTACACTTACACAAAAGATATAGGTAGGACAGAATCAGATATAATATATTAACTCATAGTAAGTGCAAGTCACAGGTAAACCAAGCTGACATTTTCATTACTGAGAATGTCTTTCTGGGCTGCTTCCTGATTTAGCTTTATGCACAGGGCAGACATATTAAAATGTAGGATTTTATTTTTCAGAGATGTTGTTTCTACCTGTTTAGTAAAGATTGCTGAATGGAATCATAAGAATTGGTTACAAAATAATTGTCTCTAACATGATCCATAGAAGGGTTTCCTTTTCAGTAGTTGTCTGCAAGCTCTTCTGCCATATTCTGTTTTTATGGAGTCTGTGGAAGTCTAATAGGACCTTTTTTATTTATAAATTATTTGTTTTTTTGTAAGTTTCTTCTTGCTAATTCTAATGGTTGCTAAGAAATATTGACTAGAAGTATAGATCTGTAAAAATGACACTGTAGACTGAAGAGTGAAAAAGGTTATCTTATTTTATGCATAGTTTGCAGGAATTAATTAACTATGCAAATGTGATTTGTGTTGAAGATAGTGCAGCTGCCAGATACATTTTTTGAACTACCCGTCATCAGCATTCAGTCTTTAAAATGAATTGTCATCTCTTGGGAGACAATGATCTGTATAGACCTTTGGCCTTTAATTTGGAACAAGCTGTTCAAACACACATAACTATTAACATTAAGTGGTTGTACCCTTTAGTACTATAGCAATGATATGACAAAGAACAACCGTCCAATAAACAGGTTAAAGTAGGAATGCATAGTGGTAACAGAAGAGGTAAAATACAAATGGCATAAAAAAAATATATATAAATATATAAATATATATATATACAATATGCAAGCTATACTAAGAAATAAAATGAGTGTCTGAGCTCAGAGAAGAAAGGCTCAACTGACACTATTAGTCTTAGGAACACATATTTCTCTTTTAAGAGCTTTCTGATCTCAGTACTGTATGACACATAAAGCTGCACATGGACACTAATTTCCAGAAGCAGCATTTAAAGCTAAATCTGAAAAGTTTGATGCAGTAAATACCTATTAGACGGCATAGACAATAAACTGACATGGAGGAAAGATTAAACCAATGAGAAATCTTTTTGTTTATATAGATTAGAGAGAGAGGGAGACCGACAGACAGATAAATTAGTACAGCCTGGAAAACAATTAGCTGTCTGTCTGAAACACAGATTGTTATACATTTATACAAAGTGACCAGCTCTTTGTATCAGCCATATGCTGATTATCATTTTGAAAAAGATCCCCAGAGACCCCCTCCCCCCATATTTTCATCAATTGCAACTGCCGGTGTCACTTTCTAAGCAGAACGTATTATGTGTTCAAGGCAATAGCATGAATGAGCTTGTCAAACTTAGCCAGCCCACACGAGTGGCTCTTCATAAATGACCAGCAGCTCCTATGTATGAGTACTGAGTGCCTTCTGTCCTTAATAAGCTGATCTTTTGTTCACTGTTGCTGTGACATGGTAAGCAATTATTGTGAGTAGATTTTCAAAAAAGTCCCTTCTTTTCTGCTAATTCTGTTGGAGTTCATGCAGTAATCATTTTGATGTAGTCTTTAGTTCAGCAGTTTATTTTCCAAGTCTGAGATTAAAACTGGGGTTGTGGGCACAATTACTATGTTACTTCTGTTCCAAGTTTCACTCTGGGAGTGAAGCAGGAGAAGATCCATCAAAAGCGTGTTCAAAGTCACGGAGTCAGAGAGCGAAACTGCAGGCTGCACAACATACAGACATGCCAATGGGACAGCTTCTTTTGTGTTCCTTCCCAGGCTTAACTACTAGGTGTTATATCAAAGATTCCTATCAACAGTTCAATGCAACACAGCAAAAAGTAGTCCTTGACTGTTGTTTCAGACTTTTTCTGCATAACTAAAAATTACACTATGCAGAGAGAGAGAGAGAGAGAGAGAGAGAGAGAGAGAGAAAGGATAAAAGACAAACCATGATCTTGCACTTTTTGTGTGATTACCACCTGACACCTACTATGATCACCTCATTGGTTTTCATGTCATCAGGACTCATCACTAAGCAGAATGATTTGACATACCAAACTTGTGATATTTAACACAAATTTATTAAACAGGTCAGTCCTAGCACTAAGCCCTTTGACCTGCAACTGGTTACCTGCTTTTTTGCAGGGATTTGCCCCCATTACCCTCTACTTCTGTTAAACCAACCAGTTTCCTATTTCGCTCAGATATAAGACTCCACTCATATCCTTTAATATCTATACCAGACTCCTGAGAAAATCTACATTGTGCAGTGTTTTTATTGTGATTTTGTTTTAGCCAGTTATTCATCAGGTATTATTACCAGCTCTTTTAGCACCCAGAGAGGTTCATCAGATTGCTCAGATGACTGATCTCCTAAAGGTTCATTGTGATCTTTTTCTGATGTATCCTTAAGCATTTTCTCATCTATTCACGTTCTCCTATTCATGCATGCCCTGTCTTTGCATAGTGGCACCCTGCTTTGTGCCCTTTGTAAAAACTGAGGTGACAATTAATCTAGCATTTCTGTCTCATTTCTTGAGACATTTCTTCATGTTTTCAGGTAACCCATTATTCTTATGAGGCTTTCTATAATTCCTTATGAATCTGAAAACATTTTTTTCCCCATAATATCTTTCTGGTCATTTCATTTTCTAGGTATCCCTTGACCTGTTTATTGTCCTAGTATCTCATCTGTTGAAACACAGATCTAAGTTACACCTCAGTTAAAGCCACAATAGTCTACTCACGACACTGCATTGTATTTTGCTGGAAATTATTATGTCACAGGCATAGCTTGTGATATCAGGTATATACACATACCAAAAAATAAGTCTAGTAGACAGAAATCATCATTACACATTAAATTATGTCATTTTTAAGAAAAATGGAAGCTTTGTTTAGAAATCATTTGAAACATGAGATGGTATGTAACTGAATGTATATGAAAACATATGTAGTTCACAAGTTTCACTTTTTGCTTCTAACAGTACACTGGACTTGGATTTGATGTATGTGTTCCTCCATGAAAGAAAGGTATATAATATTGCATTGTCAGCTTAGAAGATTATAGGGCTACATTTCTCAGCATTCACTGGTACGTGAATTTACTATCAATCAAAATGTGGTTGTCAGGTAACATTGAATACTTTCCTTGATTTATGTTTATAATCAGAAAACATGCCTTATTGGAAAAAACATTAACAGGTCTACATGGTTTCTAGTAATGCAGTATCATCTTTCTTTAGGGCCTGCCTACTTTTGATAGCTTTTCCATCTTCAGGTTTGTGCATAGAGTTGTTATTGCAATGCAATCAGAAATGACAAAATGAAAAAAAAATTGCCCATCCTATTTTGTCTCAGAAGATATTTTTGTGCTGTTTCATTTAACTGTGTTTTGTGTGTCAATAAAGTTGAACTGGTATTTTAGCTGTAGCATTATCTTGGGTGGTTTTTTTGTTCTTTTTATTTGTTTCAAAGACAAAAAAAAAAAAACACTAATGCTTTTGCCTACAGGTTTTCAGTTTGTTACAGAGCGATGGATGTATTTCTTGAAAAGACTGTTGATAAGCTGTTTGGTACAACAGGAGGTTAACAGGTTTGTAAATAAATGATGAGTTATACTGCATACTTTACTTCAGCAAAACAGCTAAGCAGCGGTATTTTGATCAATCATGGTTGGAAAAGCTGAGTTTCTGTCTTGAAGAAGCAAGAATAGAGTGCAAACTTTGCAGACTGTATGTCAAACATACTTTTCTGATGCTTATGCACATAGCTCTTGCATGTTCTTCCTTTTGTTTGCTACTGTTTTTCCCTTTATGTGCATGTCGTTCACCGCTCCATGTTATTCATTCATTTGTTCATTTATTTTCTAGTATCCTTGTTAACCTGTTGAAGGTCAGAAGGAAGCAGGACCCTATCCCAGCAATTAGTGGTAAAGTCAGAGAACCAATAGTTTTGTTATCCATTAGGGATCTTTCTGTGGCGTGGTTAGCCTTATGCATGGGTGAACTCGGTGGCCTCCTAGGTTACTGTTCATCCAGGAGCACTTTCATCCACTAAAGGAAAAGAAATGCTGTTGTAACTTGCTTTGGCTGCTTGAAAGAGATGTGCAGTTTAAGAACAGTGTTGTAATTTCTTCGTTCACTTTCATTCCAAACTAACCCAAAAGGATTACGTGGAAGGTAACTAGCTTTTTGTGGGGGGACGGGGGGGGGGGGGGTCAGGCAGTATTTCTCTATATGATTTATATAACTTCCAAGCATTTTTTGTCTCAGTTTATTGGGAACTACTATTTTGTCTGTTGTGAACATTAAGCAAATTATTTATTCCTTAAAAAAATGAGACTGAATTTCTTTTGTTAGTCATGATTTTTTCAGACCATCATTGGATGCACCTCATAGCCTCGAGAACCTCATGGCTTCTGATAGGCTAGTGTATTTCAGATACTGGATTATTTCTGTTATTTCAGTGCAGTCTTAGCCAGTTAAAATGTTTTGAAAGGCTGCAGGGAAAAGGTTAAAGAAGAGTAGACATACATTCTTCCCTCACTCATGATTTTTGCTTAGACTATCATTCAGTCAAACTGTGGAGAAAAAAAAAGCTCTAAATTGACTCTGGAGCACCCACAGCCCTACGTTTGTGGCTGTGGTTTCTCTGTGTGAAGTCTGCATGCCTTCTCTGGGTCTGTGTGAGTTTATCCATATGCTCTCGTTTCCTCTAACACCACAAAGATGTGATGGGTGAATTGGCATTACTCCAGTTTGCATTTTAAATAAACATGCAGTGTGTGTGTGTGTGTGTGTGTGTGTGTGTGTGTGTGCGTGTGTGTGTGTGTGTGTGTGTGTGTGTGCGTGCGTGTGTGTGCGCGTGTGTGTGTGCGCGTGCGTGCGCGTGTGTGTGTGTGTGCGTGTGTGTGTGTGTGTCTGTGCGTGTGTGTGTGTGTGTGTGCGTGTGTGTGTGTGTCTGTGCATGTGTGTCTGTGTGTGTGTGTGTGTCGGTGCATGTGTGTCTGTGCGTGTGTGTGTGTGTGTCTGTGTGTGTGTGTGTGTGTGTGTGTGTGTGTGTGTGTGTGTCTGTGCATGTGTGTGTCTCCATGTGTGTATGTGTGTCCATGTGTGTGTGTGTGTTTGTGTGTGCGTTTGTGTGTGTGTGTGTGTGTGTGTGTGCGTGTGTGTGTGTGTGTCTGTGCATGTGTGTGTGTGTGTGCGTGTGTGTGTGTGTGTGTGTGTGTGTGTGTGTGTGTGTGTGTGTGTGTGTGTGTGTGTGTGCGTGTGTGTGTGCACGCGCATCTTGTGACACACATGAATGGCGTGTCAGAGGCAGTATCAGTATGTGTCTATCTGAGTGAAAAAAATCAGTGCATCTTGTGATAAACCTGTTTTCTCAGGGACAGTGTGTATGGGGAAAAATCTGATATTTATAGTGGACATATATATTACCACTCACATGCCTAACTCCTCTGTATAGCAGTAAAACAGTTAGCAAGTCATTATCTTTTGTAAAACAAGGTATAGGATATATCACAGAACAGCCAAAACTTCACAGCTTCTGGGGACATAGTAGCCCCCATACCCCAGGCTATATAAGTGGATCTTCACAACAGCTTAGTTAGTGTCTCTGCTATGAACCACATCTAGCCCAAAACTACCCTTGAGGACAGCAGTGCTCAAAACATTACTATAGTTGTATGTGTGCTGGGGGGCAGTGTGGTCATTATAGGCTCCTAGGTAAGCACTAGGCAATCTGTCTGCAGACCATTTCAAGCCTAGTCAAAAAAATCCTATTCAAAATTTCTCTCTAGCCTCAAGGAGGACAAGACAAGACTGACCAGGAGAGAATTGAGGTTGCCCATCCAATTATCTAGGTTTGTCTTGAAGAGGCAAGAGTGCTACTCTGATTGACATGTAGTGGAAGTTTGTTCCAGAATGAGGGATACACTGGGATATGAATATAAAATGTCAATGTGTATTATTTATTGGCTAATGAAGGTTTAGTTCTGTTAACTGAGAATTCGATGTACCATTAGTTCTGTGAAGGACTAGGAGATCAAACTGGGTTGGATCTTTCATGGCATGAAAGGTTAGACATAGATCTCCACAGAGGAGTCTGTAAGAGACTGAATACAAAGAAAGGGTTGCCAGTCTCTCCTGATAACTAAGCTTTTTGAGCCCACTGATCTTTTTTTTTTAATTATGAAACTCTGAGGTTTCTCAAATTGTGTGAGATAAATACATGCTAAAAGGTGTGTGATGTCCTGGTTAATATCCTACCAAACTGCCACCAATATGTGATGTCCAGAAAATATCCTACTGAGCTGCCACCAATATGTGACATCCTCTACTATCCTGAGTCAGTAACTAAGGATCTTCAGTCCTCACAACTGACTCCAGTGGAAAACCATCACTTAAACAGGAGTAATATTTCACAATTTCCCCTAACAGTACAACAGGAACATGCTCTATAACCTGAGACTGGACTGTATACTTCTGTCCACACCTAATGTAACTTCTTAGTACACACTTCAGAACAATGTGTTCTAGTTAAAGAACTTTGATATACTCACACTTAAATAAATTAAATCTCACACATTCAAACAATTCTGCGTAAGGCTGACACAAATTTCCAGCTGTGTCCCTTCCCCAAAATAATAATACTGTAACAGGCTGCCACCAATCAGAACATCTACATACCCTTTGAAGGGGGCGATATCAGTTCTGATACAGGAAGAAGATGTCTGTGATTTCTCCTATACTCCACACCCTCAGATTCTATGAAGTAGGATCTCAGCTAGGCACATATACCTGTTACTTGACCAATCCAGTCGAAACCTTTCGCCATTTGCATCCTCACTGTCTCTCCTTCTTTCAATGGATGAAGAAATCTGCTTGATTTATCATAGCTGGACTTCTGGAATGAACGTTTTCTGTATAGCTGAGCTTTGATTGTTCTGTTGTTCTTTGCTTTAGGCTTCAACAAACTAGAACTGATAGGCAGTGTTGTTCTGGTTTGCCTAGATAGAACTCTCTGATCAGGCGATCCAAGTATATCATCATGGGTTATGTTTCTGAGATTGAGTAAATTCAAAAAGACATCGGTATTATCACACTTTGACTTCTTTAATAATTGCTTTGCACTCTGTACTGCATGTTCAGCTGGTCCATTTGACTGTGGATATTCAGGATTACTAGCAACATGTACAAAGTCCCATTCTTTTGCAAATTTCTGAAACAACTGACTAGTAAATTGCGTACCATTGTCAGAAATAACTTTGTGTGGACTACCTTGGACTGAGAAATGACGTTTCAACTTGGTGATAACAGCAGTGGACATTGGATTAGGTATTAAATCAATCTCAAACCAGTTAGAATAAGAGTCTACTAACACTTCGGTTTGAATTTTTTCACTTCCATAAGCAATAAGTTTCACACAATTGACCACATTAACTTGTTCACCAGCTCTCGCCTTAGCAAAAGCATCTGCTGACATAACATTATACCTTAAACCAGTGTCTACTTTGAGCTCAGTTTACCATTGATCTGGACAGTACAAAACACTTCATTCTTTGCCAACAAATTTACTGCATCAACCTTTTCACCAATCACTGACACACACACACATTCTATGTAGAAAGTAGAATAGCAGCTCTCTATGTAATCAACTTGCTTTTTTAAGTGACCTTTCTTTATACCTGTGTAAGGTTAACTTGATATGCAAAACATTTGAAAATGGTTCAATTTTTTACACTTGTGGCATTGCTGACCAAATGCTAAGCATTTTTCTCTTTTAAACTCATTACTGGCACCTCTCACTAAATGCCAACAAAACTAAGATCCTTCTATTCTCTCCCTCAAAATCCTTCCCTATTGCCAAAAACTTACTCCAAATCACCAGCCTTAACAACTCCATTATCGAGGTCGTACCCTCCACCAAACTTCTTGGTGTAACCATTGATGAACACCTAAAATTTAACAATCACATCCAGCTAAATATCAAGAAAACCCACATAAAACTAGGCCTACTTTACAGAAACAATCACTTCCTCTCTCCTTCCACCAGACTAACTGACTACTTTCCTCTCTACTGTATGGTGCTCCTCTGCTCACTAATTTATCTTCCACACTCACCTCCAAATTGGAACTATGTTATAATAAAATAGCCAGATTTGCCACGAATGCCAAATTCTCCTCTCATCACTGCACCTCCCTACACTCACTAAATTGGCTTGAACTCCCCAATCTACTTGACTTTCACCAAATCACCACAGCCCACAAATTATTGTTCCAACCTACTAACTGCCCTGCACTATCCAATATTCTGCAACCTTATAACCCCCTCAGACCCCTTAGATCTACCCACGAAAACTTGATCACCGTCCTTAAACCCAAGCAGCCTGCTGGGCAGCTTCTGCTATCTTATTCCCTAGCTAAAAAATGGAATGCTCTGCCCTTCACACTGACGACCTGTGACAACCTAACTTCAAAACTCAACTTCATTCTTACCTCTATCTAAACAGGAAATGCAACTGTACTCTTCCACCCATTCCTCTCAAGCTCTCCTCTCCCTTTACTCCAGGTTAATCTTCTTACCTTCCTAACCTCACTTTAAATTGTTGATTATATATGTAACCAAACAGCAAAATCTAGCCATGATACTATATGCCTGTTTTTACTCCTGAACTAAACTGTATATATATATTTTTCCCACTCCTTTGAATGCTACCTGTTGTTTGCAACCCTAGCTTCCTTTGTAATTAATCATGTAATTAAACTTTGTATTGTGGAGCTTTTTCTCCCCGAGCCTCCACTGAAAGTAGGCTCCCTAAGCCCAGTGAAACTAAACTGTAAATATTTTTTTTTCTCTTTTTCTCTTTAGAATGATACCTGTTGTTTGTAATCCTAACTTTCTTTGTAATTAATCATGTAATTAAACTTTGTATTGTGGAACTTTTCTCCCTGGGCCTTCACTGAAAACGGGCTCCCCAAGCCCAGTGGACCTCCCCGGTCATCAAACTGGAATAAATAAATTGTGACAGTTAGCAATAAAGCTTGATTTGGGTTTTGCTGACTCACCCTTGTACTGCACTGAGCATGTCCTTTTCTTATAAGTTGCTGGAAAACTACGAGTTTTACCTGGAGAGCCTTCAGGGGTGGCAGGTGCTATGTGTTTAGGCCTGCTTCTGCTAGCTACATGTTGCATGCTGTCTACATTTGCTCTGGAGCCTGCTGAAAACATGCTCTTATCATTTGC
Organism: Protopterus annectens; assembly: GCF_019279795.1. NCBI lineage: Eukaryota > Metazoa > Chordata > Ceratodontiformes > Protopteridae > Protopterus > Protopterus annectens. The sequence continues at coordinate 867,591,530 of NC_056741.1, read as the reverse complement.
AAGTATACTTGTGTGCCTTTCTGTAACTTCATGGTTTTGACAAATCTCAGTAGACTTGCTCAGAGTTAAATCACTGTCACGAAGCAAAATCTTTCTCACTGCAGTACTATTAATACCACACACAAGCCTGTCCTTTATTAACTCATCTTTTAAATCACCAAACTTACACATTTTAGCTTTGTTTCTCAGGTCAGTAATACAAACTGCAAATGTTTCCCTTTTCATCTCTTGTGTAAAAGAAATGCCTCTCTAAGGTAACATTTGTTTGTGGGTTATGCATTTCTCTGAATTTGCTTTTCAAGCACTTGGGGTCTTCCCTTGATTCAGCCAGTACAACAATATAATGTTTTTCACCTTCTCCCTCATATACTGCTGGTGTATACACAAATGAATGGTGTCTTTCAATGACCTCTGACCCAGCTAGGTTTAGCAAAAATGAATGCCCTGGTGCATGCATCTTTGTCGGAATAAGCTGCTTATATAAAAATATCTTTTGCGCAAATATTCTCCAATTCTCTGCAATATTCTGATAAAATACAAGTGATGATGGTTTTTGAAATCCATCTGCCATGTTAACACATACAAGTGAATGCTTTTACAAGTATGCAGGAACACACACACATATACGTATGCCAGAAATTTATGCCCGGATTTGTAACTATGCCTAATAGCGCAACAAGCCTCTGAATAGCTTTGCGAAATAAGTCTCCCAGGCAAAAGAATACTCTTGAATTTACTTTACTGTAAGAAATCACCTCTTAGTGTAAGAAACATTTTAAAATAACTGTACTGTGCGAATAAACGGGGCAGAAGAAGCTCAGAATAACAACATTTCAAAGTAATTGCACTTTGTAAACAAGCAGTGCACAGCACATGGAAACTTTCCCAAAATGGTTGTACTTTCCTAAATAACTCTTTACAATGCAAGAAACATTCTAGAATGGTGGCACTTTGCAAATCTACACACTCAGCACAAGAATCTTTTGGAAATGGCTGTATTTTGACTGCACTTTACAAAATAGTTGCACTTTTCACACAAATAAACTCTTCAGAATAAATGCACAGTAATAAGCACACACTGTAAGCACTTTTACACACTTTGAGATACTTCAAATAACTCTAGTTATGCTTTGAATACAATGCAAAATAGTAGTTATGCCAAAACACAGTACTTTGCCAAACACATGCAGTAGCCTTGCTTTATTTATGCTCACTATGCCCTTTTTACCTTTATTATACTCATTTTGCTCATTTAATCTTTTTTCATGCTCATTATACTTTTCTTGTACTCATTTTACTCTAAACATGCTCCTTTTACTTTAAACATGCTCATTTTGCAATTATGAGGTAATTTCAAATCCTTATGTGCTTTTTCTGATAATAATTTTAACAAATATATTAATTTTAAAGATTTTGCTTGATTAATAGACTTCTTGTGCCTCTCGCTTGTTTAATAATGTGGTTTGTGCTCTTGTAATATTCCATTTTGTCTTTTTTATAAAAATAAATCGTTCATGCAAGTTTTCAATACATTTAGTTTGTTTCTTGCCCTTTTTTAACTCTGTTCTCTTAGTTTACCTTTACTGTTAACTCTGCACCTCATAGCTCTAAAAAGCAATCTCTGGAATCCTGCTTCTGACACCATGTTGCTCATCCATTCAGGATAAAACAGACGTGCATTCATGGGTTCTGTTCAAGCAGATTTATTATGTAAAAACACATCAGGATTGAGACTTAGTAACTTTAACCTAGATAAACTTATAAACAAACTAGCTATCACACTCATACATGCTCACTCTCTGCACTCTCAAAATGGCACTAAAGCTAGCATTTATATGCACTTGATGTCCCTGGAAATGCTTCTTAAAGGTACAACATACACACATTGTTCTATGCACAGTCTTTAGTATAGAGTTTAACCTCTCCACAAGACCATTAGTTTGGGAATGATAGGGGGTGGTCTTTAGATGTTTCACCTAACAAAGCTTCCACAAACAAGTCAGCAGGTCTGACATGAAGTTGGCACCTCAGTCAGTATCTCCCTCAGAAAACCTACCCTGCTGAATATTTCTAGCAAAAGCATTTGCCACCTTCTCTGCCTCAATAGACTACAGAGCTACCACCTCAGGGTATCTGGTAGCATAATCCACTACCACCAGGATATATTTCTTCCTCGTAAAACTTAGAGTACTCAGGGTTCCCACAATATCCATGGCCACCCTCTGAAACAGCTCTTCAATTACAGGCAAAGGCATTAATGGAGCCTTAATCTTGTCCCCTGCCTTGCCACATTTTTGGCACTGTTCACAAGTCCTACAATACCCTACCACATTCTTTACAATCCCAGGCCAATAATAATTCTGCATAATATATCTCTTAGTATGTTTTATACCCATATGACCTGAAAAAGGGATATCATGTACTATGGCTAAAAGTGGCAGACAGTAAGCTCTAGGCACTACCAACTGCTGTATTACCTTACCTTCTAGTCTACCTTCAGGAGTCCACTCTCTATACAACAAACCTTTGCTTCATTACACAGGCTCTCCTCTTCCTTGAGCCTATGATGCCTCCTTAGCCATCTCCCTCAAGCTTTGTGATGTAGGGTCTGTAAGTTGAGTCTTTCTCAACTCTACCTTTGTGACCCTCCCCTGCTCAACTTCCATAAGAAGCCTGGTAATTTCTGACAGCTGCGTCTCTTTGTCAATCTGAATACTACCATTCACCTCTGTCCTTGCAGTCACAGTGTCCAAAGGAACATCAGATATCCACCAGCAGCTGTGGCTCACTTTCAGACTTACTGCTACAGGATAGCTCCTTCTCTGAAGCAGCCACCACACCACTCTCAGCTTCATGTATGAGATCTGCCTGGGTCTCCCCAGACTACTGGACCTACATGCCTGTCTCTAAGCCTGACTGCTTGCCACTGCATACACACAAGGTACTGCATCATCACAGTCATTCCCTATCAGGACATCTGCAGGAATATCCTCAAGCACACCTACCTGCATGATTCCTCTTCCACCCAGTCAAGATGAACCCTAGCCAAAGGTATTTGGAATGGTGTCCCTTCCAAAGCTCTGACTGGAGTGGACTGTCCAAGCAAGTACTGCCCTTCTCTAACCACTATAGGCCTCACAATGGTTTTATCAGAAGCTGTGTCTCTCTTAGCAGTAACCTATTCACCATCTACTAAGCAGGATATAAATTTTGGTGATAGTTTGGGACCCCTGTTTTTTCCAAACAACTTAGCACTGGCAGTTTGTCATCCCCATTTGCTGGCTCCATCACCTTTTTTTTCACCTTGCCTTGATGGACATTTGGCTGCTATGTGGCCCCTCTGGTTACATTTGAAACATCTAATCCCTAACCATATACTTGGGCTAGTAGTTTCCCCTGTTACTGGTGTACTCTGTTGGAGTAGTTTAGACTGCCCCTATGGGTTCCCTTAGGTCCATGTGCAGCACTGGGCATCCCAGTCTTATGCATTGGTGCCCTGCTTGCTAAGTAGAGATCTCCTTTTCTCCCTAACTCCTCCTCAGAGCTACACTCTTGATCTGCTAACCAGATTCTCATGTCATCAGGCAAAGTACTGAGGGCTTGTTCCCTTATCAAAAGGTCTACCAGTCCCTCAAAAGTGGTGACCTGACACTCACTCATCCATCTGTGAAATTAAGTACTTAAAAATTAGCAATATAATCACGTACACTTTCATCTACCTTGTGCCTATGTTCACAAAACTTTTTTTCTATAAACTTCAGGTGTTTGTTTAACACAATAAAAGCAGACAGTTTTTCACTTCATCATAATTCAAAAAATCTACATCAGGCAATTTTGACATGACCTGAACAGTTTTGCTATGAGTAAGAGACTTAGGAGTCAAACCCAGAGCTCATGGTCGACATCATACTGTCTACATACCCTCTCAAATATATAAATAAAACTATCAAAGTCATCCCCATCCCTGTATTGAGGAAAAACTTTACTGACTTTACGGCTTCTGGGATCCAGTTATTCCCTTCCTCATTACCTCCATGACCCTCTTGAAGGGTAAGAAGCTCCACTTCATAGGTTCATAGGTTCATAGGTAGGAACTAGGCTATTGCCCTAGCACCTATACAAGCCTAGCCAAAAAGGTACCCTGGCTTTCTCCACCCAAGAAAATTATTTTCCTGTACCCCTGTTAAGCAGAACCACAGAAGTGATCCCCGGGGTGAATTTCCTATTACCCATCCAATCATCAAGATTTTTCTTGAAGAGTGCTAATGAGGAGCTCTGTTTGACATAGATAGGTAGTCTGTTCCAGAGTATGGGAAGTCTCTGGGACAGGAATCTTTCCCTCCAGCATGTTCTGTTTATTGTGGTGACAAGTTTTAGGTCCCTAGAGTGTGTAGCTCAGAGGGATTGGGATTTCTTTAAGTGGAGCATGTCCAACAGCTCTGAGTTTGACATAGCTTTGTATGTTAGGTAGAGATCGCCTCTGAGTAGGCGATATGTGACAGAGTAAAGCTGGGTTTTTTTGAGACGGTCTGCGTAAGGCATCTGTTTGAGGCCAGTAATCCTCTTTGTGAGGTATTTTTGTGGCCTTTCCAGTTGTTGTAGATGTCTTGTGAGGTACATAGCAAAAGGGGCGTTGTACTCTATAATGGGTCTAATGAGTGATAAGTAGAGGGGAACAAGGACCTCTTTTTTTCTGGATGAGAAACCTTTTGTGATGAGGTGTGCCACGTAGAAGGATTTCCTGACCACTGTGGCGATGTGATTATCAAAGGAGAGACTACTGTCCACCTGTGTCCCAAGGTTTCTTATCGCACTTTCGGTATTAAGTAGACTACCACCTATGTGGTAGTTCATGGGTACAGGGTTTTTACCAAAGGGGATGACAATGCACTTTTTGGCATTGAGCCTGAGACCATGGCTTTGACACCAGGCATCTGTCTCAGTGAGGCCCTTTTGTAGGATATCCATGTCATTAGGAGTTTCAATTATGGCTCCTAGTTTGCAGTCATCTGTGAATTTAGTTAGCCAAAGACTTTTTGTGTTAGCCTGTACTTCAGAGAAGTAGATACCAAACAGGAGAGGACCCAGGACTGAACCCTGTGGTACTCCACTTGTCACTGGTCTGAAGTCTGATTTGGAGTCTGCTACTTTCACAGTGTGGGTTCTTTCAGTGAGCCAGTTGGCAACCCATCTTGTGACATAGGGATTTATACCTAGTTTAGTGAGTTTATCTATAATTCCAGAGTGGGGGATGGTGTCAAATGCCTTGGCAAGATCTAGATAGGCTGTGTGAACCACCTTACCCTCATCTATGGCTTTGGTGACCACTTCAAAGAAGTCTATCAGGTTTAGTAGTCATGATCTGCATTTTACAAACCCGAACTGTGTGGGGTCCAGAGTTTGGAGATCTCCAATGTCTTTGTTTATGAGTTCCATGATGATACATTTCATGGCCTTGCAGACCAGGCTCATCAGGCTAATGGGGCAGTAGTTCCTGGGGTCTGTTGTGCCCCCCCCCTTTGTGGAGTGGGATAACCATTGCGGTGCACCATTCAATGGGCACAAAGGCTGAGGTGAGGCTATGATTGAACATGGTACTTAGGTGGGGTGCCAGTTCATTCTGTAGTTCGTGTAGAAGGCAGCCTGGGATGTTGTCAGGTCCCATGGATGCTGTGTTCTTGGCTTTGGAGAGTGAGGTTTTTACTTGTGCAGCTGTGATTACAGGAACTTTGCATTCTTCTGGTATAAAAATGGGCCGTTTAGGGGGTGAGGGGGGTAAAGTTAACACTGAGCCTATCTGCCAGGATGTTGGCAATATCAGTTGGTTCTGTATATTTAGTGTCATTGTGCTTTAACTCAGAGCAGATCTGAGTGTTGCCATTGAGATTCTTGAATTAGCTATAGAATGCTTTGTGGTTTTCTTTAGAATCAGTGGTGATTTTGTTTTCATAACTAGCTTTGGAGGATTTTATGAGGGATCTCAGCTTCTTACTGAGGCTGAGGTCAGCACTGTGACCATATGGTGGTGAATGTTCCACTTATCATCTATCCCAGGACACAGGTCACATATCTATTTGCCTGATTATAGGGAGTGATGTCTACATTATACTTGGGTTGTTTGTTTTCCTGATGTAACAAACTCCACCCATGTTTTTGTGTCATTGCAGGTGTTGTCATGTCTGTGGCAGCAATCTTTGGTGTGTCTTGATACTGTCTGTATTATACTAATATCACAGTTCGAGTCAATGATCATCCACAATCTGTAGTCCTTCAGACATCTGTTTGGACATAGGATGTGTATGTCATCTGTGATGTCTGTCACAAATAATGGACAGGAAAGGGTCTAGCAGACAGCCGTGATGTGTGGACCTGATGACAGGAGCTGAGATATAGGTCATTTCACACATTTCAACATATTTACATGCCACTTATGTGATACAGTGGTCTACCTACTTTGTGATATAGGTGTTTATGGCTACATCTGACAGCGGTATGGTCTCTTGTCTTCTTCAGCTTCTAAATGTTTGACCTCCAGTTCACACAACACTGCTTCTCTTCAACCTCCAGTTTATAATGTTGCTGCCTTTCCTCTGCCTCCAGACATTGACCTTCCATGCGTAGTCCCTCTGTTTATTCCATTTCAAGACATTTGGCCTCAAGGCACAGTCTCTCTAACTCCAGGCAGATTTTCAGGTCCTCCAAAGAAAAGGTGGACTGTCCTGTCTCGGCAGGCTGCACATCTGCAATACCAGACTGGATATCCTCTGAATGTCTGGTCTGAGCTGAAGCTGCAACTGAGGCTGAAATCATTGGTTTCTTAGTCAAGTTGGCATGCACCAGTCCTCTGGCTTCACACTCCTTGGCCAGCTGGTTGTTTATCAGTTTACTATAGTCTTCTGTTGACATCTTTTCCTGATGTCCATGACTAACTAAAAATAAATAAAGCTGTGGTGGATTGAGATTCTTTATGTTTACCTTGTCGCTGTCAAGAGTGCACACCCTAATGACAACTACCCACAGGCTACTGAAGTCCAATTAAAAATCCCATTAAGATGAAACAAAGATGTGATGTCCTGGTTAATAACCTATCAAACTGCCACCAATATGTGATGTCCGGTCAATATCCAACCAAACTTCCACCAATATGTGATGTCCCCTACTATCCTGAGTCAGTATCTAATGAGCAGCTTCAGTCCTCACTACTGATTCCAATGGAAGACTATCACTTAAACAGGAGTAATATTTCACAATTTCCCCTAAGGGCACAACAGGAACATGCTCTATAACCTGGGACTGGACTGTATACTTTTGCCCACCCCTAATGTAACTCCTTAGTACACACTTCAGAGCAATGTGTCCCAGTTTAAGACCTCTGACACACTCACACTTAAATAAATTAAATCTCACACATCCAAACACTTCTGGGTAAGCCTGACACAGATTTCCAGCTGTGTCCCTTCCCCAAAATAATAATATGGTAACAGACTGCCACCAATCAGAGAGTCTACATTCCCTTTGAAAGGAGTGTCCAATTATTAAAGTTAGATATCAAAACAAATGGTAGCATATGACCTAAAGCAGACAGGCTTTCGGAGACCCTGGAATTATCAAAGCAGGTATAAGCACTCTCAAATCACTAAATAATAGACTGATTGACCAGCCACAATGTAAGATAATAAACATATTTAATAATGAGCATATTGATTAAAAAAATGTAAAACCGTAATTTCAGTAAACAAACAGAATTCAGTCACCAGAAAAATGAAATAAATCCTGAAGGATAGAAATCCAACATTTAGAAAAACTCTGACTAATTAGCTATAATTTCCTATCTAACTGAAGAACACTGTCCCTGATCTAAACTAAATATTACAACAGAGCAAAGGCACACTTACAGTTCTTGGTGAGTCCTTTAGGAATCCACTGCTCAGTACAACTGTGAACTGAAATGTGAACTACAAACTCAACTGAACTATGAATTGAACTGAACTGTCTAAGAAATGTCTTCAGCAGGCTCTTTTACAAGCTAGGTTAACTGTCTCAACTGTTCTAGTTATTATTTTCATTTCACTATTTGAAAATCAATAAACAGTGGTTCTTTTAAATTTTCTTCCTGTCTCTCATTCTCTGGCAGTAAACACAGACCATCTGAACACATTCCGACAACATAATCTGTAGATCAGCTGGCTCTGAGTATTAATCAACATGTAAGAACTTATTTACAATATCATAGCTAGTCATGCTGGCATATAATACATAGGTTAATCTAAGATTATGTACAAAACTTCAGCCAGACATGTTAGCACAGATGACAGTGTCTAATTTCTTCACAAGGTGCATTATATTCAAGAATGGGTCTGATAAAATATAAGTAAAGGGGAATTAAGACTTCTTTGCATCTAGTGGAGATGGCTTTGGAAATTAGATGGATGGGCCATATAAAAGGCTTTTCAACTATTGTGGAGACATGATGGTCAAATAATAAGGAATTATCAAAAACAGAACCCAAATCCCCTACAACAGTGTCTGATTGGAGGGGTGCATCTCCTATACAGTAAATGAAACTGTTTAGTTTACCAAAATGAACTGTGCAACAGTTTTTTTTTTACATATAATTGAGACCATTATCCTTGCACCTATTATTAACATGGTGTAAGGTGTGATGGAGCAATTGTGAGTCAGATGAATATTGAATAATAACATCCAATTTATAATTATGTGCAAACTTAGTTAAGCATAAGATGTATGTGCTGGCCTGAACGTTAGAGAAATATATGCCAAATAGGAGAGGGCCCAAAACTGAACCCTGTGGTACACCACTGGTAACTGTTTTGCTTTCAGAAGTGGCACCTGCTACTCTAACCATATGGTTTCTCAGACAACAAGTTATCTCTCCATCGCACAGTATAAGGATTTATATTCAGATTTACAAGTCTAGCAATTATGCCTGCATGGGGAATAGTGTCAAAGGCCTTGGCCAAGTCTAGATATGCTGTTTGCACTGCATAACCACTATCCACTGCTTCAATTACTTTTTTAAAGAAATTAATGCAGTTAAAGAGGCAGAACCTTCCTTTGATAAAGCCATTTTGATGAAGGTCCAGGGTTGAGAGATTTTCAATATCCAGATTAATGATGTCTGAGATAATGCATGCCATAGCTTTAATATGAGGCTGGTGAGACTAATGGGTCTGTAGTTACCAGGGTCCATGGTTGGGCTACTCTTGTGTAATGGCATTACAATAGCTGTTTTCCAGGCTTCAGGAATGTAACCAGTGGAGAGGCTTAGATTAAAGAGCTTAAATAATGGTTCAGAAAGGACATATTTGGCACTGATAATCAGGCAACTTGGCATGTTGTCAGGGCCCATGAATGATGTATTCTTAGTTTTTGAAAGGACTGACAGAACTTGTTCCATAGTAATTAAAGGCAGTGGCTGGGATTGTAGAAAATGTGAGATTAGTCATAACTGTGAGTGGAGTAAAATTTGCATTAAATTTGTTAGCTAGGATATTAGTTATTTCCTTTGGATTAGAGAGTGTAGTATTATTGTAAACTAACTCAGAGCACTATTGAGTGTTAGTTCCTAACTTCCTAACCTAGTTAAAGAAAGATTTGCAGTTATTTTTGGTTTTAGTTGATATTTTAAGTTTATACTCAGCTTTTAACTTACTAATGGTTCCCTTAAGCTATTTGTTAGTTTGCTTAGGTGTGCTCTTAAGGTACATAAAATGAGACCTCATCAGTTTGTTTATCTTGTTATATAATTTATTTATATGGATGTTCCATCACAGGGGTTTGTTTTTCAACTTTTCATTAGATTTGTTGTGGATGGAGACTCCCTTATCAAAAAAACTATTTAAGTAGGAGTAGAAGTGGGTGGCCGAGGTGATGCAGCGGTTAGCGTTGCCACCTCACAGCAAGAGGTTCTCTGGTTCAGTCCTTGGCTGGGGTGCCTCCTGTGCGGAGTCTGCATGTCCTCCCTGTGGTCGCGTGGGTTTCCTCTGGGTGCTCCAGTTTCATCCCAAAGACCTGCTATAGGTGGATTGGATACTCTTAATTGGCCCTAGGTGTGAGTGTGTGCATGTGTGTGCCTTCTGTGGAAGGCTGGGTGCCGGGCTGTCAACTCGATACCGTAAAACTCCACTGCCAATCATGAGCGGACAGGTGATCTGCTGTGGCGACCCCTAACCAGCAAAAGCCGAAAGAAGAAGTAGGAGTAGAAGTCAGGGACATAGGTAGCAGCTTTAGCAATATGATCTTTCAGAGGAGGATTACAGCAGGATTTATTTTAAGTCCTCAAGTAATTGAAGAAATTAAATTTTGCTTTTGAGATGTCCTTAAACACAGAGCTACTTACAGAGGAAATACCACCAATTTTAAAGGAAAAGGTCACTAAATGATGGCCTGATTTAACAAGACATGATGACACATTTGGAGCTGTGAAGAAGTGGCCATATTTGTGAGAATTAGAGCCAGGATATTGGGACCCCAGTTGAATGGCTATTTATTTATTTTATTTTATTTCACATTTGTTAACTGGGTTAGTCCAGCTGAGCCCATTTTCATTGGAGACCCGAGGAGAAAAGCTCCAGCAATATATACACACAATGTTCAATTATAACATTTGTGAAAGAGAGTTAGCATTTATAATGTCAAGGAAGCACTGGGCACACCGATCAATGGCAGTGTCAGTCGGCCAGCCAGCCAGTTTATTGATGGTTAGCTGAAGTCCCCCAGTAGAAAGATATTTGGTTTAATGTGAATTTCAGCTAATGTGCTAAGATAGCAATCGTGCTCAGAAGAGGACATAGAAGGTATTCAACTGCTAGTTATGAAGTGGTAATTAGCCTTGTTTTGGGTGATTTGGACTTTTAGGAGTTCACTTGTAGTGTCCCAATGAATCTGTTATAAGGTGATGATATCCTTGACAAATAGTGATACACCTCCACAATTTTCCAGTGGGTTTGAAGACATGATAGATATTATACACAGGAATTCAGTGAGTGCTTTCTTTGCTCTGAAACCATTTTCCTTTGTAACTTTATATATTTCAGTGTGTTCAAATTGAAAGAAAGCCTCATGTTTGGGTACTTTTTTTTGTTAAGACACTTGGGATTGAGTAGAGCCACATTAACATTGTTCCAGATTAGGATTTACTAGGATGGAATGTCCATCAGATAGACTCTGCCACTATGGGGTCAGCAAAAGACTTTAGCCAGAATGTGAAAGCCTTGGTAAGGGAGGTGAAGGCCATCCCTGGTAAAGCAGGAAGACTTGTCAGCCATCTCATCCCAAGCTGACACATACTGGATCCCCTGAGAATGACACTAACTACTTAGGCAATTATTAAAGCTAATTATCTTGCCTTTGAATTTTGGCATCATTCTGTGTGATGGCAAAATACCACTCAAGATCAGTGTATTTCCTGCCTCAGACACATACTTAGCAAGCTCAGTCATATCCTTGTGCATGTCCCTATGGGTAGAGTGTCAAAGGCTATTCATCTCCATGTGGACCCCTATTAAGTCATAACCATATTTGTCAGGATAGAGGAATCTAAGTGCCCTTTTTACATCCTGGATCCTGGCCCCAGAAAGACAACTGTCACCCTGTACTTATTAAATCCTGGTGAGCATGGTGTCTGTATGCCTTACAATAGAGTCACCTATTACTAAAATATTACCATGGTTTGATGTTGTCCCAGTGGACCATAAGGGCTTGGAGTCTGCACCCTTAGTGACTTACAGGTATGTGTCTTCGGTGTGGATGTGAAGGGTGAAGGTGAGCATGTTGCTGTGTATACCAATCTCTGAGGTTTCTTAGTCTTTAGGCTGGGAAGCTTAGGCAGTGTTCTTTTAGCAACCTCAGCATAAGCTGGTTTAGGGGAAGTGCTCTGTGCTGTAATTGTATATCTGTTGTGCTTACCAAATGCATTCCCACCTTCATCCAAGTTAAGTAAATACTTACACCTCTAAAATACTGAATCAATGAGAGGTAACAAGAAAGAGTATTCGGTAGGCATAAGGCAGTTATTACACTGCCTAAAAATACCCAATGCTTTCAGGCTGGCTACAGAAGGGTAAACAGCTGGCTGTGATTCCATACTGTCCAGTACAGATGAAGGAATATAAGATAGATTAAAAAGAGGATAACTGATAGGGCTAGAAAAAGGAGATAAACAAGGATATTGCTAAAGAATAAAAGAATGAGCTGTGACTACAATAATAGTCGCAATCTACAAAAAACAAATTTTAAAAGTGACAGACAATGTAGTAGCAGTAAGGAAATCAGTAACAGTGAACTAAAAAGCTTTATCCAACAGGGTAATGTGGTTTCTACCTTGCCAATAAAAACAATGAATAATCAGGGGTGGCTCATGGCATTAGACTGCAGGACTGCAGCCCCCGCAGCTGTGTGAAGAAAGAGAAAAGACAACTTCAACAATAAAACTTTTTTAAATAAAAAAAAAAAACTGGCTGACTTGCTGCAAAAAAACGAGTCCGACTGACTCGCAAAATCCCGGAACTCGAACTGCGTATGCTCGTTGCTTAGCGAGTTCCGTTTTTTTTTTTTCTCTGAAGCTGGACTCTCAGACTGCTGTAAAGACAGTCCGGAGTAGGGAGAGTTCTTCATCAGTGTGTGATGCCCAGGAGTCTGTGCGGTAACCACACAGTAAAGAGGAAGGGTGGGGGGCGGACTGCCATGTCCACAGTCACGTACATGATGTAAATGGCAGGATGACTACTGATTGGTTCTCACTCTCTTTCTGAAAAAGAGAGCGAGAAACAATCAGTATAAGCAGGCAGTGCAGGACAGGACAGGACAGTTCATTTTTGTTTTGGTTACTTGCAGTTGCTACTAGCGCTACCGTATGGTGTATCTGAGTTAGGATTGCTTATAAACAGCTTTCTTTGGGTGCTTGACTTGCTAGTAAGGAAGGAAAAAGATTTCTGGATCCTAGGCTATTTAAAAAAAAAGCCTTTACTTAATCTGTTGTTGTTCGTGACAGTCGGGAAATGGACAGTCTCAAACCCTTAATCAGTGAGTCATCATCATCATCATTCATCAGTCATTTTTTTGAGGTAAGTGTGTAACTGAACTTGAAGTCAACATGCCTTTGTTTGTTATCAAGTCATGAGATTTTCCTTATGAGAGGTCTGGGTGGCACTGGCAGAGCTCCTTTTATAACTAGATTATACGTAGAGCTCTGTATTATTTAATATACTTATCAAGCTTAATTGTATTACTACTGTGCACTTTTAGCATATAATTATATGCATGTGTGTTACTTTCTACTCCCTAACTGTGTGCTTAAGGCACATATTTTTAAAGAAGAGAGAGTCTGTCAAGGCCTTGAATATAAGACAGAGATTAGAGACAGCTCATTTAGTGTGCCAGAGTGTCTGTGTTGTTAATCCACTCATATTTTTTTTACAATAAATTTTGTTGCTTCTCAAGGTGAGTGAGGTATTGAGTTAGGATGCCACATAACGCTGCACAGTGTTAAAAGGCAAATAAGGGAGGAGAGGTCTAAAAAAAAGAAAGTTATATTTTCCGTTATGGCTTGGTATACATGTTTGTAAAGTATGATCTAGTCCAAGGGCTTTCTTTATAAGTGGCATAACATTCCAGTTAATGGGTAGACTATCAGTTAGTAGTGTTTACAGATTTCTTTTTAGGGAATTACTTTCAATGATGGAGTTGCTAGGGATGATGTCCCCCTCAAAAATTACTGTGCTGAATCTTTTGACACTGTGACTGAAAGCCTTATTACAGTCATAACAACAATGGCTATTATCTGAAATACACTGTAGAGCTGTGGAATCTGATACAGTAGATGCTATCTAACTTGCAATCATTTGGACAATTTATTAATCAGAAATGTTTGACAATCTGGGCGTTAGGGAAAACAAAGTTCCAAAAAGCAAGGGCAAATGCTGGCTCTCACAGGATGCCAGCAGTCATAATCTGATTCAGTGTATGCATCTTATACCCCCTTACAGACCTCTGCTATTCAACCAGTTGCTCATCCACTTCATTTTGTGGCCAGCAACATTAATGTTCCCATGTTTCTGTGTTCCAGTTCCTTACTTCTTCTGCGGGTAATTATATTAGATATTTTGAACAAATCATGATGGGCTTTGTACAGTCAGCTCCTTGACCATGACTGCTTTGAAGTTTTAAAACAATGAGACTAGTTACAATATATATGATCTAGTACCTGGTTGGGGTACACCTTTGTGGATATGAACAAAAGATGTCAGAGTTCTGAGACATACTTTGGAGTAGTTTGTTTAAGATTATTTAATGGGAACATAGTAAACATAGGTTTCATCAGTTGTTGACTACAAATTTTGTCCAGTACTACAGAGCCAATATTCTTGATTTGATTTAATGATGACCCAACCATATTTATGGAGATGAGTGACAGAACCCTCAATGGAAACATTTGACTTCTGCTTGTAAGATTGTATAATGTTATTAACTGTCTCAGGATTTATCAGGTGGGCAATTTACTTCTACTTACTGTTGATCTTCTGTTTTAGTGACTGTATGTCTTGAAAATTATAGCAATGCCAGAATGCTGTGTAGTTGTATACATTTGCTTTTGTTAACCTAATGTGGAAGTAAAGGATAACTTGCTGCTGCCTAAACTAAACATGGAAGTATCACAACTAGAAAATTCCCTTGATACATTTTGTTTTGGGTGCAGATGGCTTACCTTATCTTCTGGTTTCTCTCCACACTATAACTTCACTTCCCTGTTTTTTTCCTACCCATCTCCTACCACATTGCTTTATGTACCTGTTCTCCTATTAACTCCTTTTTGCTACCCCTCCACTAATTCTTCCCCATATCCTGCCTCTTCCTACCCTTTTACAGCTACCCGTCTCCTGCGTCTGTGTTTCCTATTGCTTTATGTTATTTCTGAGGTAACTAACCAAAATACTTTCACTTTTATCTCCCTTATATTCCCATAAAGCTTCTTCTCCTATAGAACCCATTTTATTTACCTCAAAGCCCCCTGAGGTAAACTCCTGCCCTTACCATGAACATCTTAATCACATCACAGTCCCCACCCTTCTAACCTACACTGCTTCCTTTCACCTGACTTATTCTTTTTCCTAATTATATGTATCCTGTTTTTCCTCTTAATCTTCTCCTAGTTTTGCGTGCATAGCTTAATGTTTTAGTGCAGGTATTTTTATTGTGGGTGTCTTTCTTAGGCTTGAACTTAATTGCACCTTGTTTTTCACCTTGTTCCCTTACTTGACCCTTCTGGGTTTTTCTATGTGTTCTGCAACCTTGCAGTACCATTCCTTCTCCTGCTACTATATCATGATGTTCTGCATTAATTTATGGTTTCAGCCACTTTGGCACAGAGAATGTAGTTGACATTGGAGATGTCCCAGGGCAAGTCAATAACAAATGACAGCAAAAGGGTTCTTTCCCAGATGCTACTTAATTTTGTTTATTTATTAAGAAGACTGTGTACTGGTGTTTCTTGGGCTCTTTTCAGCAATGGCACAAGTCACAGGGCAGGGCAAAAAAAATACAATACTTAGAAGTTTAGCAAAAAAAAATCAACCAGCGTGTCTTTATAAAATAAATTCATAATTTGTGTGTGGCTTTTGTTTCTGTATGTATATATATCTTTGTTAGTTGGATCTTCTCCCCGGGCCTCACTGAAAAGTGGTTTTATTGCTCAGTCGGATTTTCCCACTAATCAAATGCATTAAATAAATTTCCATATAACACCTACCTACACTATATGTTGTCACAGCTTACTCATGTCTTGGAGAGGAATACAAATGCTAAACAGACCATAGGCAGGGTACATGGCAGACCTAGGTTGGAATCTTAAAACTGTCCAATGGAAAGGAAGGACAAACTGCAATGTGTAGCTGACCATGCTATACTCTAGGCAATATGAGACAGAGAATAGTTGGAGCTTTTTGAGTCTGTCCATATAGAACAAGTGTTTAAGGCCTATGATCCTCTTTGTGAGGTACTTTTGCAGCCTCTCCAGTGGTTTTATGTACCCTATCTTCTGCCTGCTCCTTTTGCACTGCCTTCTCAGTTCTGCAAGAAATAGCTTCTTCATCAAGGATAATTGTAACTGTTTTATTGATGCTTAAACCTATCTGTACTGGTTAGCACTGAATATTAAGCTAGTCCCAGTAATGCTGGTATAACAAGGAATGTGTGTCCATTTTAGATGATGTTGGGCCAATTAAGTGATATCATCTTGAAAGTCAACCACAGTATTTGTATGCCAGTGAGGCGAGATTAGGTTGGTTTGGACATGTGCTGAGGAGCGATGCTGGGTATATTGGGAAAAGGATGACAAGGATGAAGCTGCCAAGTAAGAGAAAAAGAAGAAGGCCTAAGATAAGGTTTATGAATGTGGTGAGAGAGGACATGCAGGTGGTTGGTGTGACAGAGCAAGATGCAGAGGGCAGGAAGAAATGGAAACAGATGATCCACTGTGGCAACCCCTAACAGAAACAGCCGAAAGAGAAGACTACAAGCACTTATTTGGAACCAGGTGGGGTCACATGTATAGTGTTTGCTTGGGAAACTTTAAACTGTCCCATCTGAGCCTCCATGAAAAAGGGGGGGGGAATCCAGTATGACCTGATGTGTTCCTGACCAGACTGCAGCTTCTCATCAGGTGTAGAAACAGAGTACGAAGTACTGTTTGCAGCATACTGCAGAGGTAAGTCTTCAAACCAACCTGTATATACATGTAACAATATGTGCTGTGTAGAGTATTCAGCATGTGCCATAGTGACTGAGCATTTATTTCATGTAAATTAGTAAACATGTCCAGCACTGATCCCACTGCACCATAGCCACACCCATTTTAGTTGGCCACACCCTTCCCATTGGCCCCACCCATTCAGTTGTCTCCTGCAGCCCCCCTTTGATTTGAAGTCACCAGCTGCCACTGTGAATAATATGTAGTCTAGCTCAACGGATCTGGATACAGTTAACTGTAATAGCTACAGATAACATAAATGAGTAGTTTCAAGTGCAGAAACAGTATAGCAAGTCAGTCAAATAGTAAAGGTGTACCAGAAAGATAACCTTGTACTCTCTAGTGTGGTACTGTAGAGCAGTAGCTTTAAATACCGTAACAGCAGTAATTAGAACAAGCAGAACTGCAACAATACCGATGATCAAAAATGCAGTCAGTTATTGAGATAATAAGTAATTTTTTATACTTAATATGAGCAAAAGACAACACTGCAGTATTATCTTAAATAATGGCAGTAGTATCATTACCAAAGCAACAAGGTGCAACTGGGCCGTAGTACTTAAACTTAATATCGTTTCAGTCTGCAAATCAAAAGTGAAAAGCAGTACAATACCAACAAGGAACAAAAGTGCAATGCAATTATTTTCTTTAACTTTCTTCCTCCTTTAACATGTTATTTAACAAAAACATTTCTTCTTTTAAACAGTAGCAAACTGTTTTCTACAATGCTTTGCCAGAGATGGTCTTCATCTGTCACCCCTAGGATTTTAGCTACTGGCTAAGGCTCTGGTCACCACCATAGTGCCTTTTATATGCAGTGTCTCGAAGACAAAATTCCCGATGTAAAAACTCCATCTAAAAACAACCTCAAGGTTATGCTGTTAAATGCTAGGAGTCTTAACACAAAACTTCACTCACTGGAAGCAGACATTTGTGCAGTCACGGAGACCTGGTTCAAGGCTGTGGAGAGCACCCCAGCCATACCGGGTTACACGTCCTTCCACATGTTCAGACCACAAACTGAAGGTGTGAAAACTAAAGGAGGTGGTGTATCAATAGTCATTAAAGATAAATACACCTCCAGATCGGTTAAACAGAATGATTCCCTTGAGATACTTCAGATGCAATTAACTGTTGGTGGAACACCTATTCAAGTCATTCTCAGCTACAGGACCCCCACTCTGCCTATTTGGATCTACTTGAGTCTATCAAGATACATTCAATCACTGTGGTTTTGGGTGACTTTAACTACCCATCCCTTGGCAGGATAAATTACTCATGCTCAAACTCACTTGCCCAAAGGTTCCTCCACTTCATTAACTTTCATGCCCTGGACAAGCTGGTTGATACCTCCACAAGGGGTGCCAACATCCTGGATCTGGTGCTTACCAATATGGGGTACCACTGTAGCACCTCCCCCTGTGATGTCTTCCCTGGTGAGATCTGACCACAAATCAATCTCATTTGAAGTAGCTATCACACATCACCCCCCACCCCCACCCCCCAGCAGCAACTAAACTAAAAAAACTTTGCCAAAGCAGATTATAACCTCTTATGGGATGGTATAAATAGCTTCACTGCACCAGTGCATTATACAAACACCTGTATGACTGCATTGACTCGGCCGTACCTGATAGGACCAAAACAAGCTCCTCAAGGAAGAGCAAACCTGTCTCGTCGACAACTGACATTAACAGGCTTTATAATAAGAGGAAGAAATTGCTGTCTAAGAGTAAGAGGGAGTGAGCCCTAAACTGGAAACAGTCCCTCCTCGGCTTAAATAAGCAAATAAGACTTCTTGTAAAATCCTCCAAAGCCAACTAAAAATCCAAATTAGATTTCTCAACTAAGGACAACCACAAGGCTTCTTTATAGTTACATCTGTAACCTAAAAGGAAAGGCCTAGATTTGTGCTAAACTGATAGTTAATGATACCACATATACTGAGCCTGTGGACATAAATAACTTGTTGGCCAACAGGTTCTGTGAAAACTTCATTCCCCTGTCCCGCCACACATACCCCATGATATCCCTTCAACCCGTCTCCTACCTTGTATCTCTAAAAAGCAGATTGTAAATGCCCTCTCTCAGGCCAAAAACACAGCATCTATGGGACTTGATACCATCCCAGGCTACATTCTACATGGACTCCCACAAGAATTAGCAACACCATTGGGTACTCTTTTCAATCATAGTCTAAGCACCGGCTTGATCCCAGCTGAATGGAAAATGGCCACCATTATTCCCTTCCACAAAGGTGATGCTTCTACTGATCCTGGGAACTATACACCTATTGGACTGACTAGCCTTATCTGCAAGGCTGTTGAGTGAATCAGCATGGAGCTTAACAACAAAGATATAGGTAATCTCCATACATTTGACCCTACTCATTTTGGATTTGTCAAAGGGAGATCATGCCTGTTAAACCTGGTGGAATTCTTTGAGACAGTCACCAAGGCCCTGGATGAGGGGAAATCTGTGCATACAGCCTACCTAGACTTAGCCAAGGCATTTGACACTATCCCTCACTCAAGCATCATTGACACACTCATCCAGCTAGGTATCAACCCTTATATCGTTAGATGGGTCATGAACTGCCTCACTGATAGAACCCATATAGTCAAAATAGGGAAATCCACCTCCAACAGCAGACCTGTAACCAGATGTCTTCTACAGGGCCTGGGACCTCTAATCTTTGGAATCTATTTCTCCGAAGTACAAGTAAAAAACTAAAGGTCTGTGGCTGACAAAGTTTGCTGATGACTGCAAACTGAGAGTGGTCATAAACTCTCCAAATGATGTCAACATCCACAAGAGGGTCTTACATGAACAAATGATTGGTGCCAAAGTTATGGCCTTAAACTTAATGCAAACATTGTATTATCATCCCTTTCAGTAACAACAACACTGCTTCTAACTACCACATCAATAGCAACACTTTAAGTTCACACTCAGTGGTGAGAGATCTGGGCACATAGGTTGACAGCAACCTTATCTTTGATCACATGTCTCCACAGTGATAAGAAGGGCATTCTATATTGCTCATCTCATAAGGAATGGCATTGCCTCCAGAAAAAAAAGAAGGTATAACCTCACTGTACTCTTCCCTCATCAGGCCAATAATTTAGTACAACGGCCCTCTTGGTATGTGCCTTTCCAAGCACCTGCAGCAATTGGAGTGACTACAAAGGTTCCTCACAAAGAAAATTCAGAGTCTTCAGCATCTGTCCTATGTGAATCATCTGAAATCACTGTCACTTTATTTTGTTTCATACAGACTACTCAGAGACGATCTCTGCCTTTGGTAAATCAGCATTATTGGAAATGCTGCATATCAGTAAGTCAAAAGGTACATGGGTTATTCACTCTAAAGACCTTAATCTGGCATGTAAAACCTGCTGGAGGGACAGATTCATCTCCCAGAGGTTACCACACCTTTGGAACAGACTCCCACTTCATGACAAACAGAGCACCTCATTGGCTGTTTTCAAAAGCAATATGGATGATTGGATGGGTAACCGTAAATTCACCCCAGGGGTTCCATCTTTGTCCCTCTTGGATAGAAGCAATAGGTGCTAATCATGGAAATAAGGGTAGAACTTGGCTAGGCTTGTAAGGGACCTTGGACCATTAGCCTAGTAACTTCCTATGATCCAATGTAGCAAGCAGTTGTTATAGTTTAGACCACACAAGCAGCACTACAGCACTTAGGTTTGACTGCAAATAAAATACTGGTATTACATTAAAGAGCGATTGGGATCAATTGATCATGCCCCCCCCCCAACACTTTGCACCTAGAGTTGTTGCCTCTCTCACTCTACCATACGCTACTGAGACTGGGAAACATACACTGCCTCAAACTCAATGTTTCCTGGACTTTATTAACACAAACACCCTGGAATATATAGAACAAGCTCCAACCAGAGGATCAAACCTACTGGATCTGGTACTCACCAACATGGGAGTGTTGCCCCCCCCCCATCTGTGTGTTTGGGGGGAGAGAAGCTCTCAACTGTCCCAGAATTGTTCTCATATTTTCTAAAGTTTATTGTATTTTTGGTAAATCAGTGTGAGAAGTGCAGTCACTATTTAATTTTCAGACTCGGCTCAGAAAAAGCATACTAGTGCAAAAACTGTTATCCTAGTAACTTCTGAAGCATATAAGGGCAATAGGTGACCCTAACTTTGGTCTTTTGCCTTCCATTTTTTTAGCTTTCTTCTTGAACTATGAGATTGATAGGTAGTTAGGTGTGTGTGTGTGTGGGGGGGGGGGGTTGAAGTGCATTGCACAGTGTATTCTGGCAGCAATGCACTGATAAGATAAATTCTTGTGTGGCATTAATTTACATATTTGTTCATGAATCTAATCACAGGGGGCAGTGT
This sequence comes from Protopterus annectens, assembly GCF_019279795.1. Lineage (NCBI taxonomy): Eukaryota > Metazoa > Chordata > Ceratodontiformes > Protopteridae > Protopterus > Protopterus annectens. Next base: position 867,570,382 of record NC_056741.1, on the reverse strand, counting down.
GAGGCATAGATGCTCACAACTAAATTTGCAGAATGACCTTGATTTTTTACTTTGTATTTTGGTCTCTCCCTCATGATGGTTGTGATTTTTCTGGTAAATTCATGACGACTGCTGTCAGTAAATAATGACATGTGTTTGAGTTTTAGACTTAGGTACCAGGAAATGCATACTAATGCAAAGCCTGTTATTCTAGCAACTTTCTATGTATATAAAGACAATAGCTATCAAACAGCTGAGGTTTGCAGTCAAAGTCATACATGTGGCTTTAATTGGTGGTCATGTGTGTACATTTTATACCTACAGTTTAAGTTTTTTTTTTCTGTTAAATCAATCAGTCTACAAATAATGACAGAAGTGTGTTTCAGACTTAATAGCGTTTAGAAAAAGCATGCCAATGCAAAGCCTGATATTCTAGCAACTTTCTTAGTATATAAGGGCTATAGTTTTCTTTGATTTTGATCCTTTGTCCCATTATTATTTATCTTTCTCTTTGATTCTTGAACTAAGTAAAAGGTGGTGATGCTAGGGGTCTATATTATATTATCGAACTCTTAAAAGTTCAACCGTCATATGGTTGACACCATATGATCGAACTTTTAAAAGTTCGAACGTTTCAACGGAGATCTCCATACAGTGCAGAATGGGAAGATTTCCCTTTTCTGCACCGTAGATTCAAGTAGGTACAGTTCGTCCTCCTCATTTTCTACCTTGTATTGCACCATAGCAGAGAATGTCATATTAATAAGGTTCTGTTATGAGCACTATTCACTAGCACACTGTACAGTTTATGTTCTCTTTATTACCACCTGGCTTAGTTAATAGGAAAAGGCAAATAAAGATGATATTTGCTTCTACTTTATGATTGCCTTGAGGACAAAACATATGCATATTTTGTACAGGACAATGTCCATCAGAGAATGATGTTGGTTTATCTAAGTGCAATACATTAAATAAATTCTTTTAGGTTTATGTAGACATTATTCTCCCCGTCTAGGTCATTGTTTTTAAAATAACATCTCCTTTTCATTACCATGCAGTTAGGAGCAGCTCATAGACCTGGCTGCTGGACTGCTGCCCCTCCCCTAAGTAAAAAGAACAAAACCCCAATGAAACAATTAATTCTAAAAATGTAAATAGCAAAAATAATTATTTTTATTTTACCTTTTTTAGCTAAGCTGAGAACTCTTCCAAGAACATCCAGAAGACAAAAAAAAACTTGCCTTATTCCACTTGCCCAGCAAGTAAAAGAGGCTAGCATTGCAAGATTGTTTCTGCCTTCTCCAGAAGGCAGAACAACACTGGAATATCAGTTCATGGGGCTGCTGTGTGAAGCACAGGTTTCTATTGACTGAGTCTGCATCTCAGGTGACCTGTGCAGCCTGACTAAAAGTGAAAACAAGAACATGCATAGGCGCCGGAAGCTGTTAAAGACTGGAGGAGCAGAGGGTGACAGGGGCACTTAGTGAACTAAAAAGGGTAATTTTTTTATAACTATTTGCTACCACAACATAGGCTCACTTGGAGGACATTTTAAACTTAGCCAATTCCCTTTTGCTGCTTGAATTAACATTTTCTGATTGGTCTTAGCTATCCCCATGGCTGATAATTGTATATTAGCCCTAGTGAGAACAACTGTGATCATACCATAGATAATTTGAGGGAGCCATGTAACGAATGCAGCATTTAGGAACTGCCTCTATCCATTAGAGGCATGAGGGGAAATCCTGGAGTGCATTTTCTATTACCTATCCTTAGATCCAAGTTGCATTTGAATATGGATGGATGAGCTTTGCTTTATTTTTATGGATAGTCTGTTCCGGAACAGTGGTAGCCTCTGTGATATATATCCATCTCTCCACAACATTCAGTTTAGATACCCGGACTGAGTATTTCTGATGCCATTTGACTTGCTGATGTTCAGTAGGTCCATCTGTATTATGTCGGAGGATGCTTTGTATGCCAGACATGTCACCTCTAAGCACTCTGTAGGATAGCGAGTATAGTAATAAATCTTTGAGGTGGTCCATGCAAGACCTGTTGTTTAGGACTTTTATCCTTTTAGTAAGGTATCTCTGAAGGTATTCCAATTGTTGCATGGGGCTGGACAGATACATGCCAAAGTGGGCATTATACAAAATGATTGGCATAATGAGAGCTTTGTAAAGGGGGACAACATCATCTCTAGATCTAGTCACAATCAATTTGTTTTTAAGCTGTGCAATATAGAAAGGCTTTATGACTCTGGGTACATGTTGGTCAAAAGTTAGGTCACTGTACACACAGTTCCCAAATGCCAAACAATTGGATCGGTTCTCTGAGGGCATTGTCATGATTTTGACACCAGTTATTATTTGGGACAAACCTTCCTGCATGATGGTTAAGTCATTTGGGGATTCAATAACTTCTCCTAGCTTGCAGTCATCTCAAACTTAGCTGGCCAAAGCTCTTTGGTATTTGCTTTTATTTTGAGGTGTATATGCCAAACAGAAAAAGTCTCAGCACCGAACCCTGGGGGACTCCATTGGTGACTGGTCTCTTCCCCTGTTTTGATCTCCTGCATCCTGTGAGCCAAGTTGGCAATGCAGCTGGTGATGTAAGTGTTTGCTCCTACATTATTCATCTTTTGTACTACACCTGAGTAGGGGATTGTGTCAAAAGGCTTGACCAGGTCAAGGTAATGTGGTGTGAACTGTTTTACCTTCATCCATTGCTTTGGTAACAAGAGTAAACCTTAAAATTTGCCCACGATTTTGAGCTTTTCACACTTTCCTCTGGGCTGTTTTCAAACCATTTTTAGGGCCATGCATACATGTATGCATTCCTTGATTCACCTTCCTGATTGTATTAAATTATATTCCTTGTATAATTATGCACACTTGTTAGACTTAAGTTAAAGCGCATTTTAAATTTATTGTTTAAACATTTTTCCAGTAGGCAATGAAACAAAAATGCATTAACCAATAATGGCAAAACTGCCCTATTCAGAACATTTCCATCATAAAGGTCTACTTCCACACACAACTGCATTTTAAATTTATTGATTAAACATGTTTCCAGTAGGCAATGAAGCAAAATGCATGCACCAATAATGACAAAACTGCCCTATTCAGAACATTTCCATGATGACAGTCTACTTCCACACACAACTGCATTTTAAATGTATCGTTTGAATATTTTTCCGGTAGGCAATGAAGCAAAATGCATGCACCAATAATGACAAAACTGCCCTATTCAGAACATTTCCATGATAACAGTCTACTTCTACACACAATATATAAATACAGAATCACAGTAGACTGTAAGCCATAGGCATGTTGCACAGCTTCTTGAACTTATTTTCAATTGGGGGAGCAAAAGGCCAAAAACCAGGGACACATTTTAAACATTGCGTGTATAATTTTGGAAAGTTGCTTGCATAAAACGTTGTTACCACCATGCATTTCACTGCCAAGTCTTGAACCCAAAACACTGTGCACTGCAGTCGGAGTAACATACCACCAAACTAAACCAGCAGTTTCTTGAAAGACAGGAAGACAAACTTAAATGGCTATCATATAATTTTAGTGAATTCAGTTCTCACTTCTCACCATAGCTCTCAACCTCTTAGCACAAAAATACAGAACAAAGCCAATAATGGGAAAATGCAACCCCAAAATAGGGACACATTTCAAAAATACTGATTTTATAACCTTAGAAATATAATTTTGGAAAGTTGCTTGCATAAAACATTGTTACCACCATGCATCTCACTGCCAAATCTTGAACCCAGAACACTGCACTACAGTCAGAGCAATATACCAGTAAACTAAACTAGCAGTTTCTTGAAAGACAGGAAGACAAACTTAAATGGCTATCATATCATTTTAGTGAATTCACTTCTCACTTCTCACCATAGCTCTCAACCTCTTAGCACAAAAATACAGAACAAAGCCAATAATGGGGGAATACAGCCCCAAAATAGGGACACATTTCAAAAATACTGATTTTATGACCTTAGAAATATAATTTTGCAAAGTTGCTTGCATAAAACATTGTTACCACCATGCATTTCACTGCCAAGTCTTGAAGCCAGACCATTATGCACTACAGTCAGAGCAACATACTACTAAACTAAACCAGCAGTTTCTTGAAAGACAGGAAGACAAACTTAAATGGCTATCATATCATTTAGTGAATTCAGTTCTCACTTCTCACCATAGCTCTCAACCTCTTAGCACAAAAATACAGAACAAAGCCAATAATGGGAGAATACAGCCCCACAATAGGGACACATTTCAAATACTGATTTTATAACTTTAGAAATAGAATTTTGGAAAGTTGCTTGCATAAAACATTGTTACCACCATACATCTCACTGCCAAGTCTTGGACCCAGAACACTGTGCACTACAGTCAGAGCAACATACCACTAAACTAAACCAGCAGTTTCTTGAAAGACAGGAAGACAAACTTAAATGGCTATCATATCATTTTAGTGAATTCAGTTCTCACTTCTCACCATAGCTCTCAACCTCTTAGCACAAAAATACAGAACAAAGCCAATAATGGGGGAATACAGCCCCAAAATAGGGACACATTTTAAAAATACTGATTTATGCCTTTGTGTGAAAACGTATAACTAGTGGAGCTTTTCTCCCCGGGCCTCTACTGAAAATGGACATATATCCAGTTGGACTAGCCCGGTCAACAAATGTAAAATAAAATAAAATAAATAAAAATAACCTTAGAAATATAATTTTGGAAAGTTGCTTGCATAAAACATTGTTACCACCATGCATTTCACTGCCAAGTCTTGAAGCCAGACCATTATGCACTACAGTCAGAGCAACATACCACTAAACTAAACCAGCAGTTTCTTGAAAGACAGGAAGACAAACTTAAACGGCTATCATATCATTTAGTGAATCCAGTTCTCACTTCTCACCATAGCTCTCAACCTCTTAGCACAAAAATACAGAACAAAGCCAATAATGGGGGAATACAGCCCCAAAATAGGGACACATTTCAAATACTGATTTTATAACCTTAGAAAATTGATAGAATAAAAGGTTTTGTTTTACAACTTCTGCAAACCTGAAAAAACAGAACAAAAATATGAGGCATAAATTCACAAGTGATGGTGGCTAGGGACTTTAGGCTCTTTTTACCTGTACCCAAGATACAGGGTTTGAGCCCGAGTATCTCTAGCCACCAGATGTACCCTGTTAGGGGCATTTTCACACACACCACTCTGCAATTAGTGTACTCACTCTGCTAGACAGACTCTCTATTCCCCCACTCCACTCCACTCATTTCACATTTCATGCTTGCATTTCTCAGCTATGGTATGCTGTCTCTCCTGTACTTCCCTCCAGCTTCTTCAGTGACCTTACTAACTGTAGCTGTCTGTTACTCTCCATTCTTATTTTTAGATTTCCACAGCCTCTGCAAACGGGTGCTCAGCCGTTCCCCTTCTACTGGTCCACAGCAGTTTTTACCTGCTCTAGCAACCTCATGAACCTGGCCACTAAACAATAAAGGGAAACAATCATCCTGAAAGAAAATGGACTAAAAACGCATTGTAGGTGCACCTGAATTCCACAATAGTTTGGGTTTATCCCTGTATTAAGTGCATAGCGTACTTTAACTGTAGACCAGGAACGGCAGCTGCCCCCTCCCCCATTCACAAGCTAGCATTTCTTGTAAGCTTTAACTACAAACATCTTTACTATGCAGTCACATACCCTTTTTAGTAGTTGTTCCTGACACCCAACTAAGCCAAACACACTAAAGTGAACATAAGTACAAATACACAGCACAAGGTTTCTGAATTGGCTAAACAGCACATTGTATGCAATAAAGACATTGCTTTTGTTCTGTAAGGTCCTGCATATATTCAAAAGAAAAGAAAAACTAACAGGCAAGGTACTTTTTCTCCAAACAGACATACCTAAACCAGTCTGTGGATTGAGATATTTTTTTTTGTCCGACTCACTCCTACCCAAGGCTAGCCCCTGCTCTCATTAGTCATTACACTTTACAACCCCCCCTCCCACCCTCATTCAATATGGTCTTGGCAAAGGTGATGTAAACCTCCCCCACCTCCTCCTCCAATATGGTCTCAGCAAAGGTGATTTAAACCTGTGGTGCCATCTTGGATTCCCAAAGCAGCTGCCTGTAACCCTCTGGCCTTCAGTATACTTTGAAGTAAGTGCTTAATCTTTCTGAAACAATAGTTGCAAAGTTATTATAATATATAAATTCCCTTAATGCCTTCTGTATAATACAATAAGTATTACCATTGAACTTAAGCGCTCAGGGTTTCTGCAGCACTGACAGTTCCCAGTAGGCCTCTCCAATCTAAATTTTAAAGCTGTAAGTTGAATCTGCTATTTTTAGATAATTTGGACAGATTATTTACTGTTTTCCCTCAAAGAAAAGGGGAACCTGATTGTTTCTGTAACCTCGCGATCTGGTCGGGCTCCGCTCTATTCACCTCGCTTCGCTCAGCTCACTCCGCTCCCCTACCCTGCCCCCATTTCCCACCCACCCCCTCTATACCTACATTTATTCTAAGCCCTCATCACCTGACCATACCACCTGACCTCCACCTACACCAATCACTCACTCAAAATCAACTTCAATTAATACACCACTCCCACTCCCAAACAACACATATTTGATAGACACACCTCCACACTTCACCCAGCCTCCTAAAGAACCACATAAACTCATTCACCTCAATCACCTAGCTACCATCACCATAACATCTCTACCATACAATCAGGCTAACAATACTATCATCCCTATCATTAACACTCACATCACTAGCTTTTATCACATCCATACAAACAAACTTACCTCTACACAACACATATCATATAACACACATTTCCACACCCTCACAAACTCACACAAACTTCTTCATCAGCCCTACAATTCTAAATCATAATACTACACCTTACTCATACAACATTACAATACCAAGATATAACTCTAGAAAAAACTCACATAGATCAAACCCACAAATAACAAACATTAAAAAGCACATACTTTCATCCATAAAGAAAATATTAACCTCTGGTGAAATACACCCTAATCCAGGCCCTCTCAAAACCAAACAGATATCTGACCTGCTGATTCTTAATATCAACATAAGAAATATCATCAACAAGATAACTGAACTGCACACATTTATAGACCACTACACTCCTGACATACTGACAATCACAGAAACATGGCTAAACCCTGGTATCCAAAATGAAGACTTCCTCCCCCCAAGTTATAATACCTTAAGATTGGATAGAGTAGGCAGAAAAGGAGGTGGGGTAGCCATACTCTTTAAGAACACACTGAACCTCCAACTCCACCAGATCACACCACCCAAATTTCAAAATGCTGAATTTCAAAATGCTGAAACCCTGTTTACTGTCCTTTCCATAAATACAACTAAGAAAATCAATATTCGTTGCTGCTATATACCCCAGGTAACAACTCTCTCATTATAGAAGAAATCCTATACTGGACAAAAGATCACATACCACAAGAAACTATCCTATTAGGTGACCTAAATACCGACTGGACAGCTTGTGATTCCAACAACCCTACTAACCATATTAATCTATATTAATAAAATGAAAAAAAAAGGCTTCCACCACAATGAAAAGTTTACTGAGAAATTCTGTTAAAATGTAGGCTTTAATAAAATGAAGAAATAAAAAGCACAAATTGTGCTGTTCAAGTTGCAGGTCAAACAGGATAAGTGCTTTCAGTTAAAAAACCTTCTTCAGATCCTAGTGTGTAGACCTGACTTACTGCTGTTAAATAAAGATCCTTAATTGCTCAAACAATCACATACAGCAATCAGATGCACGCCTTCCTTAAGCCTCCATTTCATTTCTTAATTAGGCTTTTCTCTTTCAAAATAGGTTTAATAGGAACTACTCTGCTGAGCCCTGGAAATAAATTAGCTCTGAGGTTCATGATCCATTTGCTTTCTTCCTTTTCAGTTTTGTTGACAATGTCTTGTCCACGGAGGTTAGTAGTCACATTCGAGATAACCATAAAGCTAAATGAATGCCCTGGATTTTCAGACACATGTCCATATAGGGCATTGGTTACCACTTTATTCTTGATGTCTAACAGGTGGCGAAGTATCCGTTCCTTAAACTTTCTATTGGTCTTTCCTACATAATAGGCTTGGCACAAATTACAAGTGCTAATGTATATAACATTCATGGTATTGCAGTTAGCAAAACCAGTGAACCTATAGCATTTGTTAGTTACCGGAGGAGACATTGTGATTGGTTGAGCAATTAAGGATCTTTATTTAACAGCAGTAAGTCAGGTCTACATACTAGGATCTGAAGAAGGTTTTTTAACTGAAAGCGCTTATCCTGTTTGACCTGCAACTTGAACAGCACAATTTGTGCTTTTTATTTCTTCATTTTATTAAAGCCTACATTTTAACAGAACTTCTCAGTGAACTTTTCGTTGTGGTGGAAGCCTTTTTTTCATTTTACTATTTTTGCCTATTAAGGCTTCCTCTGGAGGTAGTTTTTGGTTTGGTTGTTTATATTAATCTATATGGGTTCTCTCAACTGATTGAAGAACCCACTTGAATTGATAAAAAATCGAAAAAAAATCTATTCTTGATTGAACTCTGATCAACTACCCCAAACAAAACTAACAGGTAGGTTGCCTTCCAGATGGTCTCAGTAACCACCTCCCACATTCCTACTACACAAACACTCCAACCTACCCAAACCTATTATTTATAAATTAATACTGGATGACCGCAACCTTACCCCACATTATCTCAATACTGTTCTCAGCCACTGTAACTGGGAACCACTGTGAACCCTTGGATTAGACCAGGCAGTTGACTACTTTAATAATACTTTTATTAACGTTCTTAACAAACTCGCCCCCAGTAGGAATATTAGAGTTAAAGCTAACTATGCACCTTGGCTAAGTAGGCACACTACAGCCCTACTAAAAGCCAGAGATAAAGCCTGGAAAATCTGGAAAAGAGAAAACACCACCAATTCCAAGCAAAACTACCAACAGCTTAGAAATCAGGCCAAGGCTTAAACTAAACAAAATAAACAAAACTACTTCCTCAGTGCCCAAAACAAATACTCAAAAAATCCACAAAAATTCTGGCATTCTATTAACTCCTTACTAAAACCAGACAAAATCACTACTCCAACTCCAAATGCTACAGATAGTAATTTAGACATAGCCACTCAGTTTAACTACCACTTCACAAAAGCCATCCTGGCTCTCTCCAGCCAGCTAACCAATCATAGTCCATCACATACCCAAACCAATCAACCAGAAAAGACTCCCTCCTTTACGCTATCACCTGTCCCAACATCTACAATTAGGAAACTCCTTCTAAAACTTAAACTCACCACCCTTGCAGCCGATAACTTACCTGCTACCTTCATAAAAATGGCCTCTGACTCTCTATCTTACCCCATCTCCATTCTAATCAACTGCTCCATATAGGAATCCTATATTCCCAAACTCTGGAAAGTAGCTTATATTATTCCTCTCCATAAAGGGGGTAACTCCTGTGACTTCTCAAACTACCGACCCATTGCCATCTTATGCCCCTATCTAAAATTCTAGAGGAATGCATCCACTTGCAAGTCATGAAATTCCTGAACACACATCAGTTCCTCTCTGCCACATAACATGGCTTCTGCCCTCATCACAGCACAACCACTGCTCTTCTTTCCTTCTCTAATCTAGTTAACCTTCACAGGAATGACAAGAGATATATATTACCTATTTTCTTGGACCTCTCAAAGGCATTTGACATGGTCTCTCACTCCATTCTGCTAGATTCTCTAGCCTCACTATCTTTCACCCCATCTACCATAGCCTATCTGACAGGCAACAATCTGTCCAATGGCAAGGAGCACTATCCCCCCAACTTCCAACTACCATAGGAGTCCCACAACGCTCTATAAGGGGCCCACTTCTCTTTTCTATTTTCACAAACAACCTGAATAGCTCTACCCAGAATGCCACACTTATTCAATACTCAGATGATTCAACCCTGATCTGCACTGCCTCATCTCCCACCATTCTACAGCAACTTGCCCAGGAAACCTTCAACTCTGTAGAAAAATGGATCTCAGGTATCCAACTAATCCTAAACCCCAATAAGACAAAACTACTACTATTTTCCCCTAACAAATCAAAAGCTCTCCTCTCCTTTTCCATCACCTCTAAAAATGGCACTACCATCTCCCCTTCTGACCACACCAAACTTTTTGGTATTGAAATTGACAACAGTCTTCACTGGACGCACTATATAGGCCCAAAAACGTTCTCTCACACCAAGCAAGAGTTACCCTTGCCCAGAGTCACCTTCTGTCCACACTACTGTACACAGGACCTATTTTCACCCATATTAGAAAAACTGACCTAAACAAGCTAGAATCCTGTTACAATAAGATAGCCAAGTTTGCTACAAACTCCACTTACAGAACACATCACTGTGTTGCACTAAAATAACTAAAATGGCTAGAGTTACCACAAGTACTTAACTACTACCAGCTAGTTACTGCATATAACTTCCTTAAATACCATGAAAAAAAAAAACATCTATATCCAATCTTCTTACCCATTACACTGCAAATCGGCATCTCCGATCTAGTGACAAATCTCTCTTCTGTATCTCCGGGGCAAACAATATTGCAGGCAAAGCACTCTTTTCCCACACCATTGCTAAAAACTGGAATTCCCTCCCCCATTCTCTGACCACTGCCTCTACCACCCCACAATTCAAAAACTCCCTCAAATCACATCTACTAAACACCCTGGTTATGTCCTTGTATCACTTAACTTAACCTTTACTCTCCCATCTCCCCCCTTATTTTTCCACCTTCCAAGCTACTCACTTTAACCCTCTACAGAGTATTAAACCCAGCCAATAACTCTGGCTATTAGTTGCTACTTCTCATAGCGGGCGATTGCTCCTCTTTTTTGTCACAATCATTATACACCTGCACATTAAATGGAATTCCTGACCGTTTCTCCTGGAAAATGTCTAACTTTTTCCAATTTAGTTTATATATTTTCAGTGTTTGTCTGGCAAAATGTCTAACTCCATGTTGTATTATTTAAATGATCTTTGTATAACACTGTATAAATTTGCTTCTCTTGTTTTTTTGTTTTTTTTGTAACAATGTTTCGGAGCTTTTCTCCCTCAGCCTCCGTTGTAAATGGACCTGGTCCAGTCGGAATTTCCCGGTTAAGAAATGTAAAATAAATAAAAATAAAATAAATTTAAATAAATAGAAGCATGAGGGCATTTATATATCTATATATCTTTATCTATATATCTATATCTATCTCTCTCTCTCTTTATATATATATATTCTTCATCAATATTATATATAGTTTTTGCTAACACAGCTCTCTGCCTGATGTCAGTGTAAGTATTTACTTAGACTGAGAGCAAGTGTTTTGGAATTGGGCCCAGTAGCACTGAATGTACCACTTATTTAGGAAGGTAGGGATTTTTTTATTTTATTGTGGGTGTATGTGTCGCCTGTTTATATGGATCTTTGCATTGCGTCTTGAAAATATGTGGATTTATAATTATTTATTGCTCTAAACTCATGGCATTTGGAAAGCATTCATTTTTACAGCTTGCATATTTATGCTTTGTGACTTCAACAGGATTCATTTTTCAGAAATATAAGCATGATCATATGGTTGCCACTGGGCACTACATAGTTATAAAACAATAACACAGAACATCACACATTTAAAATGTCTCAGTGTTCTTGAAAACCATTTCTGTTACTTCTACAGAATCTACTTGATAACTGAATATTCAGTAGCAAACTCTTCACCCCATAACTTGCCACTGTTATCCTCTGACAATTAGTACAAGGTGTGACCAGGCTTTACTGGATTGTGGCTATTAATACAACTGTACGGCTGCTAGTTCTGTATTAATCATCGGTGTCTTTCAATTCTTTCAACATTGCCAGTCAGATGTTGTTACCCAAAGTCTGACATTAGCACAGCAGCTCATGTAGGATTGCTATTCAGATAATGTCTCCACATAAAATATTCCTTTTTTATATGATCCGGCTATAACATGATACCAAATTATTATTCTGTTAAGGTCTGTTAAGTAATGTATACATAGCATAAAAGCACTCATTCTGAAGATTCAATAATCACCTTCTATGAAGCCAAGAGAAATATACAGTATTTATTTACAGGAGCAGGAAAAATACTAGTGGTATATATGGTAGAACAAGCAGAAGCTTTGTGAAAATACTGAGTGAATGGCTGTCAGTGGAGTATGTTAAATGATGGAGTCTGGCTTTTTTGTTGTCATTTAACAGAGCAGCTGGCTGAATATGAATATGTTTTATGCCTAACGTTCTCTGTTCCTCAGACTGTTACTAAGAAAAAGCAATCAGCAGAAAATGAGAAGAATATGTGGAAAATCAGCATCACAGCTTGCACTGTTCCTCCAAGAGCGCAGTTGTCAGAAACTACTTTCATGTACAATAACTGAGGAGATTTCCATAAAAAGATGAATATTATATAAACAAGCAATGACTCTCAGATGCAAAAATAGCCAGTATTAGTGGATATGGAGTTGTGAACATGTGCTCAATTCCAGCTGTAGCATGAAAAAGAAATAGGCCTTTATTATGCCTCATGAGGTACCAAGAATTCTTTGATAATTTACATCAAATAATATTGTTGCTATTTTGCTGTATGTGTGTTTGTGAGTAAATGTATGTATATGGGTCTACCTGACATTGCCGACACTCCAGAATGCCAACAACCATATGGCTGACACCATATGATCGACATTTGGAATGCCGACAATGTGGAACCGGCATCTCACTATAGTGCGGAATGGAAAGATTTCCATTCCTGCTCTGTAGTGCGATCTCTGAGTTGGTATATTAAAGTTACGGGGGGTGCAGGGGAGCGTAGCAGTTGAAAGGAAATTTTATTTTCCTTTTACATGGTCTACTTACAATGTCAAGATTTCGGATGTAGGGTTACCACCTGTCCCACTTTGCGAGGACAGTCCCTCTTTGGGCAGTTGTGTCCTGCAAAAAAGTTGTAAAAATGGTAAATGTCCTGAGATTTTATGGCAAAATTATTTCCTATGTTTTATGTAATAGTTGCATAGAATAGTTATTCTGTATCTGAAACACCTAAATGTTATAAGAAACAGAATAAGCAACTAAAATGCTACAAGAATAAACTTTTATTTAGGCAAAGAAGTGAAGTTCTGTCATTTGCACTGGCTGTGGGTAGGTTTCGGCTTGCCAAATCTGATGTACCAAAAATATCCCACTTTGGGCATTTGAAAAGGTGGCAACCCTATTCGGATGTCGGTCATATGGTGTCGGCCATATGGTTGTCAGCATTCTGAAATTTCGGCATTGTGAAGTAGATCCATGTATATGCACACAGACACACACACACACACACACACACACACACACACACACACACACACACACACACACACACACACACACACACACGTTACAGCAGGAATTAAGAAGTCAGAATACTTAGAACCCCCCTGTCCTCTCATCAGGGCTAGCCTTGGGTCAACTGGTGCCCTAGGCAAAAGAGTTCCACAGCCCCCCCCCCTCACACACACACACACACACACACACACACACACACACACACACACACACACACACACACACACACCACCCGTGCCCCTGTCCTGTTCTGCAGACACCATCCAGATTACTTTTTTCTTCATTTTCCTCACAGGTTGTTTTACTCTTCAGGTTTCCTGTTTTCATCAACCACATTTTAAAGAAACCATCTTCTTACTATAAAAAATAAACAAATAAATACTGGAAAAGCACCCCTGCTAGAGCAGCACCCTAGGCGGCTGCCTAGTTGGCCTATGCCTAAGGCTGGCTATGAGTATCATGAAAGGGGTATTTTACCTCAGAAAGGTAGTGTTTGAATTTTGCCTTTCAATGAATTCAGTATTCATCAGCTAGAAACTAATATTCTCTGAACTAAATTTTCATTAGTTTCTTTATGTAAAAAGTCTGCTAAGGAAAATTCGTATTAACTAGTGTAGGGTTTTTGCCAAGATACCCATTTCCTACCTCTACTTAATAAAATTTGGTGAAGATCTTTATCTGCAACTAAAAAGAAAGAAAGAAAGAAAGAAATATATAAATAGCTAGATAGATAAATAACACCACTGTGTTAATACAGTTGAGAATTTGGCAAGTTTCAGTTCATACTTCTTCTAAGCACTTCGGAAATAGTAAACTTAGAGCTTAGAGGTATTAAAGCTGTGACAAAACAAGAAAGAATTAACCAATCTGGATAGTATGGGGCTAGGATGGGGGTGGGGCACCAGGCCAGGAGAAGAGCACTGGGGAGGTGCAGGGCTCCAATTCAGCTAACACTGTTTTTGCTGATTGCAGTAAAATATCTGAGGTTATATAATGAATGAAGTGTCTGTCATGAGTAGATACTTAAGCAGTCTGTGAATCATCTGTTATTTGATTACATGTCATGATCATTGGCCTGTCTAAATACAGCTCCACCCCTTTACAATTAGCTACACCAACTCTCTTTCTTCTGCAGACCCCTAGCTTTAAAGTCACTAGCCATGCCTGCATTTATCTGTTTATATGACGTACCAGTTCAAATTACTTATGTTAATGGGACAGATTTCTTTCATGCATGGCACAGCATTTGTTTAAGAGGAAAAGAAACAGACTGTGATTCATGAGTTGCTGACAGTTAGTTTTATAGAGCCAGACTATATAAGGACTAATGGCCTGGGACTGGATGTCTGGATGGGTTGTTTAGTGTAGTAGGTCCCAGAGTGACAGCAGAGAGCGTGCATCTGAGTTTTACCTTCAGCACCTGTAATAAGACTCTATAAATAGACATAACATGCCCATAGCTGGCTTTAGGTACCAACGAAACCTGTGGTCGCTGGGAGCCCCAAACTGTAGCAAGTTATTTTATTTGGATATTTTGTAACATATTTGTCAAACCAACAAAAGCTAGTACAGCAATCTTTTGTACTTAATAAACCAGTTGGATGATGATAACTCTTATTTATATTTCCTTTAAAATTATTTTTGTTGATTTATTTTATTTTACAGTTTGTTTTAACAAGTGTTAGTAACTGTGTTTTGTTAAGTAACAGGTTTCACAATTTCATGAAGATGTTTCACCACTGACATAGTGCCCTTAACTTAGTTAATAATGCTGGTGGGCACTATCTCCACTAAAACTATCATCATGGCCAGATTTAGTCACCAGCGATACCCATGGCTGCAGAGGAAGCCATTCATTATCTGTAACTGTGTTGGGGCCCCACAATAGCTGCCACTGGTTGGGAAAATTTAAATTAAAAAAAAAAAACATTATTCATGTTCTTATTATGCTCTTTATCTGAAACAATGTTGTGATACAACCTCACTAGGATAAAACCAATAATCAGTGCATGAACATAAACAGGGTAAGAGCAAGAGGTCAGTAGGGTAGAGTGACCAGTCTCAATGCAGACCATGGATTTTAAGAACTGATGCTTTTCAACAGTCACAGAACTGGTGTGGCTGCACCAACGTTGCAAGTTGTTTGCTGAAATCTGTGCAGTATGCATGTGTGTGTGTGTGTGTGTGTGTGTGTGTGTGTGTCTGTATTGTGTGTTGCAATGTAAGAGTAACAAGCTGGCTATAATTTATTCCACTTTCTAGCACAAACATCATCAGCATTGCCATTACACTTGTGTGTGTGGGGGCTTATTTGTATTGCATTTAAGAATAACAAGCTGCCATATTTTCTTTCACTTACCATCAAAAACATAGAGTTTACACATAGGTAGCTATCTTTGGTGGTTTGGTAGAAAGAGGATGTGTGTGCGAAAGTAATTATTTATTGCCACTGTGGCACAGTGATTAGTATTGCCACTTCACAATGCTTTGCTCTGGCTGAGTTCTTGGCTGTTTCTTTCTATGTGGAGTCTGCATAACCCCCATTTGCGTGCATCTATCCATGTGCTCTGGTTAACCCTTCAAAAACTTTTATTTTCCATGAACGTGAATGTACAGTGTGTGTGTGTGTGTGTGTGTGTGTGTGTGTGTGTGTGTGTGTGTGTGTGTGTGTGTGTGTGTGTGTGTGTGTGTGTGTGTGTGTGTGTGCAGATAAGCAGTAATATTTTCACACACAAACACACACACACAAAATAATGCCAAGCATATACTTAACTCTTCTGGTTATCAACAAGAAAACATGCACTTAACAAGTAATTACAGTTCAAAAGTGTAGAACAGAGCATGTTGCAACTTTAAGAAGCATTTCCCGATGTAGGCACGTGTATATAAATAGTGAGCACATGCAGGCAGCAGTGCCATTTTGAGAGAACAGCCATAGTGTTAATATGCATGAATGTAGTAGTCAGTCTGTTTATAGGTTTATTTGAGTTTGAGTTAATAAGCCTCAATCCTGATATGTTTGTGTGTAATAAAGCTGCATGAACCAAAACCACAACTGTTTGTCTGTTTTATCCTGACCAGATGAGTGACATGGTGTCAGAACCAGGACTAAGAGTACAACTTCTTCAAGCCATGAAAAGCAGAGTTGATGGTGAAGGTATATTGAGCAGGTTGGGTGATACAGTGCTCAAATGATTAAAAAGGGCCAGAAACAAACTTCACGCATTCATAAGGCACAAAATGCATTATTAATCAAACGAGTAGCACAAAACGTATTATTAATCAAATGAAAGGCACAAAATGCATTATTAATTAAACGAAGTGTTCAAAACCATGATATTTAATAAAATGATCAGAAATACTTATATGGGGTTCAGAACTACCTCCGGTTTGCATAACGAGCATGTTTGAAGTAAAATGAGCACAAGAAATATATAATAAACATGATAAGAGGTTAAACTGGCGTAATGAGTACAATAAAAGGGCAAATAAGCTTAGAAAAGCAAGGTGACTGCATGTTTTTAGTAAGTGACCATATTTGGACATAAGCTACTATTTTGCATTGACCAAAGCCATTCAAAGCATAACTAGAGTTGTTCAAAGTATTTCAGAGTGTGCAAAGTGTTAACAGTGTGTGTACTTTATTACAGTGCAATTATTTCAAATAGTTTGCTGTGTGCAAAGTACAGTTATTTTGCAAGGTGCAGTCAAAGTACAGCCATTTTGAAAAGTTTCTTGAGCTGTGCACATTTATTCGAAGAGTGCCACCATTTCAAAGTGTTTATTACACTGTACAGAGTTATTTCGCAGAGTACAGTCATTTTGAAAAGTTCTTGTGCTGTATACAGTTCATTTGCAAAGTGCATTCATTTCGAAGTGTTTCTTACTCTGAACTTCTTGTGCACCATACAGTTCATTCACACAGTACAGTTATTTTAAAGTATTACTTACACTGATAAAGGGTGGTTTCACAAGGTTCAGTGATTTTAAAGTGCTCTTGTGCTATGGAGGCTTATTTGGCAAAGTGCAGTTATTTCAATGAGTCTGTTGTGCTATTGGGCATAATTACAAGTTATGGGATATATATATATATGTGTGTGTGTGTGTGTGTGTGTGTGTGTGTGTGTGTGTGTGTGTGTGTGTGTGTGTGTGTGTGTGTGTGTGTATGTTCGTACATGATTTCAAGCAACTTCACTACTGTGTGTGATATGGCAGAGGCATTTTGCAGACCCAGTCCATTTGTGTTTGATCATAAGCAGGATATTGGAGAGTATTTGAGAAGGAATACGATATTTTCATACAAGCAGCTTTTTCTGGCAAAGGTGCACATATCAGGGCATTTATTTTGCTTAACTTAGTAGGGTCAGAAGCCAATGAAAAAGAGTGTTTATTTGTGTATGCACCAGCAGTATATGCAGTAGAAGGGGAAAATCATCATATTGTTCTACCGGCTGAATCAATAGAGGATCCTGAGTGTCTGAAACATAAATTTAGAAAAATGTGCAACCCCCAGGCAAATGTTGCATTAAAGAGGCACCTATTTTATACAAGAGACCAAAAGCCAGGAGAAACTTTTGCAGCTTATATCACTGACTTGAGAAATAAGGCTAAAACTTGCAGATTTGGTGATTTGGAAGATGAGTTAATGAAGGACAGGCTTGTATGTGGTTTTAATAATGCTGCAGTGAGAAAGATTTTGCTTTGTGACAGTGATTTAATGCTGAGCAAAGCTATAGAGGTTTGTCAAATCTATGAGCTCACAGAAAGGCACACAAGTATGCTAGCAAGTGATGAGCGTGCTTTCAGCAGCCTCTAGAGCAAGTGATAAGAGCATGCTTTCAGCAGCCTCTAGACCAAGTGTAGACAGCACAGCATGCAACACGTGGCTAGCAGAAGCAGGCCTAAGCACATGGCAGCTGCAGCCCCTGCAGGTTTTCCAGGGAGTACCCGTAACTTTCCATCAAGTTCCAAGACTAGCTCGGTAAAATGGACATGCTTGGTGTAGTATAAGGGTGAGTCAGCAAAACCCAAGTCAAGCCTTATTGTTAACTGTTGTAATTGTGGTTCCAATCATAAGTATAATAGAGAGAAGTGCTTAGCATTTGGTCAGCAATGCCACAAGTGTAAAAAATGGAACCACTTTCAAAAGTATTGTAAATCAAGCAAGCCTCATTCAATTAATAAGAAAAGTCATTAAAAAAAGCAAACTGATCATGTAGAATGCTACAATCCTACTTTGTATGTAGACAATGTGTCAGTGGTTGGCGAAAAGGTTAATGCAGTAGATTTGTTGGCAAAAAATTAAGTGTTTTGTACTGTCCTGATCAATGGTAAACCCACGGAGCTCAAAGTAGACACTAGTTCAAAGTGTAATGTTATGTCAGCAGAAACATTTGCTAAAGTGAGAGCTGATGAACAACTTAATTTGGGTAATTGTGTGAAGCTTTTTGCTTATGGAGGTGAAGAGATTCAAACTGAAGGCTCAGTAGTCCTTTCATGCAATTTGGCTGGGAACAGTTATAGCTTGCAATTTTATGTAGTCAGGAGACCTGTGCAGTCATTATTAGGTCTCAGAGACACTTTAAGAATGAAACTGCTTTCTTTTACTAAAGAAGTCCATCATGTAAGCACATGTCCTAGTTCCAGCTTCACTAATGCTATTTTCTCAGACTATTCTGATGTTTTCGATGACAAGCTAGGCAAACTTCCAGCTGTGTACTCCATGAAAGTAGACCCAGAGGTCAGTCCAGTGGTTAGGCCAGTGAGGACAGTTTCAATAGCTATGCAGAACAAAGTCATGGTCCAGTTAGACGAGATGATGCAGCAAGTTATGATTTGTCCAGTCACAGAACCGAGTGTGTGTCTTCCATTGTAGTTGCTCACTAGAAAAGGTTGGATAAATCAGAATACGCATTGACCTAAGAGACTTGAAAAAAGCATTAAAGAGACCTCATCACCCTATGCATACAGTCGAGGAGGTTACCGCCCTCATGGCAAGTGCCACTGTTTTTTCTGTCTTGGATGCAAAGAGTTCATTTTGGCAGGTAATGCTTGATTGCAAATCTTCATTCCTCACTACATTCAGCACACCATTTGGTAGATTCAGATTTCTCAGAATGCCTTTTGTAATAAATTCTGCTAGTGAATACTTTCAGTGTGCAACAGAGCAATTTTTTGGGTTATCTGTGTGCTATAATAGTGGATGATTTACTGGTTGGAGGTAATGGAGAAGCAGAGCATGACAGAAACCTCAGGAAAGTTCTGAACAGAGTGCATGAAGTGAACTTGAAGCGCAATACTCTGAAATGTAAATTCAGGCTACCAGAAGTCACTTATGTAGGTCATTTATTTACCAGTACAGGCTTACAACCAGACCCTTCCGAACAAGCAGCCATTCTTGAGATGCCAGCTCCAGACAATGTCCAAGCCCTACAGTGTTTCCCTGGTTTGGTTAACTATTTGGGCAAATTTGGCATCAGCAACTTTAAAAAAGCTGACATGCAAAAATGTTGCCCAATCATAGTTGAAACAGACCAGATATCATTTGATCACCTGAAACAGCAAATTGCCAACCCACCTACATTGTGATACTATGATGTCTACAAACCAGTTGTTCTTTCCTGTGATGCTTCAAAGTTCAGTCTTGATACAGTTATTCTTCAAGAGGGCAGATCAGTTGCCTATACATCTAGAACTCTTACCCAAACTGAAATGCAGTATGCCCAAATTAAGATGGAACTTTTGGGAACTGTGTTCACATGTTCGAAGTTCCATGATTATATTTTTGGCCGAGCTATCCAGATTGAAACTGATCATCAACCTCTAGTCACTATTTTAAAGAAGTCTATGCATACAGTTCCAGCAAGAATAACAAAAAAGAATGCTCAGATTACAAAAATACAAATTCAAAATGGTCTATACAAAAAGCAGACTTCTTTATCTGGCTGATGCCTTATCCAGATCATCCAGAAATACCACAGAACAGCTTGATGCAGAGAATGTTGGCTTTGATGTCGTGGAAGTGCATAATTTGTCTACCACAAGACTTGGTGAGTTGAGAGATCATACAAGGACTGATCCAGTTTTGCAGAAGCTCAACCACTTCATCAATGTTGGATGGCCATCAAAATAATGCTGTGTACCAACAGAAGTGCAACCTTATTTTCCTTACTGAGATGAGATGCTGATGGAAGATGGTATCATTTTCAAAGGTCCTAAAGTTATTGTTCCTACTTCCTTACAACATAAATACATTCAGATTTTGCATTGTGGCCACCCAGGTTCTGAATCTATGAAAAGAAGGGTGAGAGGACTAGTATTTTGATTTTCTCTGTCAAAAGGCATTGATAAAGTACTTTCATCTTGTTCAGTATGTAATAGTACTAAACTGCATTTGCAAAAAGAACCACTTTAGCTAAGCCAAATTCCTGAACTACCTATGTCAACAGTAGCCACTGACATATCTGAGTGAAATAATCAGCATTACTTAGTGTTGGTAGACTCTTATTAGAACAGGTTTGAGATTAATTTGCTACCTAACCTAATACCCATTGCTGTTATTACTAAGATGAAACATCATTTCTCAGTCCATGGTAGTCCACACAAAGTTATTTCTGACAACAGTACCCAGTTTACCAGTCAATTATTTCAGAAATTTGAAAATGAGTGGGACTTTATTTATATTACTAGTAGTCTGGAATACCCACAGTCAAACGGCCTCACTGAACATAAAGTACAGAGTGCAAAGCAATCACTAGAGATGTCAAAGCGTGACAATACCAATGTCTTCTCAAAATTACTTAATGTCAGAAATATACCCTGTGACAACCTACTTGGCTCACCTGCTCAGAGACTTCCATCTAGACAAACCAGAACAACCTTGCCTATCAGTTCTAGTTTGTGATGCCTAATGTTAAAAACACCAGAGCAATCAAAGCCCAACTCTTTAAAAAGCATTCCTTTCAGAAGTAGAGCTATGATAAAACAAGCAGATTTCTTCATCCGTTGAAAGAAGGAGACAGTGAGGATGCAAATGGCAAAAGGCTTTGATCGAATTGGTCAAGTGAGAGGTATATGTGCCGAGCCAAGATCCTACTTAGTGGAATCTGAGGGTAGAGAATACAGGAGAAACCACAAGCATCTTCTTCCTCTGTCTGAATCGATATCACAGCATAGTACCTGTGATACAGGCTCTAGATCTCAGAGCAACCCTGACAATGTTCATATTGAAGAACATGTCTCAGTATCTATTCCCATTCCTGATAATGTCCCACATGTTCCCAAAGCTGAACATTCCTTGAAGACAGTCCCCATTACTTGATCCAGTTCTGATTTTTATGTTACACAATCAGGTCATATTTCTAGACCTAGTGTAACATACACAGCAACCTGGACATGGTTGTTTTATATGTGTTTAATTTTGTATGATTGCATGTCAAAGAATTAGTTTTGTATAACTGCATGTCAAAGGATCATTTCTGTGTAAATGCATGTCAATGAATACTGTCATTAGTGTATGACCTATTTCTCAAAGAGGGAGGATGTAGAACAAAGAGTGTGTTGCAACTTTAAGTAGCATTTCCAAGTGTAGGCACATGCATATAAATAGTGAGCACTTGCAGGCAGCAGTGCCATTTTGAGAGAACAGCCAGACTGTTAACATGTATGAGTGTAGTGGTCGGTCTTTTTATAAGTTTATTTGAGTTTAAGTTACTAAGTCTCAATCCTGATGTGTTTGTGTGTAATAAAGCTGCCTAACCAAACTCACAGCTGTTCGTCTGTTTTATCCTAACCGGACAAGCGACAAAATGTAAGGCATAAAATACATCACAGAATATCCAGATATTTAGAGCTTCTAGGACTCTGGTGGACCCCACATGCAGGACTTATAAAGGGATTTTGAAATTTACTTAGTGGTGGCTTCTGCCCTCATTCACTCCCATTCTAAAGCCAGTCCTATTCATACATGAGTAGCAACAGTTGCTGCAGGTTGTGTGAGGGATGGGGATGGTGTGGCCATTATGTATTCAATTTTCATCACACTGAAACCTTGGAGGTGTGTACAGGAGGTCATTATAGCTTGTTTGGGGGGGATGGGGACAGTGTTGTCATTGTTTCTTTTACTTTTCTCACAGACCTTAGAGGTGTACAAAGAAGGTTACTTTAGCTTGTGTAGGGGCAGTGTGTGTGTTTGTGTGTGTGTGCGCGCACGCGCGCACGCGTGCATGTTTATTTGCTTGTGGAGGGGGTAAAACAGTAGGCAGTGCCTAGGGCACCATTTCATCTAAGTTCATTCCTGTACATTGAGTTGTTGTAATGTATCACACTTTTGCAGCTAACTGCCAGTAACTGTTTATGCCCCTCTGTAAGATGGGCCAACATAGTGTGGTGCACAGGCCTGTTGTAATGTAAGAGTATTGTAGCTACAGGTTAATCTGTGCAAACTACTTCTAGCAGCAAGAACTAAAATGATCCTTAAAAGGGGCAGCAGTGATAGGTTAATACTTACACTAGAAGTAACCAGTGGACCCCCGACTTGACATTTGCTGGGGGACCTCGATGCTGACATTGACCCTGAACATATCTAAGGTGTTGATTGCCTGAGCAATCCTGAGACATCTGCATGTGTTTCTCAAACTCAGCAGCAGCAGGAAAAAAAAACATTAAATATGTTAATTTGTGCTGCAGCAGACAGTGCATTATGTTATCACTAGATGTATTAACATGCTCCTGAATGATAAATCCTGAATGACCATCCCGGTAAACAAAAGCAATAAATAAAAAAATAAAGCACGCTAACTTTGCTTGCAGAATTCTACATTCTAAATGATATATAGAAAACATCATTACTGACAGATAAATAGCCACAAAGTTTTTGGTGTCATTGTAGATAATAAAGTGCATTTTTGTGCTCACAGCAATAACTTTTGTTAAGGCTAGATACATAATGTTAGGCTTCATGCTCAGATATTTAAAATCTAGAAGTTCCGAGGTGATGCTTTACTTCTGCTGTGCCCTTTTTTAGATGAAGTTTGGAGTATGGCAACTCCATCTGGTCTTCTACCTCAGAAATATAAAAGCAAATTAGAATGTATCTAGTCACTGGTCACCAAGAAATTAGAGTATGTGGAAGGGTTACATTTTCTGTAAAGGCTGACTATGGAAGGTAGAAGAATTCTGCTTAGCTTTGAAGAACAGATGGTAACCTAATTAATATTTTCCAAAACATGGGCCATGCTTTTTTTTTCTTTTCAAATCAGTAGGTTTCACTAAAAATAAAACTAATTAGAACCATTAGCAACAATGGGAGGTGTACCTTCTAGTTCACAGAAAGGATTATACAGACTTGCAACCAGCTTCCTAGGAATATTAAAAACAGTGACAGCCTGGAGAATTTTAAAAACAAACTAGACAAGGATTTTTGTTTACTTCTTCCTTGGACTGATAGACACGTATGCAGACATATCCCTTGTGCAAATGTTTGTGCTGATCTGATGCATCTATCCCCACTGGCCACACCCATTAAAGAATGTACGGAAAAAGGACAGATGTCCTGCAGGACAACGGTGATCAGTGAAAACTATAATACACATCCAGGCCATAAAACATGTAAGGACTTACAGGAACATGTGACAGTCTATAGGAACCAGACCAAGTTCAGGTACCAGGTTCATAAGATAGTAAGTACTAGGCTATCTGCCCTTGCACACTGTTTTAAATCTAGCCAATTTCAAATCCAAGGTAAAAATGAAGCCCTGTTCCTTGTTCTGTCTACAGGGTAAACACCTTAACCATTATACCACCCCTGGATTGTGTGCCTTAATGACAATAGCGCAAAATAGTGCAATGTCATGGGTCTATACCACTTCGTCAAAAGCATAATTCTGTGAATGCTTATTCATTGAACCCTAGTTGTTGAACACCCTTTCATCGAACATTTACCATCGTAAATTTTTCCTAGGGAATGAAGCTACTTGGCCACCAGAGCAATCGTGACAAACAATACATTATTTTAAACACCAAGGTAGTGGGCTGCTTCCCCCCAATTATATATATACCATTTCCAAAATCACACTACACTGGGGAAAAGGGCAAATTTGTAATGATGGCCAACTAACTCCCTTGCCTAGGAAAAGTTTAATTTATGTAAACGTATGATGAAAGGGTATTCAACAATTTGGGTATGATGAATAGGCGTTCACGGCATTAAGCTTTTGACAAAGTGATAGGAACCCCAATGTCATTGTAGCATGTTCAAACATATAAGCACACAAATCCAGTGCTGGTTGTGGACAAGGGGTTAGGATTCATAGACATGTTACACTAGGTGCTTGGGAATTTGTACCTTATATAAGGTTCTGCATGGAGGATTGTGCTTCAGAGATGCACTGCACCTGGCATGTATAATGATATTCTATTTTGTATTCACCTCTACTTCTCCTGGAATCATCAGTGAAAAGGAGTATACAAATAACCCATCCACTGATACAATTGTGTTCCAGCAGAATTCATGAAAGTGGTGTGCAGCTGGGAACAGGGTATATCAGAAAAACAGATACAAAGATCCTGTTTCTTTGGCTACAACATTCAAATATGCACCCGGGATGGTCCTATATCAGGAGAGACATAAACTGGTATATTGGCACCATATAGCAGTCATGGTAGCACCTCATACCTCACTGTTTCATCATTCTGTCTGGGCCTGTGCTTGTGTATGCATCAGATACTCTGTGTGGAGTCCACCACAATTCTGGATAAATGCAGACCTGCTTCCTATGCAGCAGTGTCTCTGAATCACTGAGGTTTAAAGAAGTATCTGGAAGGCTCAGCATAGTATATGTTAATGTACACTAGACTTTCTGCATCACATATGTTGAAATATTCTTTGCTGTAACTGATGAAGTCACCATTTTGTATAGGGAGTTCTGTACTACATCAAAGCGTCTTGTAGAATCCTAGCTAGTGACTATTAGTCTATTCACTTTACTTAGTTTCACATATGCCCATTTTCTTTCTTTTACTAATAAAAATTTATAAGTGCTTGTTTAATTCTGTGTTCATTTCATTTTTTGCTGACACAGTGCAAGATACCAGTTTTCAGACACAACTTAAAAAAGTTTTCTACATAATAATACAGAAACAATAACAGAGTCAATATTTCTCAGTATATTTATATATTTGTATAGTATTAAGACATACAACAGTAAATAATTTCTTAATCTTAAAAAAACAATAATTGACTTTAAACTACAGCTATACTAGCTGGTATATGGTTAACGTACAGGAAAAGCAGGGAGAGATTGACCTAGACAAAGAAAGTATATACACAGCCCCATTTTGCCTTTTACCCTCCTCAACTGACTTATTTTCCCTTCTATTTTTCAACAATTATTTTCTAGACCTTTTTTACCATTGCATTACTTTTCTTTAAAACACATTATTTACCCCTTTCTGTTTTTTAATGCCATGCAGAAAAACACTATTTTTCTAGCTTTCTGATACATTCTTTGTGCACAAGGACACACAAAATGTGCTGTTACCATATTTGTCATTCTACTGAAATATTTTGACAAATTATACTGATTTTCAATTTATTAGACTATCACAAATGTTATATAAGGAAAATAACTAGAACATTGGGATTATTTAAGTAAGTCTTTAATTTGCTCTTGTCAAAAGGCTTGTAGTTTGAAAGTTCATATATATATATATATATATATATATATATATATATATATATTCATTTATACATGTTATAACAGAGTGAGCAGACTGAACAAGTGACTTATTTCAGCCATAACCCAGACATAGAGGTAAAAACAAGCAAATAACAAAACTATAAATGCATATCAGAACATTATATAAAAAAATAGATGGCTCAATAGTAAAACAATAAATAACACAAGTAAAAATATAAATAGACTAGTAGTGATATCAATAGAGTAAAACAGAGTAAAAAGAATTTTAATATGTACATTATTTAAAAATATATACATAGATTGTAAAATTTATAACCAAAGCAAAAATAGCTATACTGTCAGAAATGAGAACTTGAATGTATAACTGAAGGTAGATGACTGAAGCAACAACAATGATTTTCATAAAAGTAATATGCTTTTTTAATGCTTGTTAGAAAGGAAATGAGAATATTCTAAATGTTCCAACGAATACAGTGAGGTAGGAAATAGTTTATAGAATACTTGTTCGATACTGTTCAGAGTGAATGGAGGTATTTGTAGAAAAACTGCTGTTATCAGTTACACATTGATTACTGGAGTCTGAAGCAGAGGAGAGGAGAGGTGAGGCCAGATTAAAGATTATGGAAAAAGTAGCTTGTTGATTGCTGTACTTAAAAGGAGAGTCTAAGATTGATTGGAAGGGTATTTTGTAGACAGAAATAAGTCACAGTGATGTGTTCTTAGATTTTTAATAAAGCAACAACTTTTATGCAGGACTTTTCATAGGAAGCTATTGTTTCCTGAGTTACATAAAACCTAACTTCAGTCGTTTATTATAGGCATCATGCAAGCCCTAAAAATAACTTATTTCATTTTCAGAATCTTCCTTCTAGCTAACTCCCATTGCATTCAGTCACTAACACAAGCTTTGCCAGATGCACTTCACTTTCCTAAAACCATGCCTTCTAATACCAACCTTCACATCTAGACTGCTAAACTGACCCCGATACACGTTTATAGCTAAACTAATTTTGTGTTGCCTCATGGTAAAATCCATTCTACTGATTCTACCTGTAAGATGAAGAAGAAACAAAAAGTGTTTGACATTTAAATATCTGTGAGTACTAATGTGTCACTGTCATGAAAAAAAGCAAAAATAGAAACTCACTGATAAACAATTAAAATATTTCTTGCAGGGGGCTTTGCACCCTCCTGCAACCCCAATGTCAGGGTCTATACCCCCTACTACTTAGTTAACACTGAGATCACCGAACCTCTGAGTAAGGGCAATTCTCAGAGGTTTGGCAGTGTTAGAATTTGTATACCTTCAATGGACATGCACATTAGTGTTTGCACCACCGGAGTGCTGATTGTTTGTCTCGCTTCTCTATATATCATGTCAAAACAAAATCCACATATCTGTTTTTCATTTATTCATTCTATGATTACCTGCTTTATCTAAATCAGGGTTATGGTGAGTTGGTACCTATCCTGGCACTCACTGGGTCTATGGCAAATTAACTATTCCCAGATGGGACACTAACCCATTACAGGATTCTCATACAGCTTGCACATGAATGGTCAATTTGGAGGAATACCAATTCACCTGCCACACATCTTGATGATGTAGGAACTGGAACAGGCAGTAGCAACCAAGATGGACATAGGGAGGCTTTGCAGACCCAGAAAAGAAGGTACCCTAGTCACAAAAAAATGAACCAGAGAACAAAGTGCTAAGAGACGTCAATGCTATCTGATTACTCTTTCATACATTCTACAAATCATCCCAAAGAAAACATTGCAAAAATTGAGCTTTCTTGAAGCAGTTTCCTTTTGATAATTCTGATGGACCCTGTGATGATTGGGGAGAGATGGGCGAAGGCTGCCAGCCTAGTCAAATAGAATTTGATATATAATTCTGGCATTTGTAAATAAATGTAAAATGCAGGCATGTTTTCTTGAGTGTAAAAGAGTACTGTGAAATGTGGAACTGCAAAATATGTGACAATATTGCACTCTACTGGCCCAGTGAAGTATGTTGTGACCCCCTCATGTTAGAATTCTGCTCCAGTGCGTCTGGATGGAGCTTTCATGCCCATTGTTGTAAGGCTAAAGTTTATGACCAGAATTTACATGTGGAAGGTGCTTTAGTGCTCTGGTTTCTGCTATGTGTGTATATGTGAAATGCCTTGTATTGTTGTAAGTTTCTGAGCAGGTGTTAGATTGCTAAATAATGCAGTTTGTCGACTGAGAACTCAGACCAGGTGTTAAGATGATGCAATATGAATACTGGGAAAACCTAAGTGTCAAAAATTATGTAAATTGGGAGGGTCTTAGAGACATGTTTGTTAGTAAAGTTTAAATACTATTTCTCACAAAAGACAAGGAGCATTTTGATCTTGGATATCTAACTCAGCACTCTGCCTTATGCTCACATGTAAGTTTTAGCACTGTGATGTCTTGTAGGAATAGTTAAAGCTAGTAAAGATTAATTAGGTATTTTTCTTTGAAATTAGACCTGTCCTACTGTATTATTTTAAGTTTCTGTGTGATCTCTAAACTCTTATATATCTCTGTGGTGCAGTAGCTTTGTCTTGTGCTTTAATTATTTATTATTAAATATTTTTAAAACCTTCTACCTGTGGCTGGTTTATGCAGAGATAAATTATGCTTTAGAGTACATTATATATTTATAGAGTTTACTGTCTAAGCCCTTCCAATAAGCCCAGACTGAATAGTCACATTACCAATTGGATAATAATATTGCACAGTAATAATTGGACACCCTTTTAAGGGCTTTTTAGTAACTGATAATATTAGCTGGGTGGTGGCAGGGATTACTATCATATGGTCTGGGTAAAGGGGCACAGCTTGAGAATCTGTGTCAGCCTTTCCCAGGAGTGTCTGTGAAGTTCTATAAATACTTATCTCAAAGTGTGTGTGTGTGTGTGTGTGTGTGTGTGTGTGTGTGTGTGTGTGTGTGTGTGTGTGTGTGCGCGTGTGTGTGTGTGTGTGTGTGTGTGTGTGTGTGTGTGTGTGTGTGTGTGTGGTGTTTCAGCTACTTGGCAGGGACACGAAGCACTGGCTGGACAGAGAGGGTACTGGAGGTTTTAGCTTGCCCAGCTAGGCTGAGACCTGGACCCTATAGCTGTGCCAGTGGGGAGTCTTATTGGGGACCTGGTGAGCAAGGGAGCAACCAGCCCCAGACTGACTGTGATCTCTGTGTGCACTTAAGGGAAATTGTACTTCTGTGTGTGTGTTAGTTATGCTTTCCTCTCTTCTAGGAGACGACCTCCATGGTGTTACTGGTGAGGATTGAGGCTCCTTGATTGCTGGGCCAGGGCACTGTCTTCACAGACCCATAAAGATCTATACCCTTCTTGGTACATAATATGCTATGGTCAAACTGGGTACTCACTTTTGTTTAATGTCAGCTGTTTGGACACATTTCAACTCTTTTGCAAGTTTCATATCTATTTTATATCTTGTTTCCCTTTTTGTACCTGCTATCACTTCTTTTTAAGTGAATTAATTAATTAGCTTTGGGACAGAAATGTGACTCATGTCACATAGCAGTGAAGTTTTCAATAGAAATTGATAGTCAAAAGAATAAAAATTACCTACAAAATGTTTTTGTAGGAAGGCTTTACACTGTGCGCTTCCACCCTTCCCATTTACATATACTAACTCGATATCACTATTTCTCAAGGAAAGAAGTTCCTGAGATTCTCTGTTTTTAATTATAAAATACAGAAATTGCAGATTAGTGACCACACATTACACTGGAAGTCAATAATGGGCCATACCCAAATTTATTTTTATAAAAGTCAAAGAAAAGGGAAAGAGAGCAAATAAGGACCAACAATGATATTACGATAAGAAGCTAAGGGTATGTGTAATGGAAAAAGAGGCAAAGGGCATTGCAGAGGAAGGACAGCATCCACATGGAGGGAGTAGGTTGCCAGGTAATGCTGTGCAACATTCAAAGCATAAGGAGCAAAATAAGTGAGCAAGTACCAGTGGCAGAGGAGGAGACAAGTGTGTTTGCAGTACTAGAAAGCTGTTCAAATGAATTCAGATAGTAGGATACTCAAGCACCACAGGGATGTAATGCACACCAAGTGGATGAGGTGAGAAAGGATGAGGGTGGAGTAACACTGAATATAACGTCTGATTCAAAAGGTCAGTAGGATGAGATAAAAAGGGGAAAGGGAAATAGTACATT
This sequence comes from Protopterus annectens, assembly GCF_019279795.1. Taxonomy (NCBI): domain Eukaryota; kingdom Metazoa; phylum Chordata; order Ceratodontiformes; family Protopteridae; genus Protopterus; species Protopterus annectens. Next base: position 867,540,003 of record NC_056741.1, on the reverse strand, counting down.
GGTAATTAAATTAGGAGATAAAGTGGATGACTGGTGGCTGCATACCATCTGTTGAGTACTAGACTCAGTCAGTGGGCTAGAGTGAAGAGGATGGTGACTGAGTTGGATGGCTTGGACTAGGAAACATTAAAAGAGCACATCTGAGATGCCATTTGAAAAGGAACATTTTTGGCACACTTCTGAACAGGTTGAAGATGTCAAAGGGAGAGAAGGTAAGAGCATTATAGACAGACAGTGGTCACGCCATGGGGGAGGGGTCATACTACTGAACAGGGCCACAGAAGTGGGAAATAGGGTATGCAGTTAAGGACAATGTGAGGAACTGTAAGAATTGTGATGGGCCTGGAAGGATTATGGGAACACAGGAAATAAAGCACGTTGAAAGTAATTTAGGGTGAAATTAGGAGAGGGGGTACAGAAGGAAGAAAAGTGGGTTGATGTGACAAAAATGGAAATGTGAAATAACTGCTTAAAGAAGAAAAAAGGACATTATACAAGAAACCAAAAGTTAATAGCAGCAGCCTATGATGAATACAAGGAAGTAAAGAAAAAAACTGTAGAAAGGATGAGATATCTAGTCATTACAGAAAAAGAACTAACAGGAAAAATGATAATAGAAGTGCATTGTTTGTTACACTGCAAAGCAAAAAGTGGTCAGAGCTCAAATGGGCAGTTAAATGTGGGAAAAGGCAGTAGGAACAGGAGAAGGACAGCAGAAATACTAAATTACTTCTTTATCTCATTATTTTCACAAAATACAGAAGATGGATAGAGTACCAGTATCAGAAAGAAAGCTTCTGGATTGTTGAGGGGTGTGAGAATGCATGGGCAGATGGAGAGGTACACAGGAAGAGGATGGAGAAGGAGCTAACTACACTAAGCAAGACATGTTTCACAAAATAGATGAGATACAGCCAAATATGTTAAATGAAATGTCAGCGGTAATAGAAGAACCACTCATGGGACTATTTAGTAGACGTCAAAGAAGAGGATAGCTCCCAAGAGTGAAGATAAGCTGTAATAGTATATTCATGGATTCATGGATTAGTACTAGGCTATTTGCCCTTGTGGGCCATTTTAAGCCTAGCCAAGTCCCCCATGTGAGAATCAAACCCTGTACCTTGTGTCTACAAGGTAAACACCTTAACCATTCTGCCATCCTCCCACCCCCCATTCTGCCATCCTCCCACCCCATTATTATTATATTATTACAGAGAGCAGGGTAGCAGGTCAGAGAATACAAGCCAGTTAGCCATACCTCAACGGAAGGCAAAACAATGGAAATGAAACAACAAGGTCAGTGTGAAAGAGCACTAAAAATTACATGCATACATGTGGGACCATATCAGTGTGGACTGATTCAGGGGAATTAGTAATGCTGCCACTATGAGCATAACAAGTTCTGAACCCCATTCAGTGATAAAGAGGTGGAGATAGTAGAATGGGTAGTCATTAGGCTTGTGGGGAAAAAAAAAAAAAAATATAGATATATATATATAACTATATATATATATATATATATATATATATATATCTACACACACATACATATATATATATATATATATATATATGAATTCACTTTAGAAGCTCAAAACCCTAAAAGCATGAAAACCCAGAAGCGCGAAATTCAAAATCTCGCATATCGGAGATGTTGAACTAGCGCTTCTGGTATACACATACACACACCTTCCTCCTCACACACAAATACACACCCTGTCCTACATAAAGCAGGAGGGCAAGCCCTCCTGCACCCCCATACCCCGCCTACTTATATATATTAACTCCAAGGTCACACTACATATACAAACACACAAAACACCACCACAGAAGCTACATTCCCCTTGCACACACACATCACAGTAACAAAACACACTAACACACACTACAGCCCCTACCCAAAACCCTTACAACATAAACACTTACCTGAATCCATAACCACAGCGTTGCGCCAGAAGCACTAATTCAACATCTCCGATATGCGAGATTTTGAATTTCGTGCTTTTGGGTTTTCATGCTTTTAGGGTTTCCACTTTATGGGCTCGAGATTCTGAAATTCGATATTTCAGGATTTCGAGATTCTAAAGGGAACATATATATCTATATCTATATATATATATCTATATATATATATATATATATATATATATATATATATATATATTGAGGAGCTCATCTCAATTTCCCCATTGCCCCAGAACACTATATGATTAAGTGTTTTGCTCAGAGTCACACAGTAGGAAAATTGTGACTGAGGAACCAAACCCTGCACTATAGGATGCAGCTCATTAACAGTTCATTGCCTTAAGCCTCTGCACTAAATGCCAGACTTTGTAAAGACTTAAGAGAATGTGAGTGTACACATTAGAGGAAAAGGGAGAGACAGGAATTTATGCTATTTTGGCCACAAACTGAAGAGGAGCAAGCAAGTGCAACTCAGCAGAATTGATAGAGGAAGAAAAGGGCATGGCTGACAGACAATCAAGGTTAGTTGTCAGAAAAATGTGACGAAGTTTGGCTTCACAGAATGGGAGGTAGATATGTGAAATGACCTATGAAAAAAAGGTGGTAGAGTGCAAAATAATGCTCTGATTCAAGAAGGTGTGGGCCAGATGGAGAAAGAGAAGGACCAAAGCAGGGGTGCAGCTGGCAGACATCATGTGTGACACATGAGAAGATGCAATAGACAGGGGTGTTATCTTGCTGACAATGATACACGCTCAAGTTGTACTGCTTGACAGTGCAAGAATCTGCTTCTCTAAGTTATAGTCTAAGATTAGCTTCGGTGAACAACTTTCAGAAGCAGCTGCAGAACTTCTGCCAGTGTTGTGACTTACATTAATATTTCTTAGTATAGGCTTCTTCTGATTTAATGCTGCCAAATTACTGTGATGTCCTAGAGAAAATGTGCAATGTAACCTTTTTTTATTTTTGTTTGTTGGATAAACACATTATGCACAAGTGCCTCCTTTCATGGAAAGTCAGAAGTACAATCAAGGTTAAGGAAATGGACTGTTGCATACTTAGGAAGAAACAAACAAAAAATAAGAAATATATATATATATATATATATATATATATATATATATATATATATATATTCATAGGTTCATAGGTAAGTACTAGGCTATCTGCCCGAGGACATCTGTAAGCCTAGCCAGAATGTGTTGGTTTTCGCCTGCCCCTTAGATTAGTTCCCTGTGCCTCGGTCCAGCAGAGCCATTAGTTCCCTGTGTCTCTGTCCAGTAGAGCCACTGCAGTGATCCCCGGGGTAAATTTTCTGTTTCCCATCCACTCATCAAGGTTTCTCTTGAAGAGTGTTAGTGAGGGGCTCTTCCTAATGTAGATTGGAATCCTGTTCCAAAGCATGGGGTGTCTCTGGGACAGGAATCTATCCCTCCAGCACGTCCTATTTATTGTTATGGTGAGGTTTAGATCCCTAGAGCATGTGGCCCTCAGGGATTTGTTTTTTTTAGGTGGAGCATGTCCATCAATTCTGGGTTGGACATGGCCTTGTATGTCAGGCAGAGATCACCTCTGAGTAAGCGGTATGCAACCGAGTACAGCTGAATTTTCTTCAGTCGGGCTATATAGGGCATATGTGCAAGGCCAGTAATCCTCTTGGTGAGGTACTTCTGTGGTCTTTCCAGCTATTGCAGCTGTCTTGTAAGGTACATCCCAAATGGGGCATTGTACTCTATGATGGGTCTGATGAGTGATGAGTAGAGGGGCACAATAACCTCTTTTGTTCTAGATGCGAACCCTTTTGTGATTAGGTGGGCCACATAGAAGGATTTTCTAACCACCTTGGCAATATGATTATCAAAGGAGAGATTACTATCTACTTGGGTCCCCAGATCCCTTATTACATTTTCTGTATTTAGGGGACTACCACATATGTGGTAGTTCATGGGTACTTTGTTTTTTCCAAAGGGGATGACTATGCACTTTTTGGCATTTAGCTTGAGGCCATGATTTTGACACCAGGTATCCGTCTCAGCGAGACCCTTCTGGAGGATGTCTGTATCAGCTGGTGAGCCAGTTATGGCCCCCAGTTTGCAGTCATCTGAAAACTTGGTCAGCCATAGTCCTCCTGTGCTTGCCTGTACCTCTGAGAAGTATATACCGAACAGAAGGGGTTCCAGGACTGAGCCCTGTGGGACGTCACTTGTAAATGGTTTAGAGTCAGACCTAGAGCCTGCAACTCTCACCGTGTGGGTACTATCCATGAGCCAATTGGCAATCCATCTCGTGGCGTAGGGGTTTATGTTCAGGCTGGTGAGCATGTCTATAATACCAGAATGGGGAATGGTGTTGAAAGCCTTTGTGAGGTCTAGGTAGGCTGTGTGGACCTCCTTTCCCTCATCTAAAGCCTTGGTAACTGTCTCAAAGAAGTCCACCAAGTTTAGAAGGCATGATCTGCCCTTAACAAAGCCAAATTGGGTAGGGTCCAATGTTTGAAGGTACCCAATGTCTCTGTTAATGAATTCCATGATGATGCAGTCCATAGCCTTGCAGACCAGGCTAGTCAGGCTTATAGGGCGATAGTTCCCAGGGTCCACTGTGGCTCCACTTTTGTGGAGTGGGATAACTGTTGCTGTGCGCCACTCTATGGGTATGTCGCCTGTAGAGATGCTGAGTTTGAACAGTGTGTTTAGGTGAGGGGTTAGTTCATTTTGGAGCTCATGTAAGACACAGCCTGGGACACCGTCTGGTCCCATTGAAGCTGTATTTTTGGCTTTGGATAGGGCTGTTTTAACATGTGTCTCAGTGATTGCTGGAGCACTACATTCTTCTAGTATGGTTATGGGCCTTTTAGGGGGTGAGGGGGTGGTGAAGTTTGCACTAAACCCATCTGCCAGAATGTTGGCAATATCAGTCGGTTCTTATTTTGTGCCATTCTGCACTAACTCAGAGCGGATCTGAGAGTTTCCACTTAGGTTCTTGACATAGCTAAAGAACACTTTGTGGTTATCTTTGGAGTCATTGGCAATTTTTCTTTCGAAGCTCGCCTTGGATGATTTTATGAGGGATCGTAGATTCTTGCTGATACTGATCATGGATGTCTTCCCTTCTTGGCATTTTACTCTTTTCTGCACTAGTTTCCTCCTTCTATTGTATAGCTTGTTTATGGCAGGGGTCCACCAGATTGGGTTCCTTTTCTTGGAGGAGTGAGTCTTGGTTTTGCTTGGGATAGCACGATCCATGCATTCTTGCAGGTGCTCATAGAGTGCCTTTGTAAGGGATTCAGAAGCTTGGACAGCATTGTCCTTTAGCATGTGGCTGTGAACCTTTCCACCTCGGTCTTAAGTAACGTGAAGTTTGCTTTTGAAAGGTTTTTCATGGTGGTTTCCTTGATTGGGGGTGGGGGCAGAATGTGGATATCCAGAGTGATTAGTCTATGGTCTGATCTAACCAGCGAGGGTTTGACCTCCAGTGTAGAACACCGATCGTGCATGTTGGTGATGACCAGGTACAATATGTTGTCACCTCTGGTGGGGGTGTTGACCAGTTGATCCAGGGCGTTTGAGTTTATAAATTCTAGGAAGCATTGGGCAAGGGAGTTAGTACTTGAGTAGTTCTCCCAGTTAATGTTTGGGTAATTGAAATCACCCAATATTAGGGCGTTTGGTAGGACCTTCATATTTTCCAGTGTCTCCAGAAACGTGGAATGGGGGTCCTGGGTCATGGTGGATGATCTGTAGCAAGCTACAATTTGAATTGTAGTTTTGCCCATTGTTAGTTGCACATGGATGATCTCTGAGGCATTGTGCTGGCCACTAACCTGGAGGTGTGGGTATCCTTGATGAATATGGATACACCCCCATCTTTTGTGTTTCGGTCCAGATTCTGTGGCCAAAAAATATGGTATGAGTTATAGCCTGGTTATGCTGGGGTGCTCTCTGGAGTCTTAAACCAGGTTTCTGTTACTGCACAGATATTGATGCTCTCCATACTGAGGAGTGCCTCGAGTGCATGCATTTTAAGGTTTAGACTTCTGGCGTTGAGTAGCATTACCCTCAGTTTTTGGTTACTTGTGCTATTTATGGTGGTGGGTTTGTCTTTTGAGCCTTGTCTAAAAAAGGCATTATGGGGGCGGCAAAAGCCTTGGCCAGTATTCAAAAGCCTAAGGGTGACAGGTGCAAGCCATCTCTTGCGAACGTGGCTTATCAAGCATGTCATCCCAGGTGGACAGATACTGGATCCCCTTTGAATGACACCAGAAACTTAGCCAATTGTTGAAATTGATCATTCTTTCTTTATACTGTGGCATCATTCTTGGTGAGGGCAGGATGCTACTCAGGGTCAGGGTCATACCAGCCTGGGCTATGTGATCAGAGAGCTCTTCCATGTCTCTTTTCATGTAGTCCAGGGAGGTGCGTCTCAGGTCATTCACACCAACATGGACAATTACAGAGTCGTATTTGTACTTGTTCTGGAGTGACCTGAGTGCTTGTGTTATGTGGCAGATCCTGGCGCCTGACAGGCAGCTAACTGTAACCTTTTCCTTGTCCAGCCTATTTAGTAGGACATCAGTGTGCCTGACTATAGAGTCACCTATTACTAGTGTGTTGGGTATGTTATTTTGCCTTAAGGGCTGTGATTGCGTGGCACACTGATTATGTGAAGTGTGTGTTTCATGGTTTGTGATGGAGTGTGGAGGTTGCTTGGGTGTCTGCTTTGGAGGTCTCTGTTGCTTTTGCAGATTTTTATTTAGAGCCTCCGAGTATGTTTTTGTGTATTTATGTGTTATTTGCTGGTGTTGGTTTAGTAGGTCTATGTGAGACTGGTGGTGTGTTGCAAGTATTTTCGTTCTCCTCTTGACGGTCAGTTCCAGTCTTGGGTTGAGAGAGCTTTGCCTCCAGTTTGGCTATATAATTGCATCGCTCGCATATATTAGTGTTTGGTGGTAGGA